>NC_060245.1:18310934-18625934 GCF_021155785.1 Neodiprion fabricii
TATTAACGTGACCGTTATCGCTAGATTAGTATTACGAGAATCTGAGAGCGAAATAGAGAAAAAATTTCAGGTTTCCTTTCGTACTGAGTGAAATAAACGGTGATTATACCAAGGGAGTTCAGATTAAATTCGCATTTTCTATTTTTTCTGAAGTGAACACACCTGCGTGTTGTTTCTTTTTTCTCAATACTGCCCCGCTTATAATTTCGCGCAAATATTCTTCAGAAGCTCCACTCCTAAGTGCATCTCTCAATGAAACTTCGCCTTTTCCTTCAAATAGACATACTTTCAAGTTGCCATCTGCAGTGATGCGTAATCGGTTACATGAGCTGCAAAAATGCTCACTCATCGATGTAATGAAACCCACTTGACCCACAAATCCGGGTACTTTGTATGCCTGTGCAGAAAACATGACTTGCTCAAGTTTAATGATCATAAAAGAAAGGTGTTTCGAATGTGAAATATCGAATTCTGGTTCACCAGTTTGAATGTTAAATAAATTTCAAGTTGTATTTTACTTCAGTTCGTATTTTGAAAGACTAGTAACTAAAAGTGAATAATCAAAGGTTTTTTAACACATCTAGTTCACCTTCGATGTATCATTGGGACCATTTTCAAGAGCTCTAAACTCAGGGTACACTTTTCTTATCATTTCCTTCATATCTTGAAACGAAACCATTTTATTCTGCTGCCATTTATTGCCTGAAAACGGCATGTATTCGATGAAGCGTACATCTATAGGTCTGTCCTTGGTAAATGTGACAAAATCGACCAGCTCATCGTCGTTGTAATTCCTCATGATAACACAGTTTATCTATAAATTGAAAAAACAAGAAAAACGACGCACACAGGTATAGATAACTAAACTCAAAAAATTATCACATTGTTAGC
This sequence comes from Neodiprion fabricii, assembly GCF_021155785.1. Classification (NCBI taxonomy): domain Eukaryota; kingdom Metazoa; phylum Arthropoda; class Insecta; order Hymenoptera; family Diprionidae; genus Neodiprion; species Neodiprion fabricii. The sequence continues at coordinate 18,311,826 of NC_060245.1, forward strand.
AGTAATAATTCATCTCACTTTGACTGGATCGTATCCTAGCTGAACGGCTAAGTCAATAGCTGCCATGACTCTAGGCCACCCTTTTCTTCTAGTGAACTTTTCAAAACGATCTTCTTTGAGAGTGTCCAAGGAAATGTTGAGTCCGTCAAGACCAGCTCTTTGGAGCGTCGATAGCTGCCGCGTCAGTGTCAACCCGTTTGTTGTTATCGCTACTTGTTCCAAACCTTCTAACTCTTTCAGACGACCTGTGAAAAGAGTAAAATCATGATTCAACATTCTTGTTTATTTCAAATGAACTTTTAATCACTAACATCGATGTATTATATCAGAAGTTAGTATGATTCGGTATCTTACCAACTATTTCTACTAAATCCTGACGAACTGTAGGCTCGCCGCCAGTAAGACGTATTTTTTGGACACCTTCCTTGACAAAGAGACTTGCAATGTGAACAATTTCGTCTGTAGTTAAAATGCCGTCTCTCTTTGTCAATGAAACACCTTCGGCAGGCATGCAGTACGTGCCTGTAAAAAAAAAATATGTAAAACCATTAAAAAATGTAAGTGGAAATTAAATACAGGTCTCCAATTTGGGACTGGGTAATAGATTAGGTAAACACCTCGACTTACATCTCAAGTTGCATCGTTCAGTTAACGATATTCTAAGGTAAGTGTGATGTCTTCCAAAAGTATCAGTCAATATACCGCGACTTGTGTCGTTCTTCAGTCGTTCCCTGAATTTTTGAATCTGAAAAAGTGGAATAACAAAGAATTAAATCAATCAAAACATTTTTGGAGATTAATCGCAGGTATTTTTTTTTTTTTTTTTTTTTTTTTCACCCTAATATTTACCGACGTTTGTTGCTTTACCACTGTCGCTGTTTCTGTTGATAAAAACGCGACATTGACCAAATTTCTACAGTAATAAACTCTACGAAACATGATACCAATTGACTAGAATTATCTCAATATGTTCTTCGCGTCGTATTGTTTTCGTAAGATTGAACGTCACAGCGACTAACAAAGAGATAAGAGAGTGGTACAAACATCAACTCCGTCATATATGAAGGGGAAGAAAAAAAGTCTAAGTACTGTTACATAACCTAAATCAACGACAGCAATGATGATACTGCTGCTTTTATTCCTTTACTGCAATTTTAAGAGCGAACCGTGTATTTAAGCGGCAGCATTCGTCCGGCCGCAAGATATGATTATCTATCATTATTTTTAAGCGTTCCTGTCCTTCGATAGTTGATCACGTGTTGTTGAAATTGAACGTTTGCCGCCTGCTTTGGTGGTCCAATCACGATGCAAGTCAAAGAACAGATACAAGTGTACTCCTCCAGCGGACGCATTTTCGTCCCATTCTGCAACGCAGAAGCGCAGATCATAATTATTTGCTCGTGCTCTATTTGAAAGCCATTTTGGAAATATGCGATACTGCCTTGTTTATGTCACTGGCTGCATTCTGAACCCTCCATATGACACAGCATTTAGTTATCAATCTTAGAAACTTACCGTTGACTTATTAATGTGATGTACGAACTATTCGCCACTAGATCGTTCAAATTTTCCGCTAAAAAGTGGCCTGCTGCCAAAAAAAAGATGGCGACTGTCCACCTTGAAGTTGGTGTCGTAGTTCTGTAGTTGAGGCACCAGGTAGCGCAACGCAACCTAGAGCGGGTATCTCTACGGCGCGAAAGCAGAGGCAGCAAACAGAATTTTTCTCTACGCTAACTTCGGTTTGTCGTATTGTACCGTTCGCTATATAATAATATAGTACGTTTATTCTTGTCGTAATCGACGTGTATTGATTCTAATATACTTCAATTTGTTCTTAGAGATGGCTACGTAGAAGCATTACATCTTATATTCTTTGGCTATAGGGCCAATACGGCATGGTAAACCACGTTTCAAGCTGCACGTCTGATCTTTTCTAATATTGCGCATGCCCGAGTGTGTGCAACCCGATTACAGGTCGGAACAAGCGTTATTCGCGTATGGCAAGCGCGCGGGGAGCCATGTGATGGAACGTCGCGTTATTTAAATCGTAATAATTACGGTGTGTCGAGTTATTCGGATATTTATAATCAAACTTTGTTTCATTTTGGCACTGAAATTGATTTAAAGATAACAGGTGTGCTCCAAAACAGTGACAAATCGAAAAATACCGATGTTAATAATCGAGATTATAGAATTTGTTATTTCATATTTATGACGTGTCGATTGTTTGGTGTAATTTTTAATTTTCTGAAACGAAATAAACGTGTGAAATGTGTGCGGAGTTTAATGCTGATGATATTTCAATATCATCGAATCTGAACGTGCTTCGTGCTACGTATGTTCACCTTGCATTGGATTTTGGTTTCAAGGACATTGTAAGATCGTAGAGCGAATTCGTCAGGCACGTAAGTTGCAATGGAAAACTTCCAAGTGTAAATTTTTAATGTTGCGATCTTTCGTTTTTCGCTGCCGTATAAAACAATAACAAAAAAAAATTCGGGTCACAGTGTTGAAGGTGATGGTGTTTTGTTTATTGCAAGAAGTGAAGAATGACAATAACATGGAACTAGTTACGTTCACTGCTATTGCTACAGAGAGCCCTGGAATTGACGACTTAATATAAGGTAAGAATCTTCACTTTACTCTTTATATTGACAACAATAGCATAACCATACTCGAAACTTTAATTTTCTTTGTTAAACCCAACTGGGGGTCGTTGACGATGTTACTTTTTTGAAATCGACCTTCATTTTTTCAATATTTCTACGAAACGGCGAAATCTGTCTGCCGAAGCATTTTGCTGCCCGTGAAAATCTGGCCTAAGTAAGCACATGTTTTCTCTCTCTCTCTCTAACCGCGTTGCTTGGCAACCGCGTTTCGTATGCGATATACGCGTGAGTAAAGTAAAACAGTCGAGTTAGGTTCGAATTATAAACGTGTATGCGGCGACACGATAACTTCCCAGTTTTTACTCTCAACACGAAAGTGTCGTGCAGATGTTAGTAAGTATCACAAAGAAATTCGCCGACTTGATTATAAAAGTCTTTAATTTTTTATGAATGGCTTATGAGTCCAAGCGATACCTCAATCAAATTTTCCATCTTGTTAGATCGCAAACACTTTTTGTTATCCAGCAGAGAGATCTGTCAAATATTTCTACAAGTTGAGTTAGAATTTCCTGTACAAAGAGAAATGCAAGTATTCTACGTATGTAGCGTTTCACATTCAACGAATAACGACGTACTTGTTCGAATCTTTGGGAGGGGTTTGTTTTATTTATTTTTTTGCGATAATGGAAATATCGGGGAATTCTCGGCAATGACAGGAATATAGTTATCATGTGAATGAGGTAGAAATAAAAACAGCGTTCTCAGAGATGAATGAAAAAACGTTTTATTAAAAATCCACTGTTATTTCAAACACATCTTACATACATCCTCCATATATTATGCATATACACAGAAGAGGCCTTCTTAATCGATACAAATTGTTTCTATACAATTGACTACAAGGATAATAACGAACAGGAATGTTTTTTTGGCCGCTGTGTACGCACACATGCACACATATTTGAAACTATTCTAAAACTTTTATAAACTTCATCAATAGAATACTGAGTTGGCAGGCAGTAAAGCCAATTAATGATTCGATATCTTTAGTCGTCGTAGGGATTAAATTATTATCGATCATTGATTGTAAATAGCAACTCATTTACTTATTTCAGTTTCTTTCTAACGCAAGTATGCGTAAAGTAATTAACAAAACTCAATAAAAAATTGTCATGATTTAAAAGTAAAGTATGAAAAGTATAAAAACAAGAGAAAAGCTCTTGAAATGTTTTTAAAAAAACTCACAGTACAATAAATGGTTATAACATCAATAAATCTTACAACTATTTTTCAATTATTCCATTATTGAAAAACAGAGCTGAAGCTCTTGTGACACGTGTGGGTGAATGCATATTTTCAAAAGGCTACAGATTCAGTACTAGATACCTTTTCGTTATTTAATTGAACAATTCATAAATAAAATAGCTTTGTTTAGAATACTTTGAGAAAATTTATAGCAAACAAGAAATTTCTAATTTCCCTTTACACCTAGGATTGTTAATCGTAAGGAAATAATTAACTGTTTAGAGATTGAAGTGATGTAATTTCTTATTGTCTATGAACTAAACTTGTAACGATTTACCTTAACAGTATCCTACCGAGAAAAATCGCTCAGTTCTTCCTTATAATTCAAATAGACTAGCAACTATCATAATACGCAGAACTGATCCTCTTTAGAAGCAGTCTCTAGTTTAAAATACTCTATGTGATAATATCTGGAATTACAAAAATACGGAAATATGTTTAGAAAAATCTTAAAACTGGCATTAATACTCAGCTCAGAATAATTTCGATATTTGAAAAGATCTAAGAAAACACGGTAATCGGGATTCTGAATTATCTCTTACACATGATTATCATCCAGACTTCGTTACTATTAATCATTTAAAAACTACATTAGGGAAAATTGCCATTACAGCTACCAAATTATAACACAGCGCTTTTTGAACACTGAAAAATTGACGCAGGATTCAATTTTGTTGGTGCTTATCAGGCTTTTGAAAGTTACCAAATATAATAGCGTCAAATCTCCGAAATTCTTTCACTTCATGATATTTTAGCGTATTGTGTGTTTTATCACGCATATGATACAATTTCTTCAACGTGAATACAGTGCATATTCAAATCGATAAGACATCTCTAATTATCGATTCATTTCTATCACCAAACGTATTTTATCAGATTCATAAATTAATTTTAATTTACAGCTGCATCAGGTCGTATCAGTTCTATAATTGAGTGATGTTTTGAATACTGATTTGAAATTATACTAATTTTACTATCTTCCCGTATAAAGCATACCATTTGACCTCTTCTCACATTGAACACTTTTTAAGTTTTTCCAATTAGATTTTTGACAACAACACAGGGTCCTGCTCTGCCCATTTTTAATGGTGAAACCTAAAAATCAATCATATCGGTAATATAATTATTGCGAATTTGACATATTTCTCAGAATGACTGCAACGAATAGTTTATATGTGGGGAAAATGGATTCTGAGGTGTCTAACTTTTTCGACAAGACAGCTACGTCGGCAATGCAGTTCAGCCTGAAGCAGCTGGCCCGACAGTGGCACTCCACCCTGAATCTGCCTTGTTAACGTAGCTGACTTGTCAAAAAAGTTGGCCATGTCAGAATCCATTCCCCCATGTATGAAATAAGCTGAATGAAGTGTAACACGTAGAGAGAAAGAAAAAGGACCATACATTTACCTCTTGCCATTCGTTTAGATGAGGATCGTAAGCTTCAACCAGAGTAAGATATTGTTGACCATCGTATCCACCGACAGCTAAAAGCCTGTCGCCGAGTACACAAACGCCAACTGCGTCTCTGGCTACGCTCATTGCTGCCACCATCGTCCACGTGTCGGTTTTAGGATCGTACCTATTTGACAATACAGTTTTACTTGTTTAAAAAGCTTTTGAACCTGCCGAATAGTGGCGCTGGTCGGGATAAATGCAAAATGTGGTCCTTGCAGTTAATAAACAATTGTTCATAACTTCTGATTTATTTTCACCTCTCAACGCAGTCGAATCGACTCGCACTGGGGTTGCTTGCAGGTGCGTCGTGTCCTCCTAAAGCGTAAAGATAACCGTTAACAACACCTACGCCAACTCCTCCTCGGCGTTTTGACATTGGAGCGCATGGTGTCCATTTATTTGTATGGGGATCGTAGCATTCCACTGTTCTTAAACACGAGCTACCATCTCTGCCACCTACAGCGTATAGCCTGAAAGGTACAAAACAGTAGGAATGACGATCATGATTCACATTTCGTTGGGAAATCAGAATTAACAATTGCGAGAAGAGTCGATTAACTTCACTCACTTGTTATTCAGCACTGCTACGCCAACCGTCGATCGTTGCGTCGACATGGGGGCAATGTAACTCCATTGGCGCGCTGCCGGATCCCACCTTTCTACTGTATTTAGAAAACTCCAACCATCGTGTCCTCCGACAGCATACAAAGGTCCTTCTAATACCGCGACTCCTTGATCAGGAAGAAATAGTTATCATTCGTTATTGTCGGATAATTTTTCTTAGAACAAAATTTCTTCTCAATCTATATTGAAAATGATTTCTGAGAGAACTCCAGAGTTATTCATATAAATTGTTTCAGTATTCGTTGCAAATTTCTCTTTGCCGTTCCTTTGAAGCCAGTTGGCAAAAAGTCGGTATGTCATACCTAATCCATGTCGATGCGTATTCATTGGTGGCAAAGTGTTCCAAATTAAACTAGAAAAGTCGAAACACTCAACGGTGTTCAAAGTTTTGAGACCATCCCTTCCTCCGACGACTAGTAATTTTTTTTCAACAACTGCAGCACCGAATTGCAAACGTCTTCCGCTCATGTTTGCCAAGTTTTTCCACGCGTTGTCTCTCAGTGAGAATGCATCAATAGATGTAGCACCTTGATATACATAGAGAAATTAGATTAAGTCGATGTAAAATCATTTTTGCAACAATTATCGATACGGGTATTGATACCTTTGTTAGCGTCCATTCCTCCTACGGCCAGCAATAAACCTACAGTCGCTTTTCGAGGTCTGGTACGACCGGATTGCAACAAGGGTCTGCGTTCAGGTAGTAGGTGGTACTTCAAAGCCTCCATGACTAAATCTTGAGCAGCTCTTTGGTCTCTGAATACTTCGTTGCTTTCAATGTTGTCGGCTATGAACTGAGGGTATTATTAAAGGAGATTACTGTAAGTAGTGAGTTCTAGGCGATGCGTAAAGGACGATATAAGATGCATGTAATTTTGAAAGAGGCAATTTTTTAATGAACGGTGCGTCTCGACTTGTGTTGATAGCCTCTTTAAATGCAGTGAATTAAAATTCAGAAGAAATCATCCATCAATGATCGGTAGCTTCCACAGTTAAATACAATAAAAGTGGAAGAGAGTTTTGTATGGTACGGATTAAACCGTTTACTAAACACTAAAAATTTATTGGCATTGCAAACGGCAGAAGTAATTCAAAGTTTCTCATTCAAATTTGAAGGGTGGGCAATATCAATTTATTTGAACTTACAGCAGGCGATAGTAGCGGCAGTTTAACGTAGCTTAGTAACTTGCTTGCATCCTTGCACCGATTATCAGGATCATGTTGCAACCATGTCATTAGAGCCTGAAAGAAAAAAAAAAAGGAAATATTTTTATTAAAGGTAAAGGACTTTTAAATTATGTAGATAAAAGTGTATTTGTATTTTTTAATCGTACGTGAAAAATCGTTTCCTCCGACGGAACGTTTACATCCTCGGATTCCAAAAGTTTAGCGACTTCGTTACCGGATAGGGATAAAAATTCTTGATTGCTTATTACTTCCATGAAATGTTCTGTCGTGTAGGCGTGCGCGACGCTTAATAAATGCGCGCAGCCTTGAGTATCGGCAAACATTCTTATACCGAGACAATTACTTGGGTGAAGTTGTTTTATTAAAAAGTGACAGCAGGCTTTCACCACCGGATTCAATTGTAGCAGACATGCAGTTCCGAGTAGTGTTTCGACGCTATCTTCTCGCAGTTCTATGCATCCTGTTAGAAATAAATAAAATTCAATTAATATCTTTGATAAACTTGCAACATTGGGAAACTTATGAGGAAATTGTACCATTTTTATATTGCTGGCTCAACGATTCTAAGATTAACTCTGTTCGAGTCTTTTTGACCTTACTCCGCTCGTATAGAAATTAAATTTTCATTACCGGTATAACAGTACTGGACGAGTGCCAAGAGCGCATCTCCATCGACTCCCTTCAGCTCGATTTCATGCTGTGCCGATTCTCTCAGGGTGCTTGTAAACATTGCTGCAAAATATTCTGAGCCAGCGCTCAGAACAAGACGATGCGCAGGAATTCGTCTGTTGCCTGGAAATATTACAAAGACAAATATTGAAAGTTTCCATGGAACAATGTATTTGGTACGTTTTCCTATACAATTCGTTACATCATTTTTTTCTGATGTCCTCTAAATCGTGAAGATGCATTTAAAATTTGTATCGTAATGAACTTTTATCGGACAGATATTGAGGAAACCGTTATTAATGTTTTTGTTTTTATTCCTTTATATACTTTGGCATAGTTTATGTTGTAGACTGCAATTGTCTATTTAACATTATGAAATGAAACCATGAGACAGTTGAGTTTGCAAGTCTCCTTGCAAGATGATTTTTCTGGTTATTCTGTGTTTATATTTTTTATCTATCTTTACAATTGATGTAAAGATATGAAAAATAAAAACTTTTAGTTTAGCTTATATTTGAAACTAAATTTGAAATTTCCTTTGTGTAATGAATTTTATGGATGATTTTTTTTCGCTTGTCCGTCATTCAGAAAGTAGTTTCTTGAAATAGATTAGATACAATTTTTTCTTCTTTTCAAGGTTTCCTGCATCGCTGTTGCTGAATGAACGTGTATTTCTTTCTTTAATTTTCAACAATAGGTCAGAGTTTTTCACGTGTGCTTTTTCACACTTATTCGTCATTCATATTGTGATAGAAGCGAAGTGCTGAAACATACAGCCTGAAAAAAAAACAACATAGAGAGCGTTATCTCCTTTGCCTGATCATCAGGCTTACCTGCCACCAAAGTGACATCGGTGAGCTGTTGCTTCTGAAAGTAAGAATCCATAACTTTGAGGCTATTCTCGGCATGTTTGAGAACCCGGAAGTTTTCATCCTGTGATATCGAAATGCTTGACACAATGCTGGATATGCTCTGTTCACTCGTCGATGCTTCTCTTTGTGAAAAACGGATTTCCGTATCGGCTTTGTTCAAACGGATCTCCGGATCGCCTTTGTTCGAACGGGCTGTCGGCATTATTGCGGATTTACTAATTAAAAAAACTCGCGATGAAAACAAACCAACAAAAAACACAACGAGGTAATCGTCGCTGCACGTGTTTAAAATAATCTCCGATGTTTTTCCCAGACTTAATTATCAGTTTCGAATATTAGGCGGGCTTGCCTCATTTCGTTCTGTCAAAATCACACTCAACGGTGATGTTACGCTGTTTTTTTGTTTCTACTTTAATTTGACAGCCGCGTTGTAAACAATGCTCGTTTGACACTACAGTCGCGAATTTTTAACCCCCAAATTGACGCCATCGTATTTTATTGCGCATGCGTCAAACCTCCGCCAATAATACGATTTTCTTTTGCCCGGGAAATTTGAATGTGAAACGAATTTGGCACAATTTTAAAAAAAGTTATTTTATATCAGTAGCCCGGTTTCATTCTGTCAAAATCACGGTCAACGGTGATGTTACGCTGTCAATTTGCTTCTGCTTTAATTTGACAGCCGCGTTGTTAATGCTCGTTTGACACTATAGATCGCGAATTTTTAACCCCCAAATTGACGCCATCGTATTTTATTGCGCATGCGTCAAACCTCCGCAAATAATAGGATTTTCTTTTGCCCGGGAAATTTGAATGTGAAACGAATTTGGTACAATTTTCAAAAAGTTATCCCATTTTAGTGTTTTCGGCTGATGCAAATTCATGAAATTTTTCAGTAATACTAGGTTGTTTAATAATCTGTACAATGATCCGATTTCTAACTATAGGTAGATTGATGGACATTTTTGACTTACTTGTTATTTTCTTTTTCGCCAAGTTCGTTGATTGAAGATATCTAATTTGGGTGCATAAGAATGCAATTTTTGTTCAATCATCACTGAAGTTGATCGAGACAACATGTGAATTTTTCTGTAGATTTCGTTGGTTCCTTAATGAAGATTGAAAAATAACAAATTTACAGCTGTTTCGATTTTCAAATTTCATCAGCATCGTGGACTGGAATCATATTTAAAACAAAGGATTCGAATCGTTACAGTTGATTTGTCTCTTATCTTCTTGCTAATTGAAATTATATAATAGGAGGGAGAAGGTGATAAATGAGATCTCAATCAGTATAATTCACGCACACTTTTTAATTCAGTAATAACTTTACAAATACATGGGTAACGTAATAGAAAACAATTTCTTTGGCACATTTATGGTGTTTATATTTAAACATATATGGTTTTTGCCTTATCTGACATGATACGAACTGCTTTATTAGCAAAAAAAAAAAAAAAGTGGAAGCAGGGTGGGAACATTTGTCCATAAAAATTGACAACAATATAAATACCCTGAAAATCAGACAACGGCTATCGTGACGGTCATTTCGTAATAGGAAGACAGAATTTTTCTGATTTCCAAGATTTTCACGTCACTGTTGCTGAACGAATGCTGGTGGAAATGCTGAATCATTGAGAACTTAGAAGTCAGCAAACAATGCAAATAAAGATATTAGATAATAATAATCATAACGGTGATATAATTATTATTGTCATGAGTTTATCACTTGCGTGTAAGTATATATGTATGTAATGTATATATGTATATGATGAAGATAAACATTTCTACAGTTTGGTTTTTATCTTCACAATTCACGAATGCCAACTAGCTGCTTGGGTACATGTGTATAACAACGTGGCAAAATAATTACAATCAACAATATTAAGTATTATCTAAACTGCTGCGGGTATTGGAAAAGTGAATTAACTGCGCAATTGATTGGCGTTATTCAATTAATGGTTAATTAAATACCGATTCAAGCTAATGCGTAAAGCGTTCATAAACGAATTCTGGAGGGAATAAAAATTAAAATAGGCGTATCGCATAATTACTTGATTATAATATATTTGGGATTAGGTCTGAAGATTCGTGGCTATTTGTAAAATTGAACAATCATCAATTAATCACACTGGGAGTGGTTATTAATTTCTTTAGATGCGCAATGAAGTATCAATATCTCAAGTACTATTGTAGAATAAGACGTTTGATATGAAAAAAAAAAAACAAATTTACGATTAAAAAAATTAATCACCTTAGATGCATCTTGTGAAATATTAATAGTTACAAACTATTAGCTAGTAAAAAGTTGTTAATAGGGTTTATACAAGAAATCGCATGAATTTAAAATTTCATTGTTTAACTCAAGCAATTAGTGAAGAAGCAACTTTTTCGAAGTTGGTGTATTTTTTTATAAAGTGATTTCATTCTGAAGGTAGTTTCGCTGGAAGTTTTCCTCTTCAGTGTATGTTTAATGAGTTATTTTTACCGTCATTGACAATAGTTGACATTGCTCTACTTACATATGATATATATTGATATATTTATAGCAAATATAGTATAGTATAGGGTGTACAATGTTAGATTAACGGTTTGAGTTTTTTTCAAGCAATCTACATTTTTAGCTAGGGTGAACTAGTTTTGAATCCATTCTTTTGCCTTTGCAAAACACGATCATCAGTATCACAACTTAGCCAGCTATTAATTAATCGTGCGTTTGTTATAGCTAGGCGTTTTTATTTATTTATTTATAAATTATACAGACTTTTATACCCTTTTTAGTTTCTGAAATTTTAATGCTACAATATCAGTTATATTATTTACACGCTTAAAACGAATACTTTGCAAAGATATCTTTTCTTGATTTCGTATCGAAATACAAAATGAAGAGAATGCTTTCCGTCTCCAACTAAGTAGATTAATTTATATACAAGTCTTAAAATACAAATACAGCCACTGATTTATTCTTTACAAATTGTACACAAAGTGAGCGAGGCACTTGTTTGTTAATCCATAATAATAAATGGTAGCAACCATAACAAGTGGAATCAATTGTGCGATTTGATTCGGCGAACATTCTATTCAATGATTGTTATCGACATTGGGGATTGTTAAGTAAACGGAAACTTGAGCAACGCGAATTATAAACTGTAAAAAGCTTTCAATAACAAACTACAGAATAAAAAACGTATACATAAATCTGTTAAGTGTATACGATTATAACGTATGCTGTATACACATCAAATCGTTGGTAATAATTTGGTATGATAATAAATGTATAACATTGATATAGCACCCGTCCACTGTACCAATTGTTACTAACTATTATCTACGTACAGTGCATTGGTAAATGCGATAATATATCATGAGCAAAATCTGCGGAGTATGTTTAGAGTTGAAGTAAAAGTCGTCTGTTAATTTCGAATACCGTGATTGCTAGAATTTTGTTTCTGGCAACGATCCGTATTTTCTGCACAATCTTTGAATATTTATTAATTTACTATATACAGATAGCTGTGTTGCAAACTGTTTCTGACTTGGCAGAACTGCTGCCTGTGCTTGATTCGTCAAAACTGGAATACGGTTTCTTACGACAACAAAAAAATCTGTCGAACAATTCTGTGATATTCTCAGATTCTTCGTTCTCTGACATGTATACACCGCTCGACGCCTCGTCTGTACAAATGGCAACAAAGGATTGCAAATCGCTCTTTGGGAAACCGTCGCGATAGTAGAGTTTTATCGTGTCGTAAGCATCCATTATCACGGATATGAAAAGACTTAGAACCACGTAAATGTAGAGTGAAATAAAGGTGTATAGGTATATCCTCGAGTACCACCAGAGCATGGGCGATTTGAACGACATTATTGAAAATGTTGCAAACATATCGTCACCGTTTATCAGGGCAAAGAGGCATTCCGACGTCGTAGCTAGAGAGCGGAACTTCAGGTGATACGGGCCAAGGATTAGCCAGCCGCAGAAAGTGAAACCAGCGTATATCAATATCGCACAAATTAAAAACCTGGCTACTTTGGGTGCGGCCTTTTTCAACGTCAGTATAACGACGTTGTACGTTTTAAAGAATCCCAAATACCTTAGGACTCCGAACCACACCAAAAGATTACCGGTGCCGAGAAAAACACTGCAGGTATTCCACTGATCGCCTCCGTAGTGCGTTCTCTCAATTTGCTCCTTGATAGCGGATCCCATTATGATCAATAGATCGTTGATGATTATCATGATGTACCATAAATTGAGGAACTCAAGCCTGCCTTCAACACTCAGCTTTTTGCCATACGTGTTTTGGAAGAAACTTACAGTCTCATACTTGAGTAGCTGTGCTTTGCATATTGCTCTCGAACAGAGAATCAGCGATATCGTGCAAACAATGATTACCAGCATATTCAGAAGTGTTCCCAGCTTCATTTCAATCTCATTATCCATTATGTAAGTTGCATCTTCCTTGCAACGCAGTCTTATCGGATCTGCGTCCAAAGACAAAAGCATTTGTCCATCGTGATCTCGATTGTCAAAATCAATCGTAATGTTGAACAGATAGCAATCAGGCGGTGTAATTGCTCCAGCTGCTTTGAAGTTGACAGTTTTAATGGCAAACTTCAAATACGCCCTCACTAACGCAGGGAAATCGATGGGCTCTTGTTTTTCTTGGAAAAATTTACGGGACTCAAAACTTTTGGATAGATTGTGTGTCACATTGAAGCATTTCTCTACGATTTCGCTGTTGAAGACGTAGCTCTCGTTGAAGCCAAATATCTTTCCCACTTTGTAACGGTGAAGACACAGTTGAACTGGTACTATCGAGTTATCTTCAGCTACATAAGAATAAGGGCCTATCGCGTTGCTTAGGTTGTTGTAACCTTTCAAGGCGTAATCTATCGTCTGAAAAAATTCATCTTGTCTATACAGCGCAAGTGGGCCAATTGCCGGCGGATAGGCGGCAACCTGGAAAAAAGAATCGTGAGGATGAATTTTACTTGCATTGATTTTTTAGTAATTCTATTGTAAGGGATCAGTACGAGTTGACTTAAATGAACAGCGCAAATACACAGTCGGTCATAGTTGCGAATTTAATCAAATGAAAATAAAAATAGTGTTGTAAACGAATATTGGGGGTTTCTATTTTCCTTATCGTTAATCGGTGATGATCACATAGCAATGGTCTAATCCTTGATTACCGCCAATTATAAAAACTGTAAGGACAGTTTCAGTTTGATAAAAATGGCTCTGGCATTGCATCGACTCGTACCAATTCTCCTGATTTTAATTTTCACACACCTCCTGAGTGTTGTCCCATCCCTTTAGAAACAGGTGTGAAAATGCAATTCGGTTATCCCATGTGTAATTGACGTGCATGTAATTGTTGTGAGCGAAAAGGCATAGCTGTACCGTGACCAGTATTAGTTTGATCACTTGGATAATAAATTTGTACGGTATCCTACGCTTGGCATGCCACTTCTCTATAGGATTCATGAAGAAGAATCTCAGCTTGCGTCGCATTATATTCTCCGCCGCAGTCATCGAACTATAGAAGCGGTGACTCGGTCGCGGACTCGATTGCATGGCCCTGCAAAAAGAAATCCTCATGAAATTATACAACAAAGTGAGACATTTCTTATTGACAAAATTGAAATAACTCTTTCATTATTTCTCTTTGATCGCTTTTAAACAAAACTATACAACATAAAAGATATAGTTTTGATAAAAACAATCCAATATCGTGACATTTTAAGCAATAAAATATGAACACAAAATTCGTTTGTCTGAACTATCACAGTTTTGGGGGGCAATGAAGAAAATTAAAGAATATAAGGCAATCGTTATACCGGAGAAGCATATTTGAATCTCATTCTCAATCATGTTGAAGTTAGTAACGTTATTGCAATGATTCATGCCGAGGTGAAAGTTTTATCTCGCAATTTTGGAACTGTTTGAAATTCATATAATAACAGAAACCACGCACTCATATTCTGCAATCTTAGTTGCGTCAAAATCATTGTAAAAATAAAAAAATTATTTTTTCCCAATGTTTCGTTACGATAAGGTTACTAACTTCAAGCTTGTCATTCTCTTTGTTCTATCGCGAATAGCTCGACGGTTATATTGTTCGTCGTTTCTCCACGTAAATTAACGTTCCATATTTCAAGTACGATAAAATTGGCGGTTTTCGTCTGTACTGAAATTAGGAACGAAACAGAAACACCAACGTCTTTTGTTTTTGTTTTCTTTGTCGCGCGGTCGTTTTCACGAAACAAAAGAAAGTGGAGAAAATAACAGAATTCGATCCAACCTCGGCTGATCATTTTCATTCCCGTTCAGCAAGTCGCTGTCATCCCCGCTGTCATCACCGTGGCTCCAACTGTTGTTTCGCAAAACGTTGTTGCTGCCCATTGTGTTGTTTTTTTTCTTCTCGCGAGAAGACGTCGTCCCCGACGTTGTCAACCCCTCCGCCATTTTCCTGGTACTAGATGCCCGCGGTTGGTGAACGACAGCAGACGCAGCGGGCCAGCCGAGATGAACCAGGGCGATTATATCGCGCGGAGGATTGTTTCTACGTTCATCCAGCGGTGATTTATTTGTAATATATTTTCTAGATTTTAAAACTCTTATTCACCGAGAGGTACCATACGGACTGACACAAAAATACACTCGTCTACTCGATCATTGCCGCAGCATTTTCTCCTCGAGATTACGTTACGAAATTATCGCGATCAACCGACACCCACGCGACCTCGAGACACACTATTCACTTCGTCCTTCCCTCTCTCTATCTATGTAGGCGTTTACTATGCATACAGTTGTTTTTTCAGCAACGTGAAAGCGCCGATAGTGTGTGCGATAGTGCGCACGGACACAATTCATATAAGGCATATGCCATGTCTAAACTTGGCGGCCGGGGTAAATAATTCGGGGCCTCACAGGCAGACTGCGCTGTCGTTGGTATGGCCTGTAGGATTTGTGAATTATGTAGTTAAACGATAGAACCGAGTAAATTATATTATTTGCGTTTGTGAAAGGACATCGGAGTAGGTTATCATGTATTCGAATTATTTTCGGACGGTTAATTTACAAATTTCCATTAACTCTGGTTGTAAAACATTTTTCATACATACAGCTTTATTTTCTAGAATTACATATCGAAATATAAGCAAGAAACAGTTGAAAAAATTTCGAAATTCGAGATTAATCGGACCATTTCAAATTAACGCGGGAATCGCACGGTATGCTCGGGCTGCGTTCCGAAATTATCTGGCAGCGCTAAAAATTCCCTAGGACAGAGGTAGATTGTTGACAGCACTGGGAGCTAGTTTCGGCTCTCTGGTTTCGGTATGTTCGAAATTCATCCAGATTGTTACTCCTGGGAAAATTTTGATAACCAGCTTTCAACAGGTTCAACACACTTCGGAATAGATTCGTTGGTGTTCAGTGATGGTAATAAAGAATAAAATATACGAACATTACGGTCGGATGTTACACCAATGGGTCGATTATGCAGTTTTACTTTTCACATTTTCCACCACCCAGACATTCTGATTGGTTGATTAAACCTCGCAAACTAATCAGAATGCTTGGATGGTGGGAAATGTGAAAAGTGAAATTAACACTGAAACGTGCAAGTATTCTGCACTATCGACTCTACCTAACTGACTCTTACCGATATTCGTAGCACGCAAATTAGTGTCGGCAGTCGACGCGGAGAGGGAGTGAAAGAGTGAAGAGGAATGATAAAAAGTAACATGTCCGTGATTTTTTATGGCATTGTAAATATGCTGTTCAGTTTTCGAATTAGGTTGCATAGATAATTTTCACCAATTTGGCAAAGGAAAGTCGTATTGAATTGATGGTTGCAATATTAACCCAAGGTGGATATTGATTTGTATGATATTGCTGTTGAAATTCTCCTCGCAATGTATATTTGCATATTCAATTGCATTTCGTGAGTTTAATTCACTTTGAAGCAAATTCAGGAAAGACAGACAAAGGAAGAAAAAGTCGAGATTAATCCTTTTCAACGCTGATTATGCTGCCCTATATTTGTGCGAACTTATGATTTGTATTGAGACATCGGGATACATTTTGTATTTTTTTTTTTTTGTAAACCAATAGCTGACATTTTTGTACCAAAAAATCTCGAACAAGAGATTTAAGAATCATTGTATCTGTTTTCTCCAATTAAATTGTTCCGAATGAAATGTTGCGGTCATGGTATGAGTATAATATTCGACCAAGTATTGAAACTCGACCGGAAATTGTTTTTATCGCCGAATAGAGAAGAATTCAATATTGCTTTTTACAAAAATATATTGTGATATTGCCAAATGAGATGATGAAAAATTTCATAAAGTAATGTTCTAGTATTATATTGTTGAACAGATATTGTATTTAAATGTTTGGAAATTTCGAAAGCCTAGTTAAAGGTCGGAAAATAGTTTAAAAAGATTCGCACATAGTTCAAATATTGAAAAAAAAAAATGTATCTCTCAGTCTTGATGTAACGGTTTGTCTTACTGAAATGGTTAATCCTCTGCTTTAGTCGATCGATGCACCCCTCGTAAATTTTCACACCTTTTTTAATAAGCTAGAAGCAACAGATAGTGGGGTCAGAGGGTCGGTAGAAAAAAATGACCCTGCTTGGGTACATTTATAAGCATCATAAGATATATTTCATCACCCCTGATACGGTGTGTAGTCGTTCAGTCGATAAATCATCCCTGCGCCACCAACGAGGGTGAATACATGTAATACCTAATCCTCGATGGTAATCCGTTAAATAATTGTTTATCCAATAACATACCGAAAATAATAGTAGCAAGAACAATAATAACAACAAGAATGCAAATTAGTCAGAAATGAAGCATCAGATATCTGTGAGGAGGTGAGAAAAAACGTGAGAACAATATCGTCAAAAATCACCAATCTTGATCTTACGCTGATCGTAATCTACAATATCAATGGTTCACTCTTAATGTCATTTAGAGATGAGTTGTGCAAAAAAAAAAAAAAAAAAAAAAAACATCTGTCAATTCGATACTTGATTTATCGTTACATATTCAAAACGCAGTGGCAAAATTTGTTGAAACTTACGATTACTTTCATTTCTGAGGAGATCAGTATGAGTATAGAAAGAAGAAGAAGTAGAACAAACTAAAATAAAAATCAGTTTCTTACAGAGAACATGTAAAATTAATTTCCATCACTATTGTTGATTGTAAAAAATGCGTAACATCATGTTGATTTGAATCCGAGTTGTTAATTTTTCATCGATTCCAAATATCGTATGACGTTTAGAAACTTTAAGTGAAATCGGAGCGAAGCAGTACCTTTACCGAAATGTATGGTATTTCGTAAAATCTAATGGGACATCATGAGAGTTTGTGGGAGTTCATTAAATCGCGTACGGTACTTAACATAAGATATCAAGGATTTGAGAGACTGCATAAATCGGATAATTTATTGGAGTTGATGGAGGACTTTATATTAAAAAACTTTACGCTTTTATAGTTGAAAGATTTGAACGGATTTCGTTGAATTCATGGGATTTTAACATATAATGGGATTTTTACCAACTTGGAAAAGATTTCGTACATGTATTTAAAACTTTGAAGGCTTAATGGGATTCCGAAGGACTTTGCAGGATAATTCATGGGGCTGGATCTATTATTAATACCCGTGTTCACCGTAATTCAAGAGTTCGTTTTGAAATGAAATGAATAAGCCCAATTCGTCAAATTGATTTTGAGCAATTTCTATTGATTTCTAACTCATCGCGTGGTTTTCATTGATTTCCAATTTATCAAGAAATTTCTGTAAATGATTTCCGCGTGTTTTAGGTAAATTTCAGTGATTTCCGAATTTGACAGAATCGCAGGAAATCACCTAGAATGTTAATAAGGAATTGTAAATCAATGAAAATCGCTTGGTAAAGTAGAAATTAACAAAAGTACACAATGAGATAGAAATTCACAGAATGCTAATAAATTTAAACCATTTGGCGTTTACCACAAGACATATAAATATACTGATTTCCGTACTTACAATCATTTGATTTATCTCGATTAATTCCTTGTTACGTCAATCAATATTTTAGTGATTAAAGTTTCTTTGATTTACAATTTGCTCTTCAACTGTTAAACTTGTGGCTTTCTCGAATGATGGCCTCTTGCATGAAGTTCAGATCTCCTCATATGTCAACGAATCAAAAGGGATGATCTATGATTTCATACCCCATGGGTCGAAAATCGGAATTCTTAAAGCTCGGACTGATCGAATTAACCTCGTTCTAGTTTGAATGGTCAGAACGCCGGTTAGGTATCAAGTTTTCCCCAAACCCGAAAAAAAGTTTCGCTTCAATGACCAAAATTTTGTCCTGGCAACGATATTTCAGGGTTAATGTACATAGACGCAGGTAGAAAATAATCATGGACCGTGTACTAAAATTTGTTGCACTTCCGTATGCATATTCAGCCTGTATACCTTATTCAATTCCGTATGGCGTCGAACAAAAAGTTCATGCCGATCGTTTAAATTTAATGTCCTCGTTTCGAACCATTCAATTCTCGAATAGTAAGTAATTCCGAACTGTCGTGTTCGTGGAAGTGTGGAAAACCTGAATAGTCATTTCATCGTCGAAACTGTTGATCATTCGAAATGTGTTGATTTCTTCAAATTTCGAATAGTGAAAACCCAGAATGCGCTGACAGAAAACTTGTTGCTTTTTCATAGAAATCAATTTGTAGATGCATTTCGTAGAGAATTTTCTCATGGGAACACAATATTTTGTTGTAAATACCAAAATTAATTGAACGATTGGTTAAAAATTTCAAAAAAACTTAGTTGCATAAAATATACTTATAAATGGGTACGAAATCTCGATTTTAATTTAGACAATTTAATTAAATAATACTTTCTTCACGGTATTATCAAAATATTGAACATCCTCTGGTAGATTCAACTAAATCGTTTCATACTGTTCGCTAAATCTATTCGGTGGATAAAGATTAGTCAAATTTACGAAATCATTGGAACTACCAATTGATCATCGCCATCAAATAATATGTTACATCGTAAATTTACAAAACATTTGATCGAAATGGCAAAATAGTCTCTGTAACGCGTTGAAAATTCTTTCTCGCAAGAGAAGTAAGACGAGCAGTTGTCGGTAGGGACTCCAGGTATTTGTCCGGTCCAATCGGTAAAACTTGATAATTTATGGTCCGACACCATTGAATCAGCCTGTCAGTCCACAATGGCATGTTTCTTGGTCATTCTTCGACGTGGCATATAATTCATGTAGCTTAAATGAAAATCGCACGATAATTTTTTCAGCTTCCAACAATTAAACAATCATCCTATCAATCTTCACAAAATGATTTCACCGTGTAGATCGGATTTCTAAATCGCAACATAATCTACGGGATTGTGGTGCCAAACCTCTTTACTGAGACACTACTAAATAATTTCGTTTTTTGCTCACTATAAAATGACCAAAAATTTTCGCTTGTATGAGAATAACATTCGGTCGGACGTATGTTAACCCTGAAATATCGTTCCCAGGATAAAATTTTGGTCATCGAAGAGAAATTTTTTTTTCGGGTACGGGAAAAACTTGATATCTAACCGGAGTTTTGACCGTTAAAACTAGAACGAAGTTCATTCGATCAGTCCGAGTATTGAGAATTCCGAAACGTGAGAAGGCGACACTTGTCAGGCACTAGTTTTTGGAAATGCTCCGCAGTCTCTGTGACCGCGGTATCGAATCCCCTAGCCAGTCGCCCTCCGTGGAATAGCTGGCAGGTAGGTTGAGGTATATAAATACATAGGCACCTACACGCACACAACGACACAGCCATGGTATTACATGTACGTTGAACGCGGGGTTGGATGGATGCTGCGCGCGTTTCCCCCGGACGGCGGCTGGTTTCCAGGCGTCCTGCGCCCGCGGGTTTGTTCGTTGGCCGTTTTGCTCGTGCAGAACGTACACCAGCACCAGAGCATCAGCATCAGGAGCCGGGAGGAGGGCGACGTCGAACCCGTAACTGGGGCACCGTGACCGACTAACAATCAGTCAGTTCCAGTCCGCCTTTGCGAGCTAGTCGACGAAATTTTCAAAGGGATAACAAGAAAACTTGTATTTTACGCGCGTTTTCCGCGTTCTCGGATCATCGTCGTCACACAAGGAGCTGAAGGACAGAAGTGTTACGGTGTAATACGTACCGCCTTGGTAACGTCAGGAATACAAGAGTCTTTTTACGAATATTTGACACACCGACAAAGGACACGGTCAATAAAACGCACAACGCAACGAGGGTGCATGAATCGGAAGGAACGAGTTTGGGTCGAGTGACAAAGTCGAGAGGAATAAGAAGAGGCGGAAGAAGTGTTCGTAACGCGTAGGTGATATCGAGGGTCCTTTAAGTCACCGCAGTCCACGCGAGGCTCGTTAAAGGAGCATGGAGGCGGCCCAGGATGTCGGTGGTGCAACCGTTCGAAGTGTCGTCGAATTGAACGTGGGCGGCGTGTTTTACACTACGTCGTTATCGACCTTGACGGGTGAGGGAGATTCGAACCTGGCCGGTATGTTCGGTGAGAAATCGTCGGTCGAGCGAGACGCGAAGGGGAAGTACTTTCTGGATCGGGACGGAGTGCTTTTCCGTTACGTTCTCGACTTCCTGCGGAACAAGGCTCTCGTGTTGCCCGAGGGTTTCAGGGAGCGGGAACGGCTTCGACAGGAGGCCAAGTTCTTCGGACTTCCGGGACTCGAGAAGGCGGTCATAGAGCACGCGGAATCACCGGCGATCGGCAAACGGCCACCTGGTTACATAACCGTTGGGTATCGTGGAAGCTTCGCCTTTGGTCGGGACGGACTGGCCGATGTCAAGTTCCGCAAGCTCTCCAGGATCCTCGTCTGCGGACGAGTAGCTCTTTGCCGCGACGTCTTCGGCGAGACTCTTAACGAGAGCCGCGATCCTGATCACGGAATGTCCGATAGGTACACGTCGAGGTTCTTTCTTAAACACAATTTCATTGAACAGGCTTTCGACATGCTTCAGGAACAGGGATTTCGGCTTGCCGGTAGCTGCGGATCCGGCACTGCCGGTGGTAGTACCGAACAACTTAAACCTGGTGTTGATGCCGAGGAGAATCGGTGGAACCATTACAACGAGTTTGTATTCGTACGCGAGTAGGCCTTGAAATCTGCAATCTCGTTATCCAAAGACTCGTTATCACGTGACCGATATGTTGGAGATTACCGTGAGGTAATCCCTGATTTTCGATATCCGAATCTCCAACGATAAACTTGAACTTGAACTTGCGAAGATACCCTTTGATTCTCGTCGGAACCTCTCGAAGATCTTGCATGTGAGATGAAACAAGGTTTTCAAAACTGTTGCATGGAATGGATCACGAAGGTTATACCTATGTCCTAATTTCTCATTGGCAAAGGTCAGGATGAGGGACATCCGTTCGTCCTCGTTTGAAAGTGTGATAAAAACTGTTGTTCGTCGTGTTTTGTTTCGTCGAAAATGGATTCAAAATCCTGGAAAGTTCCTTTTCGTTTTTTTATGCTCTTGCGTGCTAATTCATGATTTTTGACATCCGAATCTCCAACGATGAACTTGAATTTGTGAAGGTACGCTTCGATCATCGTCGGAACCTCTCGAAGATCTTGCATCTGAGATGAAACAAGGTTTTCAAAACTGTTGCGTGGAATGGATCACGAAGGTTATACCTATGTCCTAATTCTCATTGGCGAAGGTCAGGTTGAACAACATCCGTTCGTCCTTGTTTGAAAGTGTGATAAAAACTGTTGTTCGTCGTGTTCTGTTTCATCCATGAAAATGGATTCAAAATCCTGGAAACTTCTTTTTTGGTTCCTTTGTGTTATACGTTCCTGGCTGTTCGTGCGTCGATCAGCTGTTGCATGCCTGTTGTTAAATTCGCGCGATCGCGAAGAAGATCCTTCCTTCCTTTCTTTCTTTCTGCAACGGTCTACAATCCGTCGGAAGTGGGATTGAGACGGAATTAAGTGTGATTATATGGCGGAATAGCTGAACCCGTATCGGCGAGGTGGAAATCTCCTATCAATTGGGCGAGGGAAATCAACGGGCTATTAACGAAGGGATTGAGCGATTTGGTTTCGAATCGACGATGAAAAAATTATCTTACAGTGATACGATAAAACACACGAGATATCTGTTGCGTCGATCATTTTTCTTACCGATCATTTATGGAAAAGAAATTACAAAATGAGAGACAATCGGCTAAAGAGAGAGAAGAAAAAATACTTTGAATCAAATCAGCAATAACGAATATTGCCAAAAGAAAGAAAATCTGCGAGAAAATCGAAGATACATAATTACACACAAATATACATATATAAAATATATGTGGATATTAATACAGTAATATAATTATGATAAAAAAAAATATGTATAAGCGTAATGTATTGATCTGTATCAGTACAATACATATATATACTATATGAATTAGTAAAGGAAGATAAAAATTAATCCTGAATTTAAATCGACTGTTATTGTGGGGATGGGGATACTTTGATTTATTATTATTTACTATTATTGTTATTGTGATTATTATTATTATTATTATCATCGATGTAAATTTTGTTAGAGGATGAGATAAAAGCGATTGAAAGAGAGAGAGAGAGTGAGACAATTTAAAGCCGAAATTTGACTGCTTCGACCAAAAAAGTTATTATCGTGGTATTTGCTGTGGGATAAAGTCGAGAAACTGGAACCGTCGAAATTTTGAATAACTTCCGTGTACAATCTTTTGCGTATTGTGTATTGAGCGGAATGAAAATTTGAGATAAAGAGGAAAAACGAAACAATTTTAACGTGACTGTTTTTAGCGCCCGTTGAAGCATTGACGAAACATGAAAAATAAAAAAAAAATAAAAATAAATGCAAAAACACGTACCTTCGACATTTTTGTTACAAACATGCGAACAATATTATCAATTTTTTTTTCCTCCAACCAATCGATAGTTTCGAACATTAACGTAATACCGATGCCGCAACTCGAAGTGATTTCTTTCTTTTGTTGTTTTTTTTTTTCTTTTGTTTTTTTCGGTTTTTTGGGTATGGAAGAGTCGTCGTTACACTTGATTATCGATAAGAGAAAACTTAATTTTCCTCGGGTCGAAACTTGTGTTTTTTTCGTTTCTAGGTTAAAAAAAAAAAAAAAAAAAAAAAAAAAAAAACAAAAAACAGTTCGGAGATAAACGAAAATGAAATATATATATATATATATAATATAGTATATTAATATATGTAATGTATACACTATACATAGAGTGATACATGAAATTATTACATTTAATATACGCAATCTCACGGATCGTTTCGAGGTGACTCGAGATTTCAATGTTCAAATAGTAAAATAGTGAAATAGTTACACCTATGTTACTTTACTTAATCCATGTACCTACACCCGGCATAGAATTAGGATATTGTATAATCGAGACCTGAAACCAAATCTCATATATATCTCCAAAAACCAATTCAAAGAAGCAAAGCAACGCTAAGAAAAGAAAAGAAAAGAAAAAAAAAAAGAAAAAAAAAAAGAAAAAGAAGCACAACCTGCATTCTCGATTCGGACCAATATTGTAATATTTAAATAACAACCATTTATGATATTTTTATCCTGAAACTAGTCAACTTATCGTACATAATGTAAAACTATTTATATATGTATATATTTACACACACACACACACACACACACACGCGCGCGCGTTATACGGGGAAAAAAGAAACAAAACTTCTGATCAAAATAACATATTTCGAAATTGCGCAGTGAAATTTTTGTTTTTTTTTTTTTTTTTTTTTTGTTCATGTTCTATTTTTCTGTCTTCTGGTGGATGTGAGAAATGTTTTTATTTTTTCTAATCTTTTCGTTCGTTTTTTTTTTTTTTTTTTGAAAGTTTTTTTTTCCCATACTTTCATCGACCCTTTCTTCAATTCTCTCGTGCATTCGTCTCTTGCGTACTTGTTCTACTTTTCTTAGATACGCGTATTCCGACTGGAAATAGAAATGGAAAAAGGAAAAACAAGGAATATGAAAGAAAAATAAAAAATAAAAAAAAAAAAAAAAAAAACATCTCCTTGCCGCTTGCGCGCAATATACCGTGACACGCGAATATTTGTAAAGTTTTCGGGCTTTTTTATGAACGCAATGGGACGATGCGGTCGTCGGAATATCACGGCCGAGTGATTTTCAAGATTTATGAAATCGGGATGGAGAAAAAACGGACGAAAAAGAGTGTAAAAAGTAAAAAAAAAAAAAACACAACGTCCACGATGCGGAACAAAATCTAAAATCAATCACAAACCTCGAAGCGAGTTGGCCATGCGTTAATTTTTTATTTCACTCCGAAAGAGAGATTTCGTTTCTTAATTCATTTACCTTGATTTTGAATGATCGATAGAAAAAAGGAAAAGAAAAAAATCTTCAACGTAAGCTCAGAGAATAAAGGGAATAACATGATTGATGAGGGTTGCAAAATTAAGGGTCAATGAG
Source organism: Neodiprion fabricii (assembly GCF_021155785.1). Classification (NCBI taxonomy): domain Eukaryota; kingdom Metazoa; phylum Arthropoda; class Insecta; order Hymenoptera; family Diprionidae; genus Neodiprion; species Neodiprion fabricii. The sequence goes on from NC_060245.1 coordinate 18,337,106, forward strand.
AACCACGGTATGTATAAAAAGTTAGGAAATGAGAAAAAAATTGTAAAAAAAAGATCTCGAGCAATGAAAGTAGACGCGAATGAAACAACATCTTCATTACGCAAAAAACATTAAAAGCGGATCGGTAACGTTATTAATTATAAAACCTTTTTTGAAATAATTATCTTATAGATATATTAGCTTTTGTTATTCAAATTTGTTCCAATTCATTTCAATCACATCTAACGGAGTTGTTGTTCGTTTCTCGTTCGTCGTCATTGGCGCAAATAAAATTGCTCATGATTTTTTTCTCGTTCGCATACTTTTTACTCATTGTCAGGCTGGGATTTCTATTCGATAATTTTCATCATCGCGGTGGATCGAATTTTCGATACCAATTACTGCCTGTAGCTGCTGGTAATTTGTTTTCAATAATTTTTGCAATCCCAAGTTTATAACACTTCGGGCAGTTTTCTTTCTTTGCGTTAATTTTTTTTCCTTCTGAATATCGGATCAACGTTCGTACTATTCGTACACCATTTCTACACTCTTTCCTGCGCTCGACGAAAACTCGTTGCTTTTTCAAAGAAATCAATTTGTAGATGCATTTCGTAGAGAATTTTCTCGTGGGAACACAATATTTTGTTGTAAATACCAAAATTAATTGAACGATTGCTTAAAAATTTCAAAAAAACTTAGTTGCATAAAATATACTTATAAATAGGTACGAAATCTCGATTTTAATTTAGACAATTTAATTAAATAATACTTTTTTCACGGTATTATCAAAATATTGAACATCCTCTGGTAGATTCAACTAAATCGTTTCATACTGTTCGCTAAATCTATTCGGTGGATAAAGATTAGTCAAATTTACGAAATCATTGGAACTACCAATTGATCATCGCCATCAAATAATATGTTACATCGTAAATTTACAAAACATTTGATCGAAATGGCAAAATAGTCTCTGTAACGCGTTGAAAATTCTTTCTCGCGAGAGAAGTAAGACGAGCAGTTGTCGGTAGGGACTCCAGGTATTTGTCCGGTCCAATCGGTAAAACTTGATCATTTATGGTCCGACACCATTGAATCAGCCTGTCGGTCCACAATGGCATGTTTCTTGGTCATTCTTCGACGTGGCATATAATTCATGTAGCTTAAATGAAAATCGCACGATAATTTTTTCAGCTTCCAACAATTAAACAATCATTTTATCAATTTTCACAAAATGATTTCACCGCGTAGATCGGATTTCTAAATCGCAACATAATCTACGGGATTGTGGTGCCAAACCTCTTTACTAAGACATTGCTAAATAATTTCGTTTTTTGCTCACTATAAAATGACCAAAAATTTTCGGTTGTATGAAAATAATATTTGGTCGAATGTTATTAACCTTTAATTTGACCTATTATGTATTAACCTTGAAATTTCGTTGACAGGACCAAATTTTGGTCATTAAAACGTAAGTTTTTTTGCCAATTTTATCATTCATTTATTGCTGACGGTAGAGTTTTGAAAAAGTCCAATCAAATTCACCTCCAACTCCGGTCTTACGCTTCAGCTTTAGCTCTAGCTTTAGCTTTAGCTTTAGATATGTACTCACGCCGAGGTGCAATTTAATATTGGAATAGTTTCTGGGTCAAGTATATAAGAACCGGGCATCGCGGATCAGGGACTCTGGCTCTTTTCCTTTGCACCCTTGCAGAGATAGCGAGAGGGAGGAAAGGAAATGCTTTCCGTCTCATCTTGAAATCCGAACTGTATTTAAGACAATTTACACACTTGTAACCCGATTATACCAGAATCCCATTAACCGATTAGAAAACCAATCCGTTTCACCTTCTTATGTTTTGTTGTTGTTGTTTTTTTTTTGTTTTTTTTTTTATTTTATTTTATATTTTCATCTTTCACCCCACGTAATCAGAATAAATTAGTTGCAACGCGGTTGAACAAATTTCAATATCATAAATTCAAGTCACATGGAAAGTTGAGTTCATTTATTTCTAAGTCAGTCTAATTTTGTATTCCGAATTCGTTGTGTTACCTTTCCAAATTATCGTTCTTGGATAAATTTTCCGACCAATCCAAATTGATTGGCAATTTACGAGTGTAAATTTAATAATCGCACACGTCATCATGATTTTTCGTACCACCCTGCGTATTTTTATCAGGAACCGCGGGGGGTGCGAAAAAAAATTAATTCAGGTACACGAAGCGAGGCTTAATCGATAAATGTTGAAAAAAAAATATAAGTAATAGAAAGTGAAAACCTTGTAACGAGAAATTTATTTCCGAATTTGAAACAGGCACGTGTTATTTATCTATTGTTGTATTTTCAAAATTCATTCTCGCATTTTTACCATACAATAATAAGACGAGAAAAAGGAAGGAAAAAAACATTATAAGAAGGAAGGATGAGTTTCGATATGGTTTCAAAAAAATTGATTTGCATTACACACAACTTGGCGCGTATTATAAATTGGTTTAAAACCGAGATATATCGTGGATTTGACTTGACGTTATAAAAAAATAAATATATATTATATTAGGTATAAATATTATATGTATACACACGGTATAGGTATAGGTATATAATAACACGTATATGTGAAAAATGTTTATAATCATGGATATAAATATTATATATTATCGAACGTATAGTATTGTATATGTATATAGTATAATAAAAAAAGGAAGAAAAAAAAAAGAAAATGAACAGAAGAAATTATAAAACAACAGTACAGCTTCATAATTAATAATAAATTATACGATGGTATGAAAAAATTTGAAAAAAGAAACACAAAAAAAAAAGAACACGCATACCTACGCACACACACATATATATATTACATCCATAAGAGAAGTATGAATAAATATTATACGATCATAAATCACTTATAAATAAATATAATTATATGTACAGATATGAATACACCTTTATTGTGTATTTATACATTATCCGTTCAACGGAGTGTAATGTAAAAGAATTAACGACCATGTTGTGTGCGATGTTGAGAAGAGAGCATGGAGCTTCCAGTTTCTTAAACAATTAATTGATGGAAAGAAAAAGAAAAGAAAAAAAAAAAAAGAAAACAGAACCTTAACAATAATGATAATAATAAAATCTATAAGATAAACAGACATACATAAGACTATTATTATAAATATCATTTGTCACGTTGATAGATTAACGCATACGATTACTTGATGTGGTGAGAACATTACTGTGCACACTGTTACGCATATGTGTGTAAGGTATGTTAGAGAGTTCGGTCGTTTCTTTATACATATACGTAGAGAACGCGTGCGAGAAACAAACGGATAATTGCGTTTTTATTTCGACGAATCGAAGTGTGTTAAAAAAAAAAAAAAAAAAAAACAACATAAAAAAGAAGAAGAAAGAAATAAAAAAAACAAACAAAACTCGAGTATGTGTTGTCGTTTTTTTTTTCTTTTCTCGTTTTTGTCTCTACTTTTCGTATGATTATTGAAAATCGCGACCAGTCGTTATTATCACGATAGTGTTTCATGTCGATATTGAATTATTTCTTGTGCGAAAGTTGCAATTTAAATAATAATAATAACAATAATAATAATAATAATAATAATACGATACGTGCATACGTTGCGTCGTATACGCGAATGGTACGATATAATTATAATATATTTTACGATGTGTAGATCGAACGATTTATTACGTTATCACGGGATGCGAATGTTTTACTCAAATTCGACACCGAAGACGTTTTACTCGTGAGCGAAATAACAGATGACGATGAAATTTTATGAGAAAATGTAATACTAATTCGAATAATGATATATACGGGTGTACGAAATAAATAGTTAAATAATAATAATAATAATAAAAATAACAACAACAACAACAACAACAACAACAACAACAACAATAATAATAATAATAATATATGTCATATAATATATTATAATATAATGCGAGCAAGATTTTACCATGAACGACTCATATTGAATTATTATACGCTCGACGATTAGATTCGTTTATTTATTAAAAACTAATATATATATATATATATATACGTACATATACATATAATATAGATAAATATGTACAATTGAAGAATATTATACATTAACGATTATTCGTTGAAGAAGAATGAGCGAGAGAAAAAAGAGATTGAAGAAAAAAATATATAATATTATAAAAGAAGAAGAAGAAGAAGAAGAAGAAAAACACAATGAATGAGATAGAATTCGGAAAGCCAGAAATAAGATAATCACTAAGTATTAAGATGTATCTAAAAAACACATGAAAAATAAAACAAATTAAAAAAAAAAAAAAAACAGAAAAAAGAACCAAATTAAGGGTCTTGTTTGATATTATAACAGTTATGGTTTTTGTTAAAATACTTAATGCGATTTGTTTTTTCTCAATGAATTCAACCCGTTTTGTTATGTTTGTTTTATAATTTTATTCCTCTTTCTGTTTCGATGACGTTTTTTTTTTTGGCCAGCGTTCAAAAAATTTACATTCAAAATATTTGCAATTAACGTAAAAGGTGAAAATTGTTATCAGACGTTTCTCAAACTATTTTCATCGATACAATTTCTCCGTAGCGAAGGAAAGTTTTACATTAACGAGCGTACAATAATAATGACGATAATAGCTCGGGTATGTATCTGATTATATTTTAATTATCTTAGTGTTAATTGAATCCAGACTCATCGATTACAACCAAAGTATTGAAATATCTGTTTTTTCTTACGAGTTTTAGCAATTAAGAAGTTTGCTGCAATTTTAAGACGTACAGAAAATTCTAAATGCAGAAGCTATGAAGTAAAGAAAACCAAAGTAAAAAATCGTCAGATTTCTGAGTGTTGTATACATTTTGACTTTTCTCTCGTTCGTCTTTTTATGCGTATGACGAAGTTCTGTGAAACGGATTTTTGGTTCTTTGGAATTTCGATGTTTTCACCCTTCTATTTTATGGAGTGATTTCAATTTTTGCTTCCTATCCCGAACCAATTTATCCCAATTTTTAGCGAAGTTTCACCAAGTCAGAAATTCACGAAACTGAAAATTTTCGATCATTCGGAATGTCGATGTTTCAGATTTTTTAATTTTGCTAATTTTCGCACTTTCTGAACTTTGAGTGACGGGTTTCAGACCATTCGAACTTTTTGACTTATTTTGACCATTCGAACTTTTTGACTTCCTTGCTTCAAGTTTCGCCATCAAAAAATTGGGAATTTGGCGCTTTCGGAACTTTTCAAATTTGGAATTTCAACCCCATTACCCTGTCTCATCAGAAGAAAGGATCTTTCAAGATTTCCCCAAAATTAAACTGACGCACTTTCCTCGCTATGGTGCATCGAATTATATTCAACGAGCCCTGCGAATGGAGGGTGCGAACCCTTCTTAGTCAAGTTTTAGTCTTCAGTTTGTAAATTAGATTTCATCCATTTGTCGACGATGGTTGCAGGGCTAATTGAACTGTCTGGTAAATGTTCGAGCTTCTTTGCCTTCGGCGTTGTTTATAATTTGCACAGGGGTTTCAGATGAGAAACAAAAAAATCAACGTCCGATCGAAAGAATGAACGAAACAAAAATGCGGGTGGAAAAAAAAATAATAAAAGTATTCGCTTATCCAGTTTCAATAAATCGTCGCTCATATTGTGTTCAGTTAATTGATTTCATCTTCGAGTCTCCTAAACTTGAATTTTTAATTAACTCTTTAATTGACTGAACAAACGGATCGTGTAAAATTAATACTGCAGATTGCATTTATAAATGTATATAATAATGAACTAATTCGAAAAATATTTCGTGCTATCGAAAAACTTGTGTCAGATAATTTGTATAGAATTTATTTACGAACGAAATAACTTGTTGTACAATAAAATTGGACAAATTATATGGATCTGTCATTAAGAGAAGACGATCGATAATTTAACGATCTGAATTTATCAGTTACAAAACTATTTCGATCAAAATTCACGCTTTTCGATTTTTTTGTCATTTCGAGGGGGACAGTTTTTTTCTTAAACTTGTCAAAACCGATTCTAAAAAACCGACGATGAAATTATGTATATTACGTATATGTATATGTGAGAGTTTAGAAAAGAGTACAATTTAGAAAAAAAAATTCTGCGACAACCTTCACACGTTAAACGTTTTCGATTCGATCAATTTTCGAACCCGTAAGTAATTCGAAAACTACAAAAAAAAAAAACATTTTCGTCGATTTTGCGACATTTTTCGAGTCGAATTTTTGCTTTTTCGATATATCTCAAGTCAGTGGAACCTTCGCAGACAGATATTTATTGAATACATTGAAAACGTTGAAATCAACAATTTTCTCCTCGGTTTTCATTCATTCTTCATTTTTCAAAAGTGTACAAAAGCGATGAAATTTTTTCCACGATACTCTAGCAAAAACGAACCTCTTCGAACATACTGACAACGCGAGACAGTAACGTGACGTAATTTCTGACTGCCGAATTTACTGCAATGTTTGTCTCTTCATATTTCGCTAATGAATTTCAACAAAGTTGAAGAAAAACAAAAAAAAAAACACCAAAGAACGTTACCGATACTAACGAACAAAAAGGAGGGTTCAGGTGTTTTGAAATTGTTGACAAAAAATCATCTCACTCCAAATTTTTTTTTTTTTTTGTATTTTCATAATGTTCATTTTCTAAACTGGATGTACTTCTGGTTCTATGTACAGATGCCTCTGCATCTCTATAGAATTTTTTTGTACCAGAAATAAAATAATATAAATAAATAAAATATCGTATTTAACGTTATTTTCAAATAGACGTTCGCGGATGATACAAGTTGTAAAAAGCTTGACATGGGCAAAGTGCTGGTTTTTTTTTTTTTTTTCTTCCCCCTGCAGGTTACGGTTTTCCGAAACCTTGTACAAAACTTTCATCACTCTCTTCGACGCTCCATGTATTCAAACTGCACGGCAGACAGATACATCGCCGGTAATTTAATGTCACTTTATTAACCACCGCCCACCCTCGTAAATTCTACTTGAATCCATTAATTTGTCTGAAAGGCCGCGGGCCTCGCTCCCCCCCGACCTCCTCTCTCGATTTCTCTCTCTTCTCTCTCTCTCTCTTTCTCCTTTCTCGCTCGACCCGGAAGGAAAAGGTACGTCTCCTTCGAGATTTCAACCAAACGACCACCGCCATACTTCTTCTCCTCACACGTTGTATTCCATTGAAATGTTATTCCTATGAATTTCTGAATTCTGTTAAATATTATACAATTTACCGTTGTGCAAAAGTAAGATGAGCGAATGAGATAAACGAGATGTATGTGACGGGATCAGTGATCAGAGGAATACCGAAAATGACTGTAGAATTTTCACGTTTCATATTATAATTCTGGGATATTTTAATCTTGAGAAATGAACATTCAAACACCGTGAGTGGAATTTCATTCTCGATTTGTACGTGCGTTCAGTTTTATCGTATGTTATAAAGTATCAGCAGCCCGTCTATCCTGCTGATCATTTCTAATACTACGAATTTTTACAGAAGATACAGAACATTTCGTATTATTTCGCACAAAATTGTAAATATGCGTAGGTTTTTTTTTTTTTTTTCCTTCTAATTGTCAATTTTTTTTTTTTTCAATTGTAGTAACGACTTGGCTTACAAATATCGTTATATCTCAAAACATGTTGATACGGTTGTAACGAAGTATAGTCTTAAATCTGATCAGACTTTGTAGCTATCCACAGAAAGAAAAAAAAAAAAAAAAAATCAAATCGGTCCGGTAGTTCTGGAATTATAATCGAACACGCGATGATTAATGACAGACAGACGGAGAGGGAGAGAGAGAGAGAGAGAGAGACGTTGAGTTTTATATATAGAGTGAATTCCTAACGACTGCATGGTCCATTGTCTTCCAAAGTTTAATCCGCACGCACTAATATCGTCTCTAAAGTCAAAAATTTTTACAGCCGTAAATTGAGCACAACTGCAACCGAAAACTGTCAAAACTTTTGAGGTTAGAGACGGTTGGTCACCCTGACAAATAGTTATTTTACGATTGTAGACGACGGACCATGCGGTCGTTACGAATTCACTCTGTAACGATGTAGACGAGAAGAGATGATAAGAAAATGAAATTTCTCTCGGTGTGCTGCAAAGCAGTTGATTGAACATTCGGTAATGAATTCAACAATGAATTATAACCCGAGTGAATGAAAATTAATGAAAATTAAGCCCTGCCCCGTTAATCGAACCGGAGTCGGATAAGCACGGCAGCCCTTGCCGGAAGGTGGTTAAGACAACATTACGGCGTTTCAGACGAGTCCCTCGGGTCGTTGGTTCGTTACAACAACGGTTCGGCTCACCTTCTGTTCCTCCGATAATGCCGCATCCGTTCTACCCGCGCACAAACACACCTATATATATGGGTGATCCCCGGGGTGCCTCAGATTGTATTAATTAACTGATATCGTGCCTTTGCAGAACTCGACTCCCTTCTCCATATTGATTTCACTAATTAGAAAAACGCCGAGTCCGACCTTTATCCGTTTAAATTTTCCACCAATGTCGAGGAAAATTACACGCGTTATTGTATAACATTAATTTTAAGGGGAATAGAGATCGAATTAATTTTACTTGTTCGACCGAAAATTGGCAAATTTTTTTTCTTTTTTTTTCTCGTTCTCCGTTCCAGACACATTTTCGTAGAACAAATGCGACTTGTTTCTCGTTGTTTGTTTATTTTTTTTTTTTTTGTTTTCATCAAGGCTTGTATTCTTGCTTCTGTTGGACAATGATCAAAATATTATATGTTTGTATGATATCTTTGCCGAAGGAATTTTTGTCCTGCTTTTCATCTTCCGCGTGTACGCGGTAGAAAATCAGAGAAACGAAATCTGTAAGGCTGATTTTTCGAACGTTGATATCCGTGTTGTGAAATTTTTAATATCTCGCACTAATTAGGAAGAAAAAAATAAATCCTGCAATCGAGATACGCAGATTAAGCGTGTAATTTGGTTTTTAAGTAAATTATATGGTTACTAGGTGAATGTTGTTGATTATTTTCGTGCAGAATTTTCCAATAACAAAAATAAAAAAAATAAAATAAATTGAAATAAAAAAATAGCAAAAAATATGTGGAATTTTAAAATTTGAGATTCTTACCTCGATACGATTTCACGATTCGTTTACCTGTAATAATCATCGCAGTGATAAAACAGCCGACTGGATAATAAAGAAAAAAAATAAATTAAACATCGACCGGAAAATTGGTCAAGTAAGTTGGAAACTTTGAAATTTTTATCTCATTTCTTTGAGAAAAAAAAATCCTAAGCGGATCGAAATGTCTAAGGGTATTAAGAAAAGGAATAAGGTAGAAAAAGGGTAGAAAAAATATGACGAGAACGGGAAAAGGAAATATGTAGTAATTGTTCCGTGAGCCGGCGGTTCGAAGAAGCGTGCGAAAGAAGCTTTTATTAGCTTCCAAGTTAAACACCGTCATATGTTACATGCCGTGTTGTGTACCATATATGGTGTATTCCATGAAAAATCTATCAGATTTTGATTCCACAATTTTTCAATTTGGGGGAAATTATTTCAGTTGATTATTACGCTTCTAAAATTCACACAATTGTTTTTATCCGCGACTGTCGTAGAGGTGGTAATATTCAAATACTACTAACGTTGTTGATTTTTTTTTCCGTTTTTACTAATTCCAAACTCTCAAAAAATTCCTACAAATCTTTAATCAACCTTTCGATAATTTAAAGAAAAATCGGTCATGTGACGGCGAAATTTTTTCAGTTCTTTTTTGTCCTTTGAGAACTTTGCGTTCAGAAAAAATTGATACACATGCGTTTTGAAGTTGGAAAAAAACAACATGTTCTCAGATTTTTTCACTCTATAGAAAACGTGTGAAAATTACTTACTATGTTCGAAGATAAAATTAATTTGTATAATATTTTTCTCATCGTATTTTCAATTCTACAAATCAATTTCACCTTCTTTCATCAAATTGAAACGCGTTTCAGTCATAATCAACGCGGAAAAAATTTAATAATTTTTTTCAGTTTTGTTCTCGCAATAGCGAATAGAATTCATATTTCCGAATCGTTCAAAAAAAAAAAAAAAAAACTTTCAACGTAGCTTTGTAAGGGATGAAAAATGTGACCAGAACGTGAAGCCGATGGCAAAATTATTGAAACTGATGAGAAACCAAAAAAAAAAGCCATGGATAATTTTTGAAAATTTGTTAAATTATCGAAAAACAGCGAAACGGTTTGAATTTTCGTGTCTCGAGAAAAGAACCGGACGGTTTGAGAGAAAAAAAAAAAGAAAGAGGAGAAGGTTTCTCCGCTCGAAATCGATGGTGTAAACATGATCGCGAATCGTGACGGAATGGCCCATATATCCCGATAGGCAAAGAGGGGAGAGACTCCCGTAGGGGTTGGTTATGGAAGGTACACGGAAGCGAATTTCTCGAGGGTTTGAAAACGCGTGAATGTCCTTCGGACGGGGTGTACATACCTTGGGTGTATAAGGCGCTTGTAGCAGCCCGGGAAACACGTAGCGAGATTCTCCTTGCAAGCTCCTTGCAAGCTATACGGGGAAGATGAAAGGAGGCTTGTAAAGGGTGCGTTCTAACGCTCCTTGGCGCGGTTATTCCATTACGATAGAGAGCGTGTAAGACTCCGTCAGCCTTTGCGCTCTCTCCATTTCTCCGATCAGTTGAAAAGGAAAAATTAAAAAGGCCGTGAGTGCCGTTTTTTTTTTTTTCATTGTTTTCAAAATAAATCTTTGGGTCGGGTCGAAGTTCCGTATTTTAGAACTTTGGAAAAAATGATCGATTCCGAATTATGTTCCGTTGAAACTCGAAGTAAAGAAATGAAACTTTGAAGAAACAACGAAGTTTCGAACGGTCGGAAAGACGGCGGGTCAAAGTTCCGGAATGCAAGATTTCGAAAATTCAAGTTACGAAAAGTTGCGGATCCGAATTCCGGTTTTTTCCGTAATTCTCCGCATAGTTTTTTTTCCTGTTTTTTTTTCTCTCTCTTTACGGTCCGTCAATTTTCATCCGCAAATCGAAACCCTGCAGTCAAAATTATTGTACTTGGGTAGATTTTTGTTTTTTAGAGATATTTTCCACTTTCTTCATTGAACGTATTTTACGGGTGTAATAATTAACATATGTATAATCGACTTGTGCAACAGCTGTAAATAAATGATTTATACAAATGTTTGTACAACACAGATTTTTCACCGCCTACGAATAAACGAATAAAAAATAAAGACAAAGAAACAGAAACTAACAATCTGTAAGGGACTCGCGAAATATTTTGGCGTTTGACTTTTTTTTTTTTTTTTCCGCATCATTGATGCTGATTAATTTATTTATCGATCATATAATTTCTACTTACGAGTTGAAACGTATAATTATCACTGCGACACTTTTTCTATTTCTTTCTCCTTCCGATGCCGCGACTTTATATTAATTGTAACGCGAATGCTTTTGACGCGGAGAGGGGGAAAAAAAAATAAATAAAAACAAAGGAAAGGTTGATTACCTTTCCAATAATCATTTTTTTCTTCCCTTCCGTGTGTTTTTTTTTCCAATTTTTCATAATTTATTAATTTTTTTCCACACTTTTCTTTGCGCGTTAACGCTCGGCGAATGACAAAAGATGTTAGCCGGGCGTTTTAGCACAGTGTTTGAATGAAAATTGTCAGGTTAAAATGCGCCAAGCTTTTGCTACTAAAGGGGCGGGGGGCTGACAGCGTGATAAAAAAGTTCGAGCCACCGTTGTTGGGTTGCTTTTTCCTCCTTCCTGCCCATGTATTTATATATATATATATATATATAATAAATACTGTATGGTTGCAGAGGTTCAGGACTTCTACTATATTATACGTCTCTCTCTCTCTCTCTCTCTCTCTCTGTGCTTGTGTGCGTGTATTCTTTTTGTTCATTGACGCGGGGGTAAAACCATCAACCCCTTTTCACCCCTGGCCCATTTTTCATCGGACGGTGCGGAGAGGAAGCGGGGGAGGAGTTGAACCGTGACAAAGTCGTGCTGGAATTAGCGGACGTTGTAAATATGTACAACATTCTATATACGTGAGGTGCTTTCGGAAAAAAAGACGAGAAAAAAAAAACAAAAACAAAATAGTTTAGTAACACGATAAACCGATGATAAAAATATGAGATAATGAAAAGAGAGAGAGAGAGAGAGAGAGAGAGAGGAAAAAAAGAAAAGAAAAAGAAAAAAGAAACTGGAAAGAGGACAAATGAAGAAATGTTACATTTTATAATTAAAACGGAAGAAAAATTTTACGAGAAAATAATTGTTCTCCGTATGTTTATTTATACATTTGAATGTATGTGTATTTAGATTCGCACAAAAAATAAAACGACTTTTTTTTTCAATGCTGGGTGTTTAATGTTAGTTGTAGGAAGCGGAAATAACACGCTTGTTATAATTTCAGCCCTTAATATTAATATTTAGTGGTTATTGAAAGCAATTTTTCTATTTAATTAACACGAGAAAATAATTTTTGTTATTTTTGAATTTTTTAGCTCGTTAACGAGGCGATTTAACATAAATTTCCGTTACATGCTTTTGTAGGGAATTTAATTATCTACAAACTTAGGTCTCTTGTAATTTTTTGATAACTAACCTGTTTCAATAGTTAATCAAACTTGAATTTGAACTCGTGTGAAAAAATTCACTCTCTTTCGTAGTTTAACAGCGAAAACACTAAAATATATTGGATTTTTTTTTTTTTTGTTGTTGTCAACCATTTCAACCGCCAGAAAACCGTATTGGTCAATTAATTTTTGACTCCAGCAAATTTGTTTAGTAATTATTAAACGTAATACTATGTAATATATGTAATTCCACTATGCAAGCACCTTTTTTTTAGTAAAAAGTTGCTACAACATGGCAATAATTTATTTATTTACAATTTATATTACGTACATCGTATTATCATTAAGAATCTCTCTGCGTTTTTGGTCGTGTGGTTAACATTGTAACTGATTATTTATTGCATGTACATGCGGCATAACATGTGTAAAATAATTTTAGATTCATGCCGTATTTTTTTTTTTTTTTTTTTTTTTTTATTTAAAGATTAATTTTTATTCATTTGTCTCAATTTATTTCCTCCGTTCTTCACTGTATCGCGATCAGTTGACAATATTTTCGAAGTCGTTTCCGTTGTCCTCAGCAAAATCTCTGCAAAATTATTCTCGCGACGGAATTGTACGTGAAATCGAGTAACTTTGAATCGAATCTTACTTTTCGGCGTATGCATCTGTATAATACGGCGATGTCGAGAATGTGCTTGAAATTTTTATTTTTTTTCTCGTTTTTGTCACCTTGCGGTGAAAGTTGGAAATTGTAAATCTAACCCCCCCCCCCCCCCCCAAAAAATAAAAAAAACAAAAAAAACGAAAGAGACTCGGACAACTTCAAAAGGTTTGGCTTGCTTTTTTACGTTGCAAGCGTAAAATATTCAGCAACGCGTTTTCCCCTAAATCCATAATTACTTTTAACACAACGCGGTGCCTGCGTACGTTACGTAAGGAAGAAAAGAAGGAAAGAAAACTTACGAGCTGTGCTTTACTCTTGTCGTTTTCATCATTAGGCATTAATAAATTCATTAGCGTTGGCCGAGTGCTCGTATTACCGACAGCTTTGAATTTTTTTTTTTTTTTTCTTATTTTACACTCTGCTGCTGCTATTCTGTTTTTTTTTTATTTTGGGTTTTTCTTTTTTACGTAGTTTGTTCGCTTAGGTTATTTTTATACTTCTTTTTTCTACAACCTATAAGTTTTCCTTAACCTGCGTCGGGTTGGAGACGTGTGTTTCTTTTTTCTTAGGTGAAACTTGAATGACTTGTTTGCGGTGCTTTGAATTTTGTAACGATTGCGTCATAACGCATGCTTGACGAATTCTTGGCGATGGATAATTAAAAGTATTCGCGAGTTTAATTATTTTTTCTCAGGAATGTCAGGAATGTTATCATACATACATGATGTTAGTTTAACCTTAAATTTATCAAGAAGATTAATCTAATCATTTTTATTACCGTCAACATTTATTGATTAATTATATCCCGGTAAAAAAATCTTACGACAAATATTAGTATATAAAATCCGTTAAGGATATAAAATTTTATTGGGAAATTATGAAATTCATATAACATTAATATTTTTCATCATTATTTTTATTCATTTTATTTAAAAATTTGATGGGATCATTCCCATACATTTGAACGTTTAATCATGGGTTTGAAATTCTCTCTGTTATTACATGCGTTAATCGTATAAAACAATCTGCTTTTAATTACAGTGTTTGTATAACCGCAGATAAATTTACAAAATCGTAATGCTTTCTAATCGATTTGTTCAGTTACAGAAAATAGTGCGAATTCTTTTTAATCGGTGCCTGATTCACGATGCCTTGATACAACTCGCAAAACTTTGCGGTATCGTGAAAATCGTAATATTGCAGAAAATTTTGTCAAGCTTAAATAGTGGGATTCGTGAGATGTCTGGAAAATTTTAAATTTGCAATCTCGAATTTGGTCTATCGATTTGGCTTCGATTAATCGAAAACCGGTCCGATTTTGAGTAAATTTGTTGAGCCACTTCTGAGTTATTCGTGAAAGTAAAAATCGTTCGTCGAAAAGATTCGTAAGTACTTGAAGTTTTGATCGATCAAGTTTTGTCGCAAAAAAAATTGTACTGATCAAAACAGTGTCAAGTTCTGTAAGAATTGTTATTCCGGATCACACTGAGAAAATTTTTTTTTTTATTCCCTATGGTTACTGAAAAATTTTAGTAAAATGAGTATCGTTACAATAGCGGGTTAAATATTGTTGAAATCAGAAGGAAATGAACTACGATTAGTAATTAGTAAACCTATTCGTTTAGTTGACTATCGCAATATATACATAGTAACAGGAAAATATGGTACGAGTGACTGTGATAAATAAAAAAAAATAAATAAATAAATAAATAAAATAGTAAGGCGTACTAGGTTTCTTGGCTACAAAAGGCAGTTTCATTTTAAATCCGGAACTATATTTTTCAGTTCTGGCTAAAAAAAAACATGCTAACGATTGGTCAGGGAATTTGAAAAATAGTCAGGGAAATCGAGGAAAAGTTACGAGTTTTTCAATTGTTCAAGAAATTTTTTTGCTGTATGAAACGAGAATGAGAAGAAAGATTTTTGTTCTCCCACGTTCTCGATTCCATGACGATTGAACGATTCATAAACTTATTTCTGACCGCCGATTCATTCTCGATTCTGAGCTCTATCTCTAATTCGATATTAAAATCGGCACTATTAGTTAGGATTTTAACCCTTATCTGACACCCTCGGGTATAAACGACCCCGCGCCTTTTCTTTGTAAATATAAAGTACCCGAATCTCAAAAAAATCGGGTTCGTTGCGCCATCTGGTATTTTGATATTTTGTTATACATGTATAGTTTCAAAAAGTAACCCTTTAAGAACTCTCAAGGGAAAATGTGTAATAGTTAATTTTTCGTAACTGTTTTTGACATTGGGTTAAAAATGACCCCGGTGTGTCAGATATGTGATTCTACAGAATTGTGTCAAAAAACAATTTCTTAAGGAATCAAAAAAGTCAGATAATTCGTTTGACTATTTCAAAAATATTCAAGGACTGTAGAGTAACAACTACGGCCAAAAATTTCTCAAGCCTATTTCTCCCTGGTCTGTATTTCTCTATTGCGATATATTATTTTGCACAAGGGATGAAACTGCAGGGGTTCGACGGGCACGTGCCTGTAGAAAAATAACTGATCACAGATATCTGTCCGGCTCGGTGGTCTGAACCAGACTGAATCGCGGAGCCCATGATCAATAGAGAAACGACGCGCATGCGCAGGAGCTCAGCCTTCAGCCTTCAGCTTTGAGCCTCGAGTCTTCGGGCACCCTGGCGGCATTCAACCATGCGATTCGTACCGTTTTCAAGACGCTGCTGTAGGACAGAACAGCTCATAAGCTGCGAGATATGACGTACATGTGTTTCTACCCTGATCCACGATGCTCCTGAAGGTATTATACCTAGACTGGGAAGGTATGTGCGGGTGTGTCCGTTGTCCGTGCTTGCATTTATTTTGCAGTGAGATCTTCGGTTTTTTTTCTTTTTCTTTTTTTCCTCACAAAGAGGAAACTCTGCAGTTTAAGTGGACGTTTCTAATTGTAACAGCCGATTAACGTCCATGACCAACTTTTTGGAATGAAAAATTTGATTATATTGACCATAGGGATTGTATTTCAAATTGAGAGAAACAAAATTTTATTCAATCATATGTAAGTTTTGTTTTTTTTATTCTTGATTTCTAATTTTTGTAACATTTTTTATGAAAAAATTAGAAATTCGGTTCGTTCGGGCTTCTCGTTCATCATCTCTCCACTAGCCGTGAATTCGGTTATTTTGGGTCTTGCCAACTATCACTATCTGTGATTAAAATAATTCTCTTTACACAAACACTTTAGTTTACTTATCGCTGGTCACTGGCACGTAAAAATTGGTTATAAAGGAAACTCTTTCCAGTTTTGATTCCAAAAAACAGGCGAGTCATTGAAAAATTAGAACTGAATCGAGTTTACTTTGTACAGAAATTTTATGCGTCTATGAAAATCATTATTCTGCAACATTACGGTTTTTCTGTGATAATCAGTGTAATTCGTGACGAAGCAAAATGAAATCAAAGTTTTTTCGGAAACTTTCTTGAAGTTTTTCAAACACGTATATAATGATTGTATAATTCGTGTATAGATAATTGAAATTCAAACGTGATATGAAAACGTGATTCAATTTGATAAAGTATGTTACTAACAGGGATGAAATTTGCAGAGAATCGTTACACCCAAAGCGCCACTTAGTTCTCTACATTCTTTTCTCCACAGAGAATAAAGCAATTTGGTCAATCTGATTTTCCTGCTCAGGGCAGTCTGTATAATACATTATACACGCGTATGTTATACGTATTATACGCATAAAGCCGAGAGTAGTCATCAATTCGATTTTAAATCCTGCCTCAATAACTTTTCACAACTAACAAACGTGAAAAACTCTGCGTCATTTTTTGTGATTTAATTTCTCATTCGGCACATAATTTTTTTTTCCCTTGTAATTATGAAACCCAGTAGATCGAAAATAATTATCGTTCGAAAAAAAAGAAATAAGAATTTATTGATTTAATAACGAAGAAAGTGGTCACTAGTGATACGAGTAAAAAATGCTTGCTATTATTTATAAAAAATTGAACTAACACTGTGCTTTCAGTTTATCAAAAAATAAATTACAATAATGTGACACTTTTCTGTAGTTGTTATTATTTCAATAATTGGGTGGCTTCATCATTCGAAATACACGATTGGTTTAACATCGTTGAGAAGAATTTTTAGTAACTTGAAAAATGTGGAAAACGTGGAATTCTCGGAAAATATGCCGCTCAATCAATGAATATTTCCTCGAAAGTTCTGAAATCATTACAGCCACTTGCTTTTTACAAACTTGAAATTTAAATTGTAGAAGATGAAGTGTTTCTTGAAATTTGTGACAAAACGCTAAAAATTATCAAATTACAAGAGATTCGCAGTCCGTTGATGGAAAAAATCAAAAATTGATGCTAAAATCCTAAAATTTTCATAGAATTTTTTATTTCACATTTTATTAGCCGTCTTACTTGATGAAATATGAAATTTTTAATTTCAATCACTGTACGACAAATTGCCAAAGAAGCAATCAGAACATCCAGAGAATCAGGATCTCGGGATTAATCCAACTCCGTTAAAATCCCCCCGCGAAACCGGTCGTTTTACATATCGTAGAGGATGAAATCGACTCTCCTTTCCGGCAAGTGGTCGGCGGTGTGTCCTTCGTTGATTAATATTTAAGCCGGAGCTGAGAGACGAGAGAGCGATGGGTGAACGTGATAACCCGTCCGGGGTTGGCTGAAGGCGGATGATTCCGCCGATAGATGGCTACGGGCTTCCGGTTTCAAGCCCGTAGTCAACTCCGGCCGAGGCTAACATCAAATCCCTTGGGACTCGGGAACTGGTCAGCGGAAGGGCGGAAAAGTGCTGGAGCTCATTTTACACTTCTTAACATTTTCCGCTGAAGTCGTCCGAAATCACGTAGAGTTGTTCGAAGTTCTTTGAAATCGCTGAAAGTCCTGTCAAGTCATTTGGATACTCGTAAAATGATTTTAAATCCTTTGAAATCATGTGAAATCATTTGAAACCCTGTAAAGTGATTCGGAATCTCGTGACATCGTTTGAAATTCCGTGATGTTGTTTGAAATTTTGTGAAATCGTCGAATGCGAAATCATTTGATCCTTTGAAATCGTCTAGAATCTCGCTAAATTATTTCAATCCCGTGAAATTATTTGAAATCCTGTAAAGTGATTCGAAATCTCGTTACGTCGTTTGAAACACTGTGAAATCATTAGAAATTCAGTGAAGTTGTTTGACATCTTGTAAGATCGTATGGGTTCTCATGAAATCGTTTGAAATCCTTTATAATCATGTAGAATCTCGCAAAATCATTTCAATTCCGTGAAATTATTTGAAATCCTGTAAAGCGATTCAAGATCTCGTGACATCGTTTGAAATTCCGTGAAAATCCTTTGAAACCTTGCGAAATCGTTGAAAGTCCTATAAAATCGTTTCAAATCCTTTGAAATCGTGTTAAATCTCAAATGAGTAGAAATGAGTTGAAATCCCGTGAAAGCATTGGAAATTTTGTGCAATTATTAATTTTTAACATTAGAAATCGTATGAAATCATCATTTCAAGTATGTCGGAATCTGGTGAAATGATTTCAAAATTTTTTAAAATCCATCATATTTCCCAAAATCTTTGAAACCTTTGAAGCTTTTCAAATAAATCACTACGAAGTCTTCTGAAATCTTGTGAAATCGTTCGAAGTAATATTAAGTTTGTTCGAAGCCCTTGAAACTCACGTGCAATATTTTGAAATTCTTTGATTTTGAAATTTGATGTAGACACAAATTGATGACCGATTAAACCCTCAGACACGATTCTTTTTCCGTTCCCCTTTGCCCCCTCCCCCCCCCCCAGCCCCAACTTTTTTTCGGCAATGTCTGACCAAATCCACCCCTACTGAAGCCACGAAACGCCCTCCACCTACGGGATAATTTCGGGACAGGTTTCTATAACGCCTATTGTTCAATATAACGGAATTTATCCGCTTGGCTCGGTGTATTATGAACCGTATCTACAGATATTTACACACACATACATGTATATAATCATACGTTGACCATGACGTATGAATACACACATAAAGGTGTTTTATCGTAACACTGTGGGTACGGGAACGTTGTCTGATGGGCTTTCATATCGTAAAATAATTTATGCTCGCGTCGTTATTCCGATCATGTAAGTGTGATGAATACGGGTTCCACGCGCGAGGCTTGAAAACTCGATAGGTTTACACACCTGCAGCTTGGTTTAATAATTGATGCTTGGATAAACGAAATAGAGAGAGAGAGAATGGCAATATAATGTAGATACGTACACAATCGATCAAAATATTACACGCATGAATGGTTAGGGTATTAGTTATATTTATTACTCACGATATTTTCCCATTTCGTTTGTTTTGTACACCCTAATTTTATTCGTTTTTATATTGACGTAGATTTTATGTTGAGCATAATGAAAAAAGAATTTTTATTTTTTTTTTTAAATATAAACGATATTACATGGTTATTTGTTTTTTCTCAAATCTCATGCTGGTTTTATGACCCAGACGTCGAAATCCGAAGCCTTTGGGCCCTCCAAGGCGGCGGTGGGTCCGAATGGGTCTTATCGTCAGTCTCTTGGCGACATTAGAAAAGAAAAGGCGGTCCATCCTCGTGCATTTAAAATAAAATTCAAAGAAAAGATCTAATTCGTCGCGTTTGAATATCATTTATTATCTCATTTCCGATAGTTTAGTATAAGAAGAAAAAAAAAAAAAAAAAGAAAAAAGAAAAATTTGAATCTCATGTTCAACGATAGTTGTTATTTGCAAGGGATAATCTTTCATTCCACAGAGACGTTGAAGCTGAAAAATGTATCTCCGCTGTGAAATATTTACGTCTCTCTTTTTATTGAGCTGAGAGGTATTAAACTTTTTCCATATCCATTCATGATTCCAGAAATATTAATCTACGAACTGGACGGCAATGGTGTGAGAAGATAAATTGATAAATACGGAGGAGAAAAATGAGGGAGAAAATTCGAAGGATAATTTTCAGCACGTGTACCTAAGAAATTTCCCCATCTTGAAAGCTATTACGGTAAGACACATATCCACTCTATATACCGTTACATATTTACATAGACACGTGCAATATACGACGCAAGGATCGGAGGCGTATTCTTCTCGTCAAAACCGGAGAATGAAATAGGATGAAAAAGTTTAAGCCGGCTTTTACGCGGCAAGTTTAAGGTCATGTTGTACTCCTACCCTTACCGACCGAGCAGGCATGTATTGAGTTTGCTCGGTCGGTAAGGGTGGGAGTACTTCGTGACCTCAAATCACAGAGGCGCGTTCAGAGAGATTTTATTTTTATTTGATCACGTACCTTATGACCGCCCTAGAACACTACGGGGAAAAATGAATACATACTCAAGTATAATCAATGTTAACAAGTTATAAATAATAACTAAATAAAACGATGGTGATTGAGAAAATATAAGAATAGACACGTGTTTGAATAACAGTAAAGTAAAAAATAAGATTAAGGAATAACACAGGAAAGAGAGAGAGAGAGAAGGAGAGGATGCCGATAATAATGGCGCAAGGTCGAATGCGAATTGCGAGGGGAAAAAAGGAGTCTGCTGAGACAGGCGAGTCGATGGAAACCGTCAAAGAAGCGTCGAAGAAGAATAGCCTTGATTCTTTTTTTTTTTTTTTTTTTCTTCGTGCAATTATATACCTTTTTCCTTTATTTTTCTTCTTCCTATCCTCGCTCCCGCCATTTATTACCTCACCAAGTAATCGTGCGCTGTTATTCTTCGTCTCGTTGACCTGCGATCGATTTTTCTACGCCCGTTTTATCTTGTGTATCTATGTACTTCGTGTGAACGAAAATTTTTTACGTTTTGAATTATGGAGTCGCACAGTCAGTAACGTGAGAAATGAAAAACAAAAACCCGGAATTGTCTCGCGTTAGTGTATATTTAATATCCCAAGATTATGCTGATATTGATTTATTGATCATTCAAATGTCAATGTCGAATTGACTGTTGAAAAAAAGAAACTCTTGGGTGAATTTTTGAAACATTGGTGCAGTTTTTCAAACATAATAAGATTGAAGTTGAAAAAATTTGCTACAATTTTTTTTTTTAACATAATTGTTTTCTTACATTTTCAGTAAAATCGCCGAATTCTTTTTGTGAATATAAGAAGTAGCTTGGAACATTTTCCGATAGGTGGTATTTGAATAAAAAGAAAAAAAAAAACGAATTAACAAATCGAATTATAGGGTGGAAGTCAAGCGTATCAAAGTTTTTGTATAACAAGGGAAGGGAATTTCAAATATCGTATCACGTTGGCTGTATCAGTTCAATACTTCAGTCAATATCATATGTATGTGTATACATAACACCTCTGTATAATACAGTAGCGTTTTGTAGCAGTATGCAAATCCTTAATCCTCGGTCTGCAAAGAGAATAGTATAATATACTGATATAACGTGTAGATATCATAATCCCAAACAGCGCGTAATACGCGTAATATTGCGGAAATTCGCAACGTTTGAAATACATTTCGTATACACACGAATCGGTGATGCAGCCCTGAAATTCTAAAATTATGTTTCTTTAAGAAAAAAAAAACACATTTATACTAGAAAATTTCAGTCATGTATGAATATCGTTGTAATAACAGCTGTAACATTAATACTAGAACTGAAAGAAAATGTGGTACAAAAAACTATTCTTGTTGGTACTAAATTTTCTGGTTTATGATACATGAAATATGTTTGATTAGTTTGTAATATTTTTTCAGTTGAACAAAGTATTGCCGTGAAATTGATCACAACGCCAATATAAAATTATCGGAATATGTAGCTACAAGAGAATACTCGTAGTTGATCAAAAAAGAATTCAGCAACACAGACAAGATTCTCTGGTTCTCAGTAACAGTGTACAAATTTTCATTCATTACGCAAAACTTTATACGTCATATTTACAGTAAAAAAATATAAACGGTTGAGGATTACTACGACTAGGAGAACGACAATTAAAAATTTCTGTCGTAGGTATACTTTCCTGTCCTTTACAATCGTTACGTATAAAATTCTGTGTAAGGTGAAAATAAAATGGCTGCCTACCTTCTTTAACTTTGTATTTACAAACAGGAGGGACCTTCCAGTTAAACCAAAGCAACTTGAGCCAACCGAAACTTGTAGAAAGTTCAGGGTAACTAGCCAGGAGAACTGTGCTTTCTCTCTCTCTCTCTCTCCTCTCTCCTCTCGCCAGGTTGTTTGTATTAATACTTCACGAGGACCCGCTGGCTGTGTCGTATGTACCTTATATCCAGCATTTCCGTTTCTCTTTGGCAGACAGAAGTTTCGACAAATCATTCGTACACACATATATACAGGGTGTTTCCGGGCAAACGCCGCAGTATCTTGGGATGCCTATCATCAAGGGGAACAAATATCGGTAATGCAGATCGACCAAATTATCGGTAGGTTTCGCGTTTAAAGTCTTCCAAGTGAGCTGGAACTGCTCGTATTTTCAAGTTGTGTGGATTTGGCCAAGCAGTTGTTTCGTTGTTTATAACCTATGCTGAACCCTTCAGTTATCGCGTTCTGAGGTCACGTCGTAATGATTATATCACTTGACTCGATTAAAGTGACTATGAATCGGTAGGTCTGTTTTACCGATATTTGTTCCCCTCGGCGGTAGGCAACTCAACATACTGAGGCTTTTACTAGGAAACAGCTTGTAGACCTCGGATTCTTGTATCCTGCAGTACGAGGATAATTGTTTGATTTATATCGTGTTGTTTGATAATCTGTCCTGCACACACACAGAGAGGTTTCCCGAGGCGTCTGAAATATTTGTTTGACTCGGTATAATATCGCGATGTATCAGCTACGAGTGTTTCGCAAATGCTTCGAAGATTACCGGGTTACATATTGTTTAGAAAAACTTCGGAAAACCTGGATGTGTCACGGAATTTATTTTGCTAAAATTAGTACTTGGCTACCCTGAAAAGGGCTCTCGCATCGTAGATTCGCGAAATTAAATAACAATTCGGCAGCAGTTGAATGAGACAGATCGACAAATCAAGCCAAGATACGAACAGTTACAGAAAAAGGTTTTACCATCAGAACGTTGGAAATGACGAAAATCTGGTGATTTTATACGATTTTGAATATTCTTAGGCTTATTTATGTTTTAATGAATGAAAGAGGCTCACGATTCGAATATATTTAACTCGATAAAGTAATCGATCATTTAAGCAAAACACAGTATCGTACGTGGCCATCCATCGATCCATTTGTGGTCATATCGATTGCATGTAAATGAGAGCGTGGCCAGAAATTATAAAAAGAAAAGTGACAAATTAGCTTCGATCATTGTTAAAATTGCTTCTTCAACAATTTATTATCGAAGAATTCCGTTTTACATCATCACCAGGATAGGTTTTCGTGACGAATACAATGATTGGATAGAATTTTTCGCACTAGAAACAAGGACGACGTTGTTCAAAGAGTGCCAAAGATGATGTTCCTGTACCCAGTTTTCGAACAAGTCTTTCGTTTCCTCGCACCTTCTTCCAAACCAGTAGGTCATGTACTCGGATGGTGAAAAAAGAGGGATAAACAAGATAAAGAGGACGAGTAAGGAGGAGTTATCGCAGCTAGGTAGTCGGTAAACTTTTAGACGAAATCGTCGGCACTCGGGAATATAGAAGAATTTAGTTGGCTCTCACCCATTTCAGTATATCAATTGCTGCTCTCTGTAGTAAATCTTTACACTACGTACGACGTGGTAAATTGATGTCAACGTATCGTAGCTGCTACGTGTTGATGCCTCCTCCGCAAGACGGTTTCACGTTTCCTAGGTTCATAGATACGGAATACTGTGCAACGTCACCGCTGCTCCAGCTGGGGATGTAGGTACTCCCGACATCGATCCAACCTCGCCTGCTAGAGACTTTTCTCTATGCTCTACGGGACATGTGGTGTAATTCCCTCTGGGATCTGGGGTACGCATGCATGTATGTACGGTGTATCACCTACATCTACATCTCTGTACGTGCATGTTGCGCCGATGTGTTTGGACGTATATCGCGTGCCAAATGGTACAGGAACGTATTCGCCAAAAATTAAGGCGAATTTGGCGGTAAAAGGGTGGATGATTTAAAAACAAAATTTTTTAATTTATTCATTTTTTTTATTTTTTTTTTACGCGGCATTCGCTGCAAAGGTGGGTACTTGAAAGTCGTATGTGTACGCTAAAATTAACCGAAATAAAATAAATAAAGATAAAAGGCTTTGTGGTCGGTGATTTTTTTTTTTTTTTGGTCCTATAAAACCTGGATAAAATTAGGTTTGTCTGACAAAAGCGACGGTCACTAAGCTAAGGATAATCGATGCGTCGATTAATCGATTACATAAAAAAATAATCGAACGCGACGCGATTGAATCGGTACAAAATTAATCGATTAATCGATTGTTTCGTATATTTTTGAAACGGTGCATTTGAAACCAAAATCTGGTAAATTTCATTATGCGGTATAAATAGCGGAAAAGTTTTTTTTTTTGCTAATTTATAGTTTATGGTAGTAAAAAACAAAAACCGAGTGTGAGGAGATGTAATCGATTCGATTTAAATTTGTCGAAATTTTGATTTTGAAATTCAATCGAAAACGGATCATTTTTTGGCCACTCTTATCTTCTCAAGATGAGTTGAAAATTTTCGCAATTATTAATGTCTGAAAATTTATCTCACAGGGAAACAGATTTTATTCTAATTTTAAACAATTATCCGATGTAGAAACTTGAGAAAATGTACAGAAGCTAGAGACGTGATGTAATGAGTTAAAATTGAAACTTGATAGTCGGAGAACGTTTTCCATACCGACTCTTCTCAAACTGTGATATTCGAATATGTTGGGTTCGATAGAACCGAACCACGCTTGGTAAGACATTGGATTCGCGGAGTGAATATGTATTATATAAGGCATTCGGTGTCGATTGCTTGGACTAGATTTTCACTTTATAACGATTTACAATTTTGTCGAAAGTTTTTTTTGTTTTTGGGACTAACAATAAATAGATCTTTTTGAAACAATCTATTTTATAACTCTCCGTTTTGTAAAACCGTTCTCGAGTTGTAAATTATAATCAGACTTTTCTTTGCAATTCTCGAAATGTTAATTTTCGGTTACGATCACAAGTTTTTTTTTTTTTTTTATTTTTTTATTATTCTTTCTCTTTTCAACGGCACTTCAAAAATATTCCAATTCACAATAATCGATGTTTCAAACGTTTCTTTCAACACTTTCACTGGACAAATTCTCAAATCTTACCGATTCCGTATTCGTAACAAACTTGTTCGACGATTGGAAGAAAAAAAACAAAAAAACAAATTATCACATATTAATTTCACCTTCTGTACTTGATTTAAACATGTTCGTTACAGAATCGAAGACACGTGACTGGTTTTCTTATTCAACAAAATATGAATTTATGCAAAATTCGAAACGTGGAAGAACCGTAAAAAAGGTTTACAAATTTCATAACTCAACGAACGTTTCAACAGATACGAAGAAAAAAAGGTATCGGTAACAAAAAAATTTTTTTAACTCGGAATGCCTCATATATACCGCGCAGCGTAGATAGAAAGCTCGACCTTTGATCAATTTCTTTGAACCGGGATTCGTCTTATGGATTTAAAATCACATTTTCTGTCTTTCTTCACTATTCAATTTCTCGCAGTTTTTCTTCACAATATATGAGACCTTCAAACGATTTATTTCGATGAGGGCTTAAAGCACAAAAGAGAGAAATAAGACAAATTTCTCCGACGACGAAACTTTTTGATCACCGTATAATAACAACAACAATAATAATAATAACAACAACAACGAATACCTGCTTTATTCTTGATTGAAGACACCTTTGAAATAAGTCACGATTCATCGATTATATGTAAAGTGTTATGTATTTTGTATATGCGTATATATATATATATATTTATAAAGTTCAGGTTTGTTTTTTTTTAAATAATATGTATAGAAGCAGTGGAGAAAAATCACGCGAGTTTTATCTCGTGAGTACGAATTTAAAAAATTGGAACAAAAATGCTTAGCTTGAATCAAATTTTAAGTGTTATTATTATTATTTATAAATAATAATGTACTTAAAAGGAAATCGTTTATTCTTCCGTTGTGATTTTGAAACAGCGTTATTTTTTATTCGTATATGTGTACAGTACGTAATACATATATCGTAGATAATTGAAACGGGTTATAAATAGTTTACGTTTTTCAATTTGCGTTACTTTCGTATGAAAATGATCGTAAAATTCCCGTTACTTCAAATATATTAATTATTATAATCTGTGTAACATGTATTTTAAGTCGAATCAAATAATACGAGTGAAATCCTGAGGCTAAGAAACACGGTTATGGATATACGATGAAATACATCGTTTATACGCAAGTGAAACGAAAATTACACGCGAAGTAAGGAAATTTCTTTTTTCTGCGAATTATTCGGGCCGCCAAACGTTTATCGCACCTCGACAGTTTTTTTTTTTTATTTTTCATTTCGCACAACTTGAAACATTAAAATATTCATCAAATATAATTCACGAAACGAAATTTTTCGTTGTCGTTTTATGAGGATTTTTTTTTACCAACATTATTATAATTATTAATCCATACCCGATTTCGTTTTTTACGTCGATTTCTAAATGCATATTTTACCAAAATTCACTACTCGCGAAAAAGTTGTCTCATTACTTCAAGACGATATTAACAAATAACTATATAGCAGTGACAAAATTGATACGGTAAAAAACTGGCAGGGATAATTTTTGTCAAAATTTAGTAAATCAATTTAATAATTTTAAAAAATTTTTCTACGACAGACAATGTTTCGTTTTCGTTTCTTCCTTCTTTACAAAAAAAAGTTGAACGTTCCGATTGACTGATTTCCGACGGATAGAAAGAGATTGCGACGATTTGTATATTTGGAATGCGAATCTCTCTCCCGAAGATGCAAAAAAGAGTTGAAAAAAAAGAAAAAAAAAAAAAACAATTTCATCCCAACTCCCGGTTGATGGATGAAAAATAGTTTTGTATTCGAAGGGCGCCCCCGGTGTGTTATAAATTTTTCATGCGTTCGTCGCGAGTCCCGGCGAATTTCCTCCGTACCCAAAAGGATCTAGGCTTCTATTTTGTAAGATTTTTCCGGAAATTGCACACCCCAAAAACTGCTGAAGGGAGAATTTTAAAATAACGTAAACACCCTAGGGTGAACGCTGTTCGAATCTCTTGATATTCTACGGAAGTTACGAAACACGTAGGTATGTGACACACACACACGCGCCATGTTATAAAACCTTCCAAATTTATACGACGTCGAGAAATTGATGGAAAGTTTTGCAAAGCTGTATATTTCCGCATGCGTATAGCTTATATATATATATATATACCTCTAATAATTTATATTACATATATAAGGGGCGTTCCACGTCAATTCGACCAGGGTTTGACTCTCATTATTTTGGAATTGGTCTGAGATTTTTTATACTCTTGTTCCAACGCGATGGAGCTTTGTAATTTTTTTTTTTTCCCGAGATTTTTAGAATCCAGAAATCAAAAAACGATCGTTTCTTTGGTTAATTTTCAACCAATTGTTACAACATTTTGCTTAGTCATTTGTTGTTTTTTTTCCATATCTCGGGATTTGGTATCTTTTCTAAAAAAAAAAAAAAAAAACTGTCCAGACATTCTAGTTGAAGGCTGTAATGATTGAAAAAAAAAAAAAAAATTGCCGCTTTGCCGGTCAACTTCGATTTTGGTTGGAATATTGTAAAAGAAAAAATCTAAATGCTTTTTACGGTTGGAAAAACAGTATAAAAAAAAAATCGTTAGTCAGATACTAGAGGGTGAATGGTCAAATCAAAGGTGGAATTGACCCGGAATGCACCATATTTATATTTACTTATGGTGAATTCGATAACGATTTATGAAAGAAGCGAGAGAAGGTGAAGCGTTTCACCTTGGAACCTGATATATACAAGTTGCCGAAGAATTTTTACAACCGTATGAAATATGCATGCGAATCGCGATTCGATTTCAAAGATTTATCAGGTGCGGTAGAAATAGTAAACAAATCTTTGAGAACGTATCACTAAGTAAATACTGAACAATTGCGCAGTGACTGAAATTTGTTATTCAAGTTGAATTTAGGTGGAAACGATTATGTTTATTCAGAATGGATAATTAATTTGAAAAAGAAAACGAAAACCTTTCAGACTTGTTATGTTATTCTGCTGTTTTTTTTTTCTTCTTCCTTTCTTTCTTTCGTAATGAAATAATGAAGCAAAAAAGAAAAAGAAAAGTTATTCGTTTTATACATGTGAGAATATTCAGTTTTCAACGTTATTGGACGGTTTTTCAAACTGCTAAATGAGATGGATTTTTTTTATTACGAATCTGAAATGAGATTTAAAAAATTCGAGATGGCCGATTCAATGTGGTGGACGAAAATTTCAAAATATCCATCGAATCCGGCGAAGAAACTCTGTTCATTGGTTTTTGAGGTCGCCGATTACGAATCTGAAATCAGATTTTGAAAATTCAGCAAGTCGAATCCAGTCAGCGACAGCGAAAACACCTGCATAAAGTTTTTTGACCGTATTCGATGAAATTTGAAATTTTCGTACACCGCGTTGGATCCGTAATTTTTTGAATTTAAAAAATCTGATCATAGATTCGTAATCATCGACCCCCAAAAACCGCAAGTTATTATCTTGTTGGAAAAGTCGACTTGGCGCAATAATGTGCGAATGAAAGAGTTAAAAGTGAGATTTGTTACTATTGTGGCTTTAACGAGGATTCGTATCATCATTTATATCTCGATGCTTTTCAATTAACCGCGGAATCGCAGAGATTTCGTTGTCATTATCGTTATTGTTAATTTGTTATACCGTATCAGGCGCTAACCGGGGGCTGTTGTTTGTTGATACCGTCGTGAACGGACCAAAATAGCGTTCATTTAACACCGATACTAAACGACGAGCGTTAATTTATAGCTATAATAATTGCGCATAATTAAATCAACCGCTCCTCGCGTTCTCTTATGATTACATACGATGACATGTATAATTTGATAAATCGGTTTAGAATTATTTTCTTACACAACGACGTTGAAAATCGACTCGTTGTTTGAATATTGAATTCTTTTTCGTTTGTGGAAAAATTTTCGTACACGTCTTCAAGTTATGCAGTATTTTTTTTTTTTTTTTTTTTTCTTTCGCTCAAAATTCAGCATGATTGTTTTTTAATTTTTAACAAAACACAACTTGTTCGACGATTACTGTCTCATGGTTCATTGTTACGTGTTTACTGTACGAAGATATCGAAACAGCGATAAAAATTATATAAATCCGCAGCAAAGGACGATTAATTTTTTTCCGATTCTTAACCATCGAACGTACGAGCGAATCGAACGAGCGTTGACGTTAATTTCACCCTGTAACCCGCAATTATACGTAACCTAATATACTTACACTTAAAGGTGATGAATGATATATGGTACCATAAATTATTTAGTCGCGTGTTGCGTGGGCGGAATCGTTGGTTATAGTGGATATTACGCGGAAACGTTTCACGCTGTTAATTTATCTCGAGAAACATAAAAGATTTTTGTCAACGATTCGCTGCAAGATTAGTGATAACTTTTATTCGTCTCGGATGTCGTATTATTTATTTATTTGTTTATTTATTCATTTATTCATCATTCATACATTGATTTATTTATTTATTTATTCATTCGTTCATTCATTCATCATTTATTCATTAATTTATTTATTTATTCATTTATTCTTCATTCATTTATATATTTATTCAGTTTTTTATTTATTCATTTATTTATTCATTCATCCGTCATTCACTCATTCATTCATTCGTTCATCCATCATTCGTTCATTCGTTCATTCGTCCATTCATTCATTCATTCTTTCATTCATTCGTCCATCCGTTTATTTATTTATTCATTTATCTCAATTGGTTCAATTTTCTTTTCAATTTAGCAACAAGTTGAGGGAAATATAAAACTCATTCGAATAATATGAACATGAATTTGATGAAAATTGGGTAAAATTTTTGATAGAATATGGTTGAAACAAAGAATTGTAAAAATAGTGGTTCCATTAGAGCAGTAAAAATAATGTAAAAAATTATCGCAAGTTTTCATAACACTTTCGAAATGAAATAAAAATCCAAGAATCAATCAAGGCTTTGATATTTTCCGCATCGTAGTTTAAATCGCTGATTAACTCCATGCATATATATAGGTAACGAAAAGATATTGAAAAATGAGAAAAGTGAAAATATTCTTTGACTATAACGTTTTTCTGCTACTATGGATGAAACAATTTGTCAAAGTTGAAAGAACAGGGCAGAAGAAAAATGCGAATTGAAAATGAAGAATATAAAGAACAGTAAAAAAAGAAAAAAACACAGTGATTAATGTTGCGGAGAGTGGGATAAAATTAATTAGTTCCGCTATACGGATCACGCGATATGTTTTTTCGTAAGTATAACTCTCGTTGATAATTAATTTCTCGGCGATGTGATTTATCACTGATATGCTCTGCGATATGTGCAATGTGGCACATAATAAACATTCGTGATGTTGGTTCTACGATACGGATGCCCGTCATAAACTCCGAAATTTCCCATTCTCTTTATCAAACCGTACACGGAAAATTTACGAGCCGCGCGTTATTTTTCACGATTCTAAATCATTCAACCGTTTCTTTTTTTTTCCACGATCGATCACTCGACTCTGTTTGTTTATTTATTTTTTTTTTCTTTGCGTTTACACCACTCTTTGTCTTCGACAGTTGAAATATTGACCCACGTTTATTAATTAAAAAAATACGAAGGAAGAAAACAAGATGGAATTTGAAAAACAGTTCAACATTTTTTAATGGATACCTGTATTTCAAATTGTTTTGTTTTAAATATCGTTCAAACGTTGTGACAAAATGAATAACATGCATATTGAAAATTCGTATCAATTTGAATAAACAAATGAGGAGGTTGTTTTGTCGTAAATTCGTGTTAAAAGAATTTCGTACAGTTTTTATAAGGTTGCGAAGTAACGATTTTTATTTTATAATCATAATAAAGAATGCATCATTAAATTGTAAAGTTACGAGTATCGAGTTGATTAATTTTTAACATGTATCAAATCGTCGTTGTGTATTATATATTTTTATAAAAAAAATAATATAAAAATTGTTTCGGTACAATCATTCATGATTTTATAAGTTTCTTTCAAATTCACATTGATCCGTTTTCTGTCTATGATCGTCATGCGGAAATTTATTGGCTAGAATTCCGGAAGGATTCACCCGTCGATTTCGTGTTTAATAATAAAATCCCATTCTCTGCACGTGCCAATCAAAATATGTTACGGTTGAACAATTCCTTTGTCGTACGTATCGCGTATTGATAATGTCGACGTTTTTACACATTTCATGCATTCAGATATTCTCGATAGATTTGTCAGAATACGTCAAAATTGTGTTATTTCAAAATGTCAAACAATTATTCAATTTTGCAATAATTTTGTACGCGTGATCAACTTTGCTGGAATATCGCGATCGAAAAATTCTGCTCAATTTCAAGTTCGTCTTCTTCGATGTTGTTGAAGAAATGTCCGAATTAGTCAACTGCTAAACTTTTTTCACAGAATTCTGTCTGCAAAATAACGAATGTAATATAATGGTATTGTTTTAACTTTGGAAATTTTCGATACACTGGACAACAATTCATCAGAGCTTAATTTAAATAGGAAATTTTGGTTGATTGGCTTCTTTTAAAATTAATTCAACTTGGGAAATGAAACAATAAAAAAAAAAAGCTTTCGGCAAAAAGCTCTCATCTCTTTGGAATTTCCTACAGATTTTCTCACCAGCTTCTTTCGTTTCTGAACCCCCTTTTTCCACTAGCTTCTTATCTTTCCGATCGTGTCTCAACCGTGTTGCGAAAAAGTTGTTGGTGAAAAAAAAAAAAAAAAAAAAACAAACCAAGGCGAACGAATATCGGCCGAGCGGATAAAATTTAACAGATGCTTGCGATTTGTAGATTGTGTTGAAAAGGCCGATCCTCTTTTTTGCGGTTTCTTTTCACTGTAAAAAAAGCAGATTTTCTTGTCGAAATACGGTCGATGCATTCCGGTTCGTTGGCTCTTTCGGGTCACGCGGAAGTCCTAATATTTAACACATTTTTGACAATAATTTTTTGAAACGATTTACAAGAATTTCAAACACATCCTATGATTTCGAAAAAAAATGATTTCAAGATTTTGAGATTTCAAATTATTAATCTATTTTGAAATTTGGAGTAATTTTTTGGGCAAGTTTTCAACAAAATTTATACCAACGATTTTCACAGATTCACATGTTTCAGGTATTAAATTATTTTTTAATGATTGGGAACAGGTGTTGTCTAATTGAAAAGAAAAGTAAAAATAATTTTTTACCAGATTTGTAGAATCTTACATGACGAATAATTGAACTTGAATCCATTTTAGAAAATTCTCACATGCCTGTTCTCAGTTTTTCTCCCTTCTTGTGGCTTCTAATGTCTGCATAGATCACTGATTTTTATATCACAATATATCGCAAGGTTTGCAAAAAGAAGCAAAAAAAAAAAAGAAAGAAAAAAAATTACTAAACAATAGTCCGATCACATCTGATTGCAAGTAGAAATATTTTCCTCGTAAAAAGATTACAAAATTGAGAGAAAAAGAATGAGATTAAAATGAGATATAAAAAAAAGTAAAGGAAAAATTTTCGTTTCAAATTTCTCTCTTTTTCCTGTTACGTACATTCGTTTCCAACCTTAATTCTTCCGCCGTTAAGCCGATCGAGTTTTATCCTCCGTCCGACTGATGAAAAGCTTACCTTAAAATCGAAGCTTCAGTTCCAGAGCTTCGGATCGAGCTTCGCTGTATAAAACATCAGCGGGCGGCTGCTTATCGGGAATGGACAGCCAACCGCCCTCGAATCCCGCGATAAAGTCCAAATTATATCCCTGGATCGTCACAATCAGTTTTATCCTCGTCCCTTAAGGATGTATCGGCTGTACATTCTCATCCAAAAGTGAGTCCCGTCGACAATTGTGAATATTTTGTTATAAGGTAACAATCGGGGAAAAAAATCAACCGCAACAAAGACGATAAGATGATTAAATTTTATTTTTAATGATGCCCGAACGTTATCAATAAATTGCTTATGCAAAATATTGCTTAGCAAATTTTTGGGATGTATATATATATATATATTTTTTTTTTTTATCGTGTGAAATGAATTCGACGATTTTTCTGAATACACACGAATTTTTAAAGAATTTCCTCACTATTTTCAAATTTCCGTTTTCCAAAATTTGTAAAGGCTGTAATTACGTAACTATTCGTTCAATGCACCGGAAACTTTTCAAGTGTAATATAAAACGTTTTTCACGAAAATGTTTCTAAAACTCGCGATTTTTCTTCCAGTTTTCAAAATGTAAAATTTTCGAAAACGGCAATTTCGAGGCAACGAGAATATACTTCAAAAACTCACGTGTATTCAGAAAAATCGACAAATTCATTTCCTTAAAAAATTGTTGGATAATGTCGTGTTTAAGCAATCTATCGACAACTTTTGGGCATTATTATTATTGAAATTTAATATTCTTATCGTCTTTATTGCGGATGATTTTTTTTCCGATTCCCATCTTATCGCAAAGTATTCAATGTCGTCGACGAGACTCACTTTTGGTTGCGAATGTACGCCAAACTATCCTTAAACGCTCTTTATTGCTAAATTCTTTCAAGCGGATTGTCACCTTATCGCTAACAGCGATTGTTTTCCGCCACTCCGGAATTTCCCGATTCTAAAAAGCTCCGTGCGTCGATTTTTTCTCCTAAAATTTTCTCGCCATGCTTTTCTCTCGACGAAACCTCGAATGGTTTAAAAAAAAAAAAAAAAAGTATGAAAAAGCTCGATCAAGTTCAATTTCACTAAAACTCTGTAGGTACACTTGACAAAGAAAAAAGTATAAATTTTCTAAGTTTATATGAATATTTAAAAAAAAAAAAAATTTAAAAAAAAAAAAAAACTATTTAATTTCACCGATATTGTAATGCATACGTAAAAAACAAAAATTGTCAAATTGTTGCAGTTTTACATGGCTTCACTTTTTTAGTTCAACCCGTTCGCTTTGAAATGTTTTTTTTTTTTTTTTTTTTAATTGACTCGAAATACCTTTGTTTCGAGTAAAGAAACACTTTTCGAAAGATTTTCCAATATTTCGGACGTGTTTCCAGAAATCGATTTTATTCATTTCTTCGAAATTCACGTTTTTCTCGCAGCGTGAGAATAATTATACAAAATAAATATCGGCGATCCAATATGCCAGAAAATTTTAAATAAAAAATACGATCTTATTATTTTTCGTTTCTCTCCTTTGCGCGGATGTGATATTTTTATTTTTTTTTATTTCTTTTTTGTTACCTCCACGTAATCATCGAAGCGATATCGTGCGATAAATTCGAGCCGTTCAAAACTTTCGATCTTCTTTATCGTTTGCGTACTCCTTTTTTTTTTTTTCTCGACTCTCGCCCCCAGCAATTCTTTCACCTTGCACTTCGCTTTACCGCCTTTCGCGGAAACGCGGATCGGATTGATTGATACGTCGCAAAGGCTCGCAGTACCCACCTACGCTCGTCAAAACCCATTAAACCCTTTCCATCCGGGGTTTCTCTAATGTACCGCCTCGTGTCTTGGATGGATGGCTGAGCCTTAAGCCATCGACTTGTTGACGCGTCTGAGCGATCAATCAACCCTCGATTCACGCCTCATAGTCTCCCCGGTAGTCTCTACTTGCCTTCTTGGCGAAACTTGAGCATATTACCCGATCACCTGTAAACACCGTCAAAATCTTGGCTTATCACTAGGAGACGATTATCACCGTTGAACGCCAATTTTCACTCCTCGTCCCCTCGGACACGAAATTTTCCATTTCTCACACGCGAATAATAAAAGTAAAAATAATTTTATTAGACATGGTTTGCTTCCGTTGAAACTATATAGACACGATATTTCTGTTAAACAAACATTTGTGGTTGATAATGATTGAACAAACTTCAGTTTCGAATTTTAATTAATATTGAACAACAGTAACTTGTTGGAAAAAAAACAAAAAAAAAAAAAAAAATACAGTTGCCACACTCGAGGCGGAATAATTTCGCAAGTGAAAGATGAAAAAAAAAAAAAAAAAAACTGAAATCAAAATTCATGTTCGAAAGATGTCCTCAAATAAAATCAGATATACATATATATATATATATATATATATATGTATATGCATAGAAAATATTTTAAGCAGTATTTACGAAAAGTTTATCTCGAATCTGTTTTAGCCTTTTTTGCAATACAATATCACGTGTATTAGGCGTAGATATATGGAAAAAAGTCGTTTGCGGTGTTGAGTTCTACTTCAGAACACATTCTAAGATGTTATCGTCCTCTCGTACCGCGGTCCATTAGCGGCGAATATCCCGATCAATCGTTGTCTGTCTCAATCCTTTATCTTTCGGTTTAATTCCAGCACCGACGGTGATCCGATAACCGTATAAAAGCTAAATAGGGACGGTATTTCCGTATCTCAATTAATGACTCGTTCAACAAGGCAGAAGAACTTGACGCGTTCGGATCGGAAGTTTCAGCGTCGTTTTTCTATTCGCGTCCTTAGAATTATGCCTGCTGTAATAGTCGAGAAATAAATAAATAACAATACTTGTTGTTCTTATCCAATTTTTTTTTTTTTTTTTCATCTATGACGAAAGTATTTGTTTTGAGCTTTGAATTGCGTGAAAAAAATTTCATCAATTTAAAACGCGTCGCTCTTTATGTTTTTCCTGAGCTTAATGATTTTTGAGCTCTGGAAATCCCTGAAGAATGAAATAAGAATTTTTAAATGTTTGAGGTCATATTTTGGGTCACTCGAAACCTGAAACCTATTGGACATGAAAATCCGACGGGTTCAGGCCAATGACCCCGTGACTTGACACGGAATGACCCATATATATGGAACATTCCATGCCAATTCTGACCCTCACTGTTTCTAATTTAGTTCAAAAAATTTTATTCAGTTGTCCTGATCTTCGAACAATAGCCTAAACATTTTTCGATTTATCGTTCAACCGGTAAATTATTTATAAATATTTGAAGCTATTTGAAAATCCAGTACTTTGATTATACTAAAAGAGAATTCTTTAAAATTGTTTTTTTTTTATACCAAACATTTCAAGTCTGGTTCCATGATGCGATTCTTCTTTTTTTTTCCATTTTTTTTTTTTTTTTTTTTTTGCAATATTAATTTCTTTCATTAACTAAAACATTGTTTAAACGGTCTGAAAATTAATTTTTTACTTCAAACATTTGTAATCCAGTTCCGTTATAGAGCGATTGTTTATTTCTTCCTTTTTGTTGGAATTTTCAATTTCAAGGGAAATCTCAGAACGTCCAAACAGTGTTTTGATTGATGAAAGAAAAACAATTGTTCCATAACTGGAACGGTCTTGAAATGTACGGTACAGAAAATACAATTTTTCATAAATATTTGAGAACTTCAAAATTGTCGATTTTAAACTCACTTTAAATATTTACAAACAATCAACCGGTTGAATAAAGAATCCGGAAAAAATTCAGGATACTATTTCAGAGTTGGGAGGGTTATATAAAAATATTTGAACAAAATCAAAAACGGTTAGGGTCAGACTTGGTTGAGTTGACATGGAATGCCCCATATATATATATACACATACTTTTGACTAATGTTCCGGGCTTATTTCCTGCAGCAAAAGAAAATATCCGGGCATTAAGCGACTCACCGGCTGCACTTGACGTCCTCTTTCCGATTAGATTGGACGCGGTTTTTGTAAATTTTTTTACCTCTTGTACGAAGGGGATGCTTTTTCATCTTGGAACATTTGCTAAGAAAGTAAACTTGTATCCTTTTTATTATCATAATTAGTAAGGTTTATTATCCATGAAACAAGTTTACTCGCGTGCAGCTCATTAAGTTCAAAAGACAAATTATTGGAGACGATATTTTTTTGTCAAAAAAACAATTCAATTATAATCGGCTGGTGAAAATAAAAAAAAAAAAAAGCAAAAAGAAAAATGAATTATTTATTAAAACATTGCGATTAAAATTTGAGAACAATTTTCGCGACAATTTTCAAAATTCAAAAACTTGTATTCATCCGATAAATGGACCAATCAACGGCAAATTGACCGACCTAGTCGATATTTTGGTGAATTGAAAATTGGAGTGCTTCTGGCGATATTAATCATACGACTTGAGACAGTCTAGCGATTACGTAAGTTCGGAATTCTATGACCGTTGAAGTGATTTTGTGACACGCGAAGTGGCGATTAGACGGCGAGAAAAAAAAAAAAAAATAAAATAAAATAAAACAAAAAACAAAAGGAGACGAAGAATTTGAAAAGGGGAATGAAAGAAGGCTGGGGGAGAAAAAAATCGCACAAAAGTCACGATTCGATCATTCACGCTGATTACATTGTACGTAATACATTGTTTCTCATTTCTCGCACGTCTTACGATATTTCCCGTGTAGTAGGTAATTATAAATTAACTGTTTGGTTTTAAACAATCTGCGAGATTGGTGAAATAATTAAATATCTCATTTTTACAACAAGACATTGTCGTTTAATAATGATAGGCGTTATACTCGCGGTGTTGGTCGTATTGGATACAATAATAGTAATAATAATAATAATAATAATAATTCATCATCATCTCACGGATACGTAAAGTTTCATTTGTAGAATTTTAATGGATTTCTCGCGAAATGTTTAAAAAGATTTTTGTCATTCTTTCCAGGATGAAAATTATCGAATTTATCGAGTATAGAAAAATACGGAACAAAAATGTACTTAAAATTAATTAGATTGTGGTTGAAACGAAAAATAAAAAATAACCAATTACTCTGAAGTCATTGGTAATTTGGCTGTTTTTGGTATAAAAACTTTGTTTCCGTATGTTGCCAAATTTTAGATCCTTTTTTTCGATCTTTATACTTCGTTAAAATCCGTTTTTAAATTTTTTCATCAAAAGAATTCCGAGGCAAATTTGCAGAGTTGAATAAAATTTCCGGATTATTTGCACTGCAAATAAATTTGCAGCCCGGCTTGCTCGGATCGTTGCGCAGGGAATGTTTTTTGCTCGAAAGTATTCAGGGGAATGTCTGATACGCGAATTAACATTTAACACATCATATTTGT
Organism: Neodiprion fabricii; assembly: GCF_021155785.1. Taxonomy (NCBI): domain Eukaryota; kingdom Metazoa; phylum Arthropoda; class Insecta; order Hymenoptera; family Diprionidae; genus Neodiprion; species Neodiprion fabricii. Next base: position 18,375,698 of record NC_060245.1, read on the forward strand.
ACGAGGAAAATACCTGCTGACCTTAGAAAAAATGAATTTTACTCCGTTTAGGGTGGAGACCTTCTTCATTTTCTTGGCACGTTCGCCGTTAAAGCTTCCGGCGTTATACATTAAGAGGCAGGTACGTAAATTATTTTCCCCTCGAGTCGTTTCCGGTTTCCACCTACCCGTGCATCCCCTTGATTTATATCTTCCCTCGCCTCGAGGGATTTCTTTTTCATCGTCACGTTTTTTTCCTTCGTTCGTTGTTCCTTTTCATCTAATGCTTTTCGCCATTTTTTTTCCCCTTCTTTTCTCTTTGTGTTTTTTTTTGTTGTTTTTTTTTTTTTTTTTTTTTTGCCCGGAGCATAATATCACACTCGAAAATATTAGCGGCTTCACCGTCTGTCGGCCGATTTATCACACATTAACAGATTTACCGTATAAGATTATCGTTATTTCAACACGCGCGAAACTCTGCAAATTTTGCTGGGTTTCGCTTTTCCAATGGGTTTCTTTTTTATCCTCGTGACAAATGCTAGCATTTTTTTTAAATACGCACGTTTTGAAGAGGGTCAAAAATGCAAAAAAGTCAAAGAGCTATTTTTGAACATCGTTTTAAACTCAGGGGTTAATCACTCCTGAAATCTGGTGTACGTCTTTCCGTGAATCTTGTGAAGTCTTTTCCAATCTTTGAAATCTTCTGAAATACTTTGTAGGCTGTGAAATGACTTTTAAAATATTCTGAAATTTGCCGGAATCTGTTGAAATCCACTGAAATCCTTTAAAATCATTTGGAATTTTTTGAAATCATTGAAATTTTTTGTAATCCTTGAAATCTTCTGAAATCTCTTGAATCCATTTACAATTCTCTACAATTTACAACGAAGTCTCTTGAAATCTTTGAAATCTTTTGGAATCGTTTAAAAAATTTTGAAATCCTTTGCAATCCTTGAAATCTTTTGAAATCATTTGTAATCTTTTGAAATTTTTAGAAATCTTCCGTAGTCTCTTGAAATCTTATGAAATCCTTCGAAATGGTCGAAATCTTTTGTGAATTTTTGAAAACTTTCTGAAATCATTAGAAATCTTTTGAAATCATTTGCAGTCTGTCGAGATCCTTAGAAATCCCCTGAAATCGTCAGAAATCATTTGTGATCTCTGAAAATCTTATGAAATCTTTAGTAATCCCTTGAAATCTTATGAAATCTTTTGTAATCTCTGAAATTTCTGAAATCTCTGTAGTCTTGTGAAATCTTTGGAATCGTTGACAGATCGACGAATTTCCCAAAAAACATTCATCAAATATACTTCAGATTAATTTTTTCAAAACTTATAAAAAGTGTCAACATTGATTTATATATTTCTTTCATTAAATTGGTAATATCGAAAACAAAGTTTTGACGTATCGGTATTATTGGAAATAATTGTGGTAAAAACAGCGATAGAAAATTACTTTCTTTCGATTCAAAATTAAATTTTTTTCATAAAAAAAACATGCATCTTCCATTATCTCTGGTATATTCGCCAAAGACTTATAAAATTTCGAAATGCAACAAAGTTTTCCCCGTGTTATTTTCATAAGATATTTCGATCATAGAGCGGATTATCTTAGAGTTGATATAGAGAGCTAAATTTTTCTGGGGAGGTATTTTCTTTCTCATCATTTTGAAAGCGTTCAAGCCCCTGTGAGCATGCAAATCCAAAAACAACCATATTAAGGACGGCTCTGATGTACTACATGTATACTGCCTGCAACTTGATGTGCGAATTCCAAATAGAAATAATAGAAATTTCAAATAGACTTTCGTTTACTCGAGAACTCTTCTTCGTTTTCACTGTTTTATACCTATATATTGGTGGATGAAATTTTTCCTGACGCGTTGGCGGAAGGAAAATCGTCCAGGCAATAAGATTCTTTCTCTCTCTCTCTTGCTTTTTCTCTTTCTCTCACTCTCTTTCCGACGGCTTCAGGTACTTCGCTCTGTCTTATCTATACCGCACGTGTTCAGAATGAAAGAACGCTCGGGAAATTGCTAGGGAAACGATTAGATACGCTCCGTTTTAACCACCGACAGGAAAAAGGGTTAAAAGGAAGTTGCAAAATAAACCTTGGGGAATCATTTGGGCATTTTCTTTGTCGAGAAAAGTTACAAGATTGGAGGAACAAAAAAAAAAAAAAAATACATCAATATAGATAACGCTTATCAATTATTGCGAGTAATTAGTTGAATTTTTGAATTTATAAGTACATAGTTTTCTAGAAAATTATAGTATAATGTGTATCTTTAATGTTAATTACGATTACGTTTTTCGAATTACAAGAAAAATCGTTACAGATAACTGTTTAGTGTGATTATAGTTGGCAATAATTAAATCTTATCGTTCGTCGTAACGTTAAAATATGTCTGTTTAGTTTACTATATTTTTATCAATTGAATTAGGCATTTTAACATCAGCTTATTCTTGCACTAATATCGAATAATCGCAATGGAGACGAAAATAAATCAAAATAAAAAAAAAAAAAAGTATGAAAAGAAAAATTGCAACGACCAGAAGCGGAAACAAATAACAACAGTTACTGTAGATTTTCTGGTTACAGCTAAGAAAATTCATTGCCATTTATATCAGGGTGAAAAATGATGGAGACTAGGCGCATGATCAAAGTAGTATAATAATTGAGCAGAAAGATAGCGAAAATAATAATGACGGTGATGATAATAATAGCGCTGACAATCGAAATTAATAACAAAATTAATCAGGACACAAAATCATAATAAACAACACGTCACGAGAGAAGATGAAGCGGGTTTGTATCGCGCTTTGTGCAATCAGGCGGCAGATTAAATTCCTGTCATCAACTCTCTCTTTCTCTCTCTCTCTCTCTCTCTCACTTTCTTCAACCTAACCTAACCTAACCTAATTTCTCTCTCGAATCTAGCCTAATCTAACCTAACCTAGCGTACCCTAATTTCTCCCTCTCACCTTCTTTCTCTCTCTAACCTAACCTCACCTCACTCTCTCGAACCTAACCTAACCTAACCTAACCTAATCGTAGAATTGTGTGGTTGGAAAAATTTGCAATAATTTTTTTCAAAAAGTTCGGAATCATTGATACTTTTTTGGCCCACGTCATTTTTCGAAGAGAATCAAAGAACTTGAAGTTGGCGCCAGTTGAAAAAAGTCTATTTTCGAAAAAGTTGAAAAATCGACAAATGGATAAAATCAATACAGGTGGTCTAATCGAAAATCAAATTTTTTTCCGTGGCCGTTTGAAATTTCCCATTTAAATAAGACGCGAGAAAAATTTTTGTCATTAAACCTGGTACAACTTTTGACCGGTTTGAGATGAAAAAAAATTTTCAGGCATATTCTTGTAGAGCATTAAATTCTCTGAAAAAAAAAAACCGTGGAGTCGATTTTTTGTACGCAAAAATTCGTATACTTACGGGCCGTGAAAGTCGAAGAAAACCAGAAATATGCGGTTTTAGGGCTGTACGATTGAAAGAATTCGTACTAAATCAAAAAAATTTGAACCGAAATGAAACAAGGTGTGTGAAAGATGTCGTTTATGAACCAGATTCGTCAAAGGAGTAGAGTTTTAACTCATTTATTAATTTTTTATTACATTTCGAAAAATTAATATTCTGTTTAGTCGTGTTGATAAAACTTAGTTTGTTGCAATCAGGATATTGCCAAGGATGTAATTCCACTGCTTCCAAAATAAATTGTTTTCGTTCTTAATTTTTCGTTAAAGTTTGATTATAATTTTGTATCAACGCCATACTGCGTATTTCCGCTTTTCTTAGACCTTCACGGCGGCCGTAAGTGTACGAATTTTTGAGTCTAAAAAATCAAATCCATATAAAAGGGTAAGTTTTCTATGCGCGTGTGTGTGTGTAAGAACTATCATCGCCATTCTCGTTGTTGTCGGTAGCTTAGATTTCAGAGAGGCGCTTTTTTTTTGTTTTTTTGTTTCCTTTTCCTCTCCTCTTTCTTCGTTTCATTCTTCTTCTCCCTTTTCCGCGTAACACGCACACCAAAAATCCTCACCTTTTCGCGATACAACCCTTGTAATGTTGGCAACGCGAAATCACCGTCTCGACTTAATGGTCATCCAACCCTTTGATACAAATCGGTGCCTTTTTCAGGTGCGCTGATTTCCCATAGACTTGGTTTCTCGAATTTACCAAATACACGGCAGCGATCAGATAAATTGGCGATGAAAATGTTTTCGATCGATTGAAATCAGTGCAGCTTCACACGACAACTCGAATTATTGCAATTGTTGATCGTTTTTACGTTTAATTAAGCGACTTTTATTATTTTTTATTTTTTTTTTACCTATATCGGAAAAATTTTACTCTTACCGTAATTGGCAAATTTAATAAATCGTTTCTTTGCGCGTGATTTGTCTTAAAGAAGAACAGCTTTTTAATCGACTCGATGAAATGACTTCTTCTTTTACAATTTTACAAAATATATATATATATTGTTGGTAAATAATTTTATCAATTTTCAAATTCTATAAAATTATTTCACACAATGGTGACGATAATTATAACTGAACTTCTCAAGCAATATTGTGTTAATGAAACAATTTAATGAATAACGGGATCTTATGAATAATAGAGACAAATTCACTCAACAATATTTTGTTACATCTCATCGTTGGAAATTAATTTTTTTTTTTTTCAAATTCCTATATCTTATCTTCAACGCACTCGATTTTCTTCCCTGCAATTTTTCCTTGTTTCTCGGCGTATCTTCGACCAAAAAAAACCCAAGGAAAGGGAACATAAATCTGAAATAAATTATTCTCCTTTATTTTAAAAGTGATATAACAGGCAGAGTAAATCAAGGATGTGATCAATTTATCACACAAAGAAAAAAAAAAAAAAAAAAGGGGAAGAAGAAGAAGAAGAAAAAGAAAAAGAAGAAAAATCATCCGACGTTGGGAAATATTATTTTCACAGAATTGCGATCAAACGAAATTCTTTCAACATGTGGTGTAATCGGGCAATGATTTAAAAAAAGAAAAAGAAAAACACGCCTTGGGCGAGCATCTGGAAATGTTTTAAAACTTTTTTTTTCCGTATATTACTATTGTTATTGTTATCGTCCTAACCTTATCGTTATTGTTCTTTGCAGTTCTTTGTTGTTCTTTTATCAAAGTTTACCCCTCAGCTATTATTCGGTATATTTTTTTTTTTTTTTTTACTCTTCGTATTTCATACTTCGCGTTGATTCGCTCTCATCGTTTCAACCTTAAGATACATTCCAACGGCAGCTGCGTAATAGATATAGGTTTAATACGAGTAAGAACTTGTATTACTTACTTTACTCTTCTTCTTCTTCTTCTTCTACTACTTCTTTTTTTTTTTTTTATCGGTATATATTTTAAGCACGCATGGGCGATTATATCGAGGGAAGTTCGTTGTACATATATATATATGTACGGGGCTCTTTACGCCAACTCAGTCAACCGTGACATTTTTTTAACACATCAAGAATTTTTCCCATGTTATTACGACCTCTGAAAACGTTGCAAAGAAATTGCATTTTTCTTTTGATCACTCGAATTTACCCTATGAATTTTTAAATCCATCTGAAAAACACGCTGAGAATAATTTCATTTGTTACGGTAATTCGAAAAATCCGGTTAAACAGGTATCGTTAAAAAAAACTGTTCGAATATTGCTGAAATTACCATGATCCAAGATTTTCGGCTTAGTGAAATTTTACCACTTCGATCTTTCTTTGTTTTGGACTTTCGATATCCTTAGGCTCAAGATTCTGGTCATCCTGATTTTCGGTTTATCTCATTTTTGACACCGATTCGTCGAGTAAACTACGCTGTGCGAGTATATTTTAACTTTCGGAATTTTACCGTATCGAAACGTTTACTTTTCCTAATTTTCCTCAATCGTAACTTGAATTTTCGAAACTTTGAGCCCGTCGGGTTTCCGACCATCCGAAACTTTGTCGTTTGTTCAAAGTTTGATTCCCTTACTTCGAGTCTCGTCACCGCACAATCCCGGAATCAGGTGTTTTCGCAACATTTCAAATTCGGAACTTCAATACCGCCCCGGGTGAACACAGTGACGTGGTTGAAGGGAGTACGACGAAGGAGAGAAGAGGAGGAGAGGAAAAGAATATTTAACAACCAACCGCAACCACACAAACATCAGAGACACAGATGCGGACGGACAGAGCAAGGAACGTAAAGATGCGGTGTGCAAAGGTAACACGCCCCCAATTGCTGCCAATGAATAATTCAAGGGCCCGAAGCTAACGCGAGGATCGTCAAAGTAAGTGGAAGACGTCCGTATCTAGTCAGGCAACAGATGGAGACGCCCACGAATCGATACGTCGTCCTGGAATAAAGGGAAAAAAGAGACGTGTACGAATTACACGCCGGTATTTAATGCGATGAATCGAAACATTCGTGCCGCAGAGTTCAGATTTTTACATTTATTGGAGTAGAATCGATTCTACGGGAAATATCTTATTCACGGAATATATTCTACAGATATATTTTTCTACGGAATATTGTCATGCGGCAAGAAATTCGTGATTCGCAACAGAAATTAATCCTGCATGATTTATCATGCGGGAAAATTGTTCTACAGAATAGTTTTCTAGTTTCACGTATTCGGAAAAATAACCGTTCGACAAAATGGACATTTTACACACACATAAATTCAACACAAATAGTTTCGATAAAATTGGATTGAATTAAATTCAATTTTAGTAAAAATGTGTGAAATTGGTAATTAAACGTACGATTTTAACGTCTCGATGTTTGTTTCGTCAAATGAAATGTATAGAAAAGTTTATGCTGAAAATATTCTGTAGAACAATTCTCCTCTGCGATAATTCACGCAAGATTATTTTTGACGTAGATTTTAAATTTCTGTCTGTAGAAAAATATTTCTATAGAAACGAGTCTGTAGAACATATTTTTTAGAATATTTACTTTGTAGAACCGGTTTGTGTAGAATTGAACCGCTTCAACTTATGATATCATTTGAGGATTGGATGATTGTGTATTTATCAAATTATTATGAATAAATAGATCTAAAAAAAAAAAAAATTGATAAGCGATCACAGAAATAAACTTTATAAGGTTCGTTTCTCAAAATATAATCGCATCGTCAAAAAGCCTTGCACGTCGGGCGATTCGTGTATTGTAGAATTAATTTACGAACAATCGATTGAACTGTTATTCGTTGAAGTTAGAGAAACTATACGAATTTGGTAATAAGAAAATGGCGCTCGACAAAGGTTCTGAAATTTTTTTCACACCCAAGGGATTGTTCTTTAAACTGAAGAAACTTGTCTCGACTCAATTTAGTTTTCAATTTTTAACCACTGTCTCTCGATTTTTCAACTTTCATTTTTTATTTATTTTTTTTTTTGGTACGATACAGGCGCTAGAATTTTTCAAATTAAATATAGATCAATATTCATTTGAAGATAAGAATACTTATATTGCAAAGAACAAAAACTCCCTGAGTGTTCATTTTTTTATCGTGAGATTCGTTCAAACTGTTCGGAATATGTCTTAAAACAAATTGATCCATCTCTTCTTTTCACGAGAGAAAAGGATAAGTATATATAAGTATTAACTAAATCATGAAACTGTAAATCAGCAGTTTTACTATGACTTTTCTTTTACAATTAGTAAGTGTGATTATTCAACAAACTCTTACAAACTAACGATTTTATATTCAAACGGTTCATTCAAAGTTTCAAGTATAAGGTAAGGTCGAAAAGAATATTTATAGGACTATTAAGAATAGTGTTTAATTGTTTTTTTTCTTCTTTTTTTTGTTGTTTAGAGTAAATAAGTGATTCAATTTATCGTTAAAACAAAAAAAAAAAAAAAAATGAATGCCTTAACACCGTATTACAAATATGGGAATAGAAACGAAGATGAAAAGTTACGTTACCATTTTAAAAACAAGGATAAGAAGAAAGGACAACGATCTAAATCCCAAAATCGTCAATGTGCCATTACGTACGACAGGGACCGAAAGGATTTTCACACAATCCATACAACGGTTAGCCTCAAACCCAACGCATCGATTTCTCTCCCATAACACGTACCATTCAATGCTTCGAAACATTTTCCAAGCGTGCGTCGTTCGATTTTCTATGATTTTTTACGTATCTAAAAAAAATTACTGCATCGAAAATAGACAAGTAAAAAAGCAAAATTTCTCGACGACGCTGAAATTTTTTTTGCAGTACGGAGTTTTTAAATTGAAAGGAGAAGAAACCCGTATTTTTGCAAAAAAAAAACCAGTTTCTACTGGGAATAATTATTGACTTTCTCTGTTTCTCAATTCCACGTTGAAGATGTTAAAATGTTACATATACTTTCTATTTAATGTACACCTGATTTCAAGATTACAAAAGTTTTGAAAGATTTCAGAGGATTTTAAAAGGTTACACAGACTTCAGGGATTTCATTGGATTTTGAAAGATTATGAAAAAATGTCGGAAGTTTTGAAAACAGTTCGGAAGGTTTCATATATTTCGAAGATTTCAAGAATTGCAAACGATCTCAAAGGATTGTAAAAGATTTCAGTGGATTTTGAGAGATTTTGATTGTTTTGAAAGGTTTCAAGAGATTACAAGTGATTTCAGACGATTTCGGGAGATTTCTAATCAATTTCAGGAGACTCGATAAGATCTTACTAATTGCAAAGGATTTCATATGATTTTAAGAAACTCCAGAAGATTTTTAAGGATTTCAGGAGATTTCAGGAAATTTCAAAGATTACAAAAGATTTCAAAAGACTTTACAAGATTCACGGAAAGGTGTACACCATATTTCAGAAATGATTAACCTCTCGGTAAACACATTGATACATAATTATTAGCGCGCGATAAATTTGTTTATAAAAAGTAAAAATAATTGTAAATTCCTGATAGATTATACGCGGACGATATGAATTTGGAGAAGAATCGATACGAAAAAGGGTGGAAAATTATTTCATTAATTTCGTTCAACGTCCGTTTCGTTCAATAATCCGTTTTTCGAATTCGGTCCCGCACGGTTTGCCCTAAATAGAATTAACACGCTAGTCAGATTATACCGATGATCTGAAAAGTTTGAATTTACGGGCGTGCGGATTGTGTTGAAGGTTAAATGTTTTCGCCACGTGCGGTTTCGGTTTATCGCTGCTGCGAAGTAACAGGCGTGGGTTAAACCGCCTTCGCTTGGAATTGTAATTATCGTCGAGGGTGTACATAGCGTATAATAACTCAAGGAAGATAATTATTGCCGTAGCTGCAGCTATATAACAGAGCCGAGCCGAGCCGAGCGTAATCAAGCCAAATTACAAAGTAAAGTATATCGCCGGCTCAACCGCGCGCATTACTCACTCTGCTCCCTGCCGCTAACTAAGTAACCCCTGATATAGTTGACGAAAGGCCCGGCAGCTGGCCTCGTCGTCGGCCAACTAATTGCAAGCGGTCGAATAAACTAGGTGTCCATTTTTCGAAACGCGAATAATCGAGTCTCGTTGTTTGGAAATTTACGATCAGAGTATGGAAAAATTGCAGCCCCTTGTGACGTTTCTGCAACAAACCAAATATCAACGACGAGTCCTTAAATCCTGTTTGTTTTAAAATTTATGGTTTGGGCTACAAGGGGTGAAACGAAAATCGGTTCTTGGCAGTCTGATTTTGGCGGAATCGAAAGTTACGGTTGGGTAGAAATTCAGATTTTTCAAGATCCCGAGATCGAGCTTATTGCGCCAGTTATTTAGTTTTTTCGATCTATGTATCCTGATTTCGAGATCTTTTATCAGTCCCTACGTTTAAAAATGACAATTTGAGCTTTCGTATTCCAGTTTTTTAGTCACCGATGAATCCACCGATTGCATAAATAGTTTCGGTTCCGTCAATGTGCGAATTTATCAGGTTCGATTTTAGCGATTCCGAATTTATCCGATTTTCATTTCCCGTTAAAAAAAAAAAAAAAAAAAAAATACCAGCAAAACGGACCCTCTCCCATCTCAGATGGGGGGATTCGCGTCAGCCTGAAAATTTCTTCCAGCATCTCGGATAACTCGTCGAGAGAGTTAAGCTTCAGCAGCGCGGCTGCGGGTTCCTCGGTTGAATTCAAGGCGAGATTCAGCGTTGCTGATTGTGAGCGCAAACCTCGTTGTCAATTAGTCGGGCATTCACGATGCATGCGCCGCGTGAATCATTTTGGAGCACACTCTCCGACATATCATGCATATGCAGATCGATCCGTGCGGCTGTGCAACGCCGGGATACAACAACGTGAATCCATCGACCGTCCGCCTCGTCGCTCGTAATTAGCTCCTATAATTAGAAAGCCAATCGTAGCTGTATGTACTGCACGTAGATTCGTGCGCACGTATGTGTGTGTGTGTGGGTGTATACATATATAATAATATTTGCATGCACACGCGTAAACGCTTCGCTAACGCCCGTTCCAGGATTATACGGAAAATAATTTGATCGGCCTTCCATGCCTGCGTTCATTGAATTATCACCGATCAACCGTGTCGATTATTTACTCGTTGATCGGTGCCGAACGCCGGTTAGCGATAAACACGCGTGTTCGAATAAGCAAACGGAAAAACCTAGCGAAAATTGGCTCAATCGGAGACTGCTGCGTTCTCTGTGCTTATTTTGCAAGTTTTTTTTTTTTTTTTTATTTTGTACTATTTCCGACTGTGAACCGGGTACGCTCTGCGGAAAGTTATCGCTGAAATTCATATCTTTTTTACAGAGTTTCAGCGGAATAGATTATTTTAAAAAACGGGGAAAGAAAGACATCAATTTTACTTTAATAAAATTTGGATAGAGTGATTTTTTTCAGAATTTTCAATTCGTTTGGAATATTGCGAAAATCGATTTTACCTAGGGGGCGCTTCTGATGTCGAGAGTATATCAAATTTTTATCGATTATTGTGTCTTTGTATGTTTGTCAGATTTCGCAAACATGCAAATTGTAAGTTTTTTTTTTTTTTTCATCAATCTCACGCGTCATAAAAAGTCTTGGATGACACGTTGATATAGATCAACCGACAATTTGAAAAATTTTCGAATCATTGCGATTAAACTAGTACAAATAGTTCAGCATTTCTAATTCTTCTCGAAATTTATTCTTCTGGAATGAATGTGCATTTCGAAACTTGCCATTTCCAATATTTACTGGTGTTGTTTGTATGAAAGATTACTAAAATACGACTTGAACGAACGACAACAACATCATCGATGAATTATTTTTATAGTGTTCTCACAATTGTTCTACACTACCAAACAACAATATCAGCAACGATGTTCCGGATTTCCACTCTCAGTGTCAGTACGTCATGGCACGTGAATACCATCACCTATTGTGGGAAATATTGTGCTTCGTTTATTGAACGGGATCAGTGTGGTTTGACCTGCGTTATCGTAACAAGGTTTGCCGGTGCAGGCGTCCCGTATGAAACAGGGTCGACCGCGTCATCATTTCCCGTTCTGAATCTCAGAAGGATCGAATTTACCTCTAGCTCGTCGGTGTCTTCAAGCTCCGAAGGTCCGGTTTATTTGCGAGAATAACTATCAGGCGCGTCTGGTGCTGCCCATCTAGCGGTGGATGGTTAAAACGCTGCCAATGTCACAGTTTTACCGCCGCCACTAAACGCCCAGCGGAACACGCTGAATGCCCCTTCTCCGATTCGAGAGAGAGAGAGAGAGAGAGAGAGAGAGAGCGCGTGTGTCTGGGATGCCTGTCATCGTCGCTCTCACGATTCAATGGCTTTGGTGTGCTCTGGTGATGATTTTTGTATGAAATTTGATAAAAAATGTTGGAATTTGAAAAAAAAAATTTTTTTAAATTAATTCGTGAAACGTTTACTCGATCGGCACTTTTTAGCATTGTGATTCTGAAAGCATAGTATAAATCGTCAGACTTGTAATAACTCTGAATAGACTGTTTCAGGCTAGAGAAATTGTTTTTTATTTTTCTTGCTGGAACAAGGTCTGAAGGCATTCTTTCTCTCGAAGTTCAGGATTTTTAGGTTCAATCCGAGACGTGTCTCAGTATACGTTAAAAGTATACGTTAATCCCAGTTCTTATTTTGAAAATTTTAATTTTCATACGTCTTTGAAGAAAAACGTAAAAAGACAAAAACAAAAATGTCGAAAATTGCGAAATCTTCCTAATTATCGGATTGTTAGTTACTTCGACGTAGAAAGAAGGCTGATAATTCAATTATCTACACGATTACATCCACATAAAGTTTCAGACCTTGTGACAATAGCAAGCTAAGAATGCTATCCTATTATTGAAGCAACTAGATTTCAGTTAAAGTAAGGTTTTTTTTTTTTTTTTTTTAGATTTCGAGGCGCCGCAGAACGAGTAAAATAAGTAGAGAAACTATCCGAATGTTTAACATGGAATCCATAAAGTTTTTAAAAAAATGTCATACCTGATTTGTATATTTGTGTTCATTCATCAATTTTTTTTTTTGCGTCCTGTTACACATCGTTTTTCGAAATTAACAAGTCAAGTTGTAGAAAATTTCGATGCAGTTTCTATTTGGAGCAATTCGTTTTCGAATTATTGGAAGAATTAGATTTTTTCATTTGTGTATGATAATTTAAAGTGAAAATATTTTCTAGTTTTTATAGTAATTGACGTAGAATTTCGACATGATCAAAACTCGTTTGTTGATGAAATTTATTGAGCGCAAAAAAGGAGCAAACAATCAGTAACGAACTAACCTTAACTGCGAATAAATTAGTGAAATTTGTTTCGAAAATAATTCGTAAAATTTTTTATTCAAAATTACGTTATATTTATGAACTTATGCATAGGAGTGGTAGTTAATAATACTGATAATAATAATAATCATTGTTCTTATTCGCAGAACGAACGCAGGCGTGCAGATTTTGACGGAGAACGAGATGTTCGCAAATTTCGGTGAGTACAGAAAATTTGCTCCATTTTGTGTGTTGCAGGAAATCTGATAAATCAAACGATATGATTTCAATTCCTTGACATTGGCTTTGAGTACTTTTCGTCGATTTCCAATGTTGACAATAATTTGCAGTGCTCTGTTTCAAATTCTCAAACGTTCCAGAAAATTTCCTAAACGCTGTAATCGTGTGATTTAAAGTGATTCGCAACGATTTCCGTTATCGCGATTATTTCCTCGTTATTTCCACCAATATTTAAGGATCCAAGTTCCCCTGAATTTCCATAACTTTCAAATTTATGACTTTATTGAGGAAATGGCTGCTGGTTCTGTCCCAGTTTTAGACACTCTCGAAATATCGAAAATAGATTCTCCATATAGTTCAGTCAAAATAGGCCTGAATTGAAAATATTCGGGACATGGTTGCATTTTTGCGTATAGGGAATTCCGACAGTCAGAAACTTGAATCTGAAGTCATTTTTGAGCTGCATAGCCGGCGTTTTGAGAAAACAAGAAAGTTATCATGAAAAACTGCATATCGATAGATGAAAAATGACTTGAACATCGTGTAGATTGGAAAATTCTACACCGAATTATGTCCTTATACGTCGGAAACGGAGTCGATTAACAAATTGATAAGAAAGAAATTTTACTTATCGACGGAATCTAGGGAATTTGGTGAAATAGTTTCTTTTTTCTTAATTCGTTAATCCGACTTCATTTCCGACACGTGAAGACGTAATTCGACGTAGAATTTTTCGGTCCACACGATGGTCAAGTAATTTTTCATCAATCGATAGCAGTTTTTTAGGAAAACGCAAAAACCGTCAAATTTTACTGTTTTCTGGAAACGCCGGCTCTGCAGCGTCAAAAGTGACTTGAGATTTGAGTTCCTTAGGGTCGAAATTCCCTGTACACAAAAATGCAGCCATATCTTGGATATTTTTAACTCGGACCTTTCTTTTGACTGGACCAAAATTTCGGCCAGAAAAAATATCGGGAAAAATTTTGGACCTTGCGGAGCGAAAGAACGGGGTAAACTTGCTGCATTCACCGGAGTTTTGCGAGTGCGACAAGGACGCAGGAACCTCGAAGTGTGCCAGATCCCTGGCGACCGGTGAACCGAGTGAAACCTGCATCAACCATGAATTACACACGGTCGAGGGCGTCGCTCTGAAAAGAGACTTTGCGCCTACATGCCCGTGGCTATGTGTGTATATAATACAATACATAGGCGGTTCTATGTAAAATGTAGACTCGGACAGAGACCCACTGCATTATTTTCCTCCGTCGAGGCTGCGGTAAACTTTGAACCCTAGAACGAGAAAACACACTCGTATATATGTATTGTGGTATAGGCTCTGCAGGACGAATCTTTCTCTCACTTACAGTGGGAAAAGTGAAAATTGAGACGCACTGGCGTGGGTGATATATTTTTTTTTTTTTTTTTTTTTCACCTGTCGGATTTTTTCTTCTTTAACAACCTTTGGAGTTTAGCTTTGAGAGCGGTTCATATTTGCGGGGTTTGCACGAGCAGAGTTAACTCTGCCCACAAAAGCAGCCTCTGAACTTTGCCCGATTCTCGTGAACACTCGAAAAACCTTTGAAAAATTTACGGTGGAAAAAATGAACGTAGAAGTCTCGAACTTGTCTTTTTTCGGAGACCAATTATGAGATCGGTATAAATCATAATACATCCAATTAAGGATAAATTTAGACTGCCAAACTGTCGAGGGGACATTAATACCGAGTTAGGAGTCGATTGTTATTTATTTCGAGCCGTTTCAGAATGATAAAAAAACGTCATTAATTCATTCAGATGTCTGTTTTCTAGAATTTCACTTCGATACATTTTTTTTTTCTTCAATCAATCGTTATTGTTATTTATTTACTTTTCTAAACTATATTTAAGCCGAGGTGGAGTGAAACGAATTACATATTGATTAGTTGACTAAAGAATTTTTACGATTTAAATTTATTCAAAATCAAACATCGATATCTAAGCGTTTATTTGTAATTTTAGTATTTGTTTTTATTGCTTTTTTGCAGAAAAATTTTCGTAGCTTTCGGGTATGATAATTTGATATATACAAAAACGAAAAGTATTTTTTCATAATAATATGTCACGTCTTTTTTTCTGCTTCGAATTCGTTATCGATAATTTTATGTTATACGCATTTACTCATGAATTACTTCGACTAACTAAGAAGATTAACAAATAACACGAAAGAAAAAACAACTGATGTGTTTAACCTCAAAAGTTTTGAAAATCGTGAATTGAGCACGATTGCCACCGAAAACTTTCAACATTTTTGAGGTTATGCTCATCGCGGCGAACTGTTGTCTAAATTTATGACAGTTGGTCACCCTGGGAACCACACAACCGCACTTTTGAATCGTAGTGCGCGCGCGAAAAATTTAAGCAGACGACGGAACGTGCAGTCGTTAGGAATTCACTCTGTAAATATGTAATTTCAATTGTTCGTTAAAATTAGCTCGCTTCGTAGGAAACTTATCGGTAAAAATTGAAAGCGTTCTTAATCGGTCTTTTTTGGTCTCCCGAGGCTAGAATCCCTAAAATGTAGGTTATGTTAAGTTAGGTTAGGTTAGTAAGTCTGATAACTTTCTTCAAGTGCGCGTCTAGCTTAGTTATTACGTACACATACGGTGCACACGTTACACGTGACGTAAATTCACGGTTAAATTATTCAATTATGGGTATCACGAGCAGGCTCTTTAAAGGAGAAACTTTCCCCTGAAACACTCAAAAGTACCGTGTGACGTTATACCTGTCGTGGAATAAGTGTTATGGGGTAAAATACGACGCGTAAAAGGGAAGGTGTTTCGGGGGTTGTGGGAAAGGCGCACCCCCCTTTCATTCTCCATTTCGCCCCCATGGGACTCGTTGTCATCTCGCATCTTTATTTTCCCTCGACTTGGTATACACGGGTAGAAAATACAGAAAATACTCTTCGCTAGGCTCGCCGTCTCTCTTTTGTCGGAGAATAAGTCGAGGCATGAAAAAAAGAAGAGACAGTCGGAAGCGAAGGAGATGTGAAAAAAGGATACGTTTGTTCTTTTTTTTTTTTTCTTCCGCTCAGGATATCACGGGCCTTGCGAAGGATTTTTGAAATTACACGACGCTTCTGAGTGAGAAGAAAATGTAAAAAAGAAAACGAAAGTGTAAGAAATTGCGACGCGTCACGAAATATTGAAAGAAATTGCTTGTATAAGATGCCGTATAAGAAATTGCTAAAGTTTTAAACTTTGCAATGACATCGAAGGCGACGAGTTTTTTTTTTTTTTTCTCTTTTTTTTTCCAACCGATGTGCGACCGATCGACTGATTCTAGATTTCCGGTGATAGATTGATCAAAAGTGGAGATTGATTGAAAAAACAATGAATCAAAGGTGCTGATTAATCGATTATTCGAAAGAAAATAGTCATTGAAAACTTCGTTTGATCGAAAAAAGGGTGAAATTTAACGGCTTAACGAGTTTCGGGCCATTCGAAATTTGTATGGCACCCGGGGGGTTAATCACTTATGAGCTTAGTGCACGTCTGATTACAAAGATTACAAAGACTTTCAAACATTTCAATGATGATTACAAATGATTTCACAAGATTTCAGGAGATTACTGAGGATCTCAAGAGATGGCAATTGATTTCGAGAAATTTCTATTGGTTTTAGGATATTTCACAAAATTTTAACATTTTCGATGGATTTCACAAGATTTCAAAAGATTTGAAAATAATTTCAAGTAATTTCTTAGAATTTCAAATATTAGAAGAAAAAAAAAATTTTTCACAAGATTTCAATGATTGCAAAAAAATTTTAAATGATTTCAAAAGATTACAAAAGATTTCAATGTTCGCAATACTTTTTAAATGACTTCAAAGGATTTCGGTGGATTATAAGAGATATCAGAAAATTTCGGATCTTGAGAGATTTCATAAACTACTAAATATTACGGAAGATTTTTCAAAATTCCAAGAGACTTGACAATATTTACGGAAAGGCGTTCACCGTATTTCAGGAGTTATTAACCCCTCGGTTGTTTAGTTTACGATTATTTTCCGGAAAATACGTTTTCACGATCAGGTTGCGAACAATTCAACTTTAATGTTCGTACCAGTGCCTAATATAAACGCCGTTCTTCTCAGCTCGTATTTCGAGAGCCGGTTTTACAATTTTTTTGTGTAACCTGTATACGTAATAGGAAAAGGCGTGAAAATTCCTACATGCCTGTAATTCCGTGCACGCACATCCAGCGCCCCAAATTTTCCTTTCGTGATGTCGCAGTTGGAAATGTTCAGTCGTTACAGATGCCTGTAAAAAACCAAATATGTATTCCCGCGTGATAATTTGGTCATCCAAAGTGCAAATGTTGTGATAGACATTTTTCAACGTCACTTTGCGCCTCTCGAAACGGTATTTCGACTTCAATAATTCATAAAATCATTTTTCTTTGCTGACATTTTGAGGCCGATTACGTAGTCCGAGGAAGATGAAGATGAAATTGCCATGTCATTTGTCGATTTTTAATTCACTATGCGTGTATAACGTATATTTTACCGCTCGAGGAATGAGGAGTATAACATTTAACGAGTTTTCGAAATTTATTCCGTACCTTCAAACCGCAATTTAAAACGTACGGTATTTTTTATCACAGGGTTTTACCGTCGATGTGTTTTTGAGTAGCAAATAAGACTCCAAATTTTTGATGTCAAAAAAGTATTCAACGTTAGAAAATACGGATTTCAAAATGGTTATATTTTTTCGTAAATAAAAAATCATGACTTTCGAAAAGTTTTTTTTTGTCCTCATTGTTCATTCTTTCGATCGTGTCGTTGGTTTGAATAAAAACTTGGCAATTAAAATTGCGTTAATATATTCCGTTGACAGAGAACGAGGCCAAGAGAAGCATGGAAACAAAAAAAAGTCTGCATTGATAATTTGCAAAACCAGAATGATCGAAGTAAAAATTTCCATCCACGAGTTCACAGAATTAAATTAACAAGTGACGAAATTTTCTTTGGTTTAGTTCGAAACTATTTCCGGTCTTGGTTTGCGTAAAATTGTAAAAATTTTTATAAAAAGTCTGGCAACCAAGGTTTTAAAACTTGTCGACGTCCAAACTTTGTTTACGCAGATTCAAAATTGAATTATCTACATTTCGGCTTCCAACGTTTCAAAATTCAACAAAACAGATTTCCACGGTTATTAAAAATTCTACATCACGTGGCTATTCTACTTTTTGAAGCTTATCCAAAGTATGACGTAAGTAATTAAAAAAAAATATATATATATACATAATACCAGAAGCAGGGAAATAACAGAGCGTTGATTTAGTTCGTCGTGTTGAATTTCGAGACGGTCGATTTGACGCGTTTTTTGTGAGTGCAATTGAACACGCAACGCCCCTTTATTCGTGTTTTTGTACACACTGACAATAAGGGATGCTCGGGCTGTCACTTTCATTGTACCTTTTCAGTTGCTTGCAGCTGTTTTCCCACACAATCTGTACCATTCCGATGAACAATGGACAAAAGTGTTTGCGAAATTCGCGCAGTCGTACTAAACAGCAAATGGGACGTAGTTTTTTCGCGCTTTTGTGAAAAATGCCGCGTTTTACACTCCGTGAAAACTCACGTTTTTAACGGCACAAAAAAAAAACTCTTTTCTTACCAGCTGAAAATATTTCTTATCGACAGAATACAATTGAAGAGCGCAGGAGTTCAGAAAATTTATTCCAACCGTCGAGATGGAAATTTTTTCAGGAATTAGGAAACAAAAATCTTTTCTGTATTTTCCCCCTGATTTTCGATCTTGAAGATTCTACTCCATTTATTCGTTATCTTTACATTCTCGCGGTTTCAAAAAATTTTAGAAAACTTTAACGTAACGATACAGCAGTGCAAGAATGTTAAGATAGATTGATAATAAATTCCCTAATACGATATTTCCAGGCTTTTCGGTAGCGTGAAAAATATACAACAATTTATTTACCCATTTATTTTATCACATGTTCGGTAAAAATTCTTTCATACGTATTGTTATTATTCGGATAAAAAAAAAACACGTCATTTCTTACCGACCCACGAAGTTGCATTTGATTAACTTTTTCAATCCTTTTTTGCCCCCATTCCTCGTTCCCCTAACACGTAGCTTCGCTGAATCGAGATTACTTTGCAATTCAACAACGGTTCATATTTCTACATCGAAGGGTTTCTTCTTTAGCGTCTTTCACCACGCGGACTATAAATCGTTGAATAATACGCCAAGTTTTTTTTTTTTTTTTTTTTTTTTTTTTTGTGTAAAAGACATATATCACGTATACAGTGTAATATGTCTACAATTTGCGCAAAGAAAATTAATCTCGGTATAATCTAATGTTGGAATAATCAAATGAAGTAAAAAAAAAAAAAAATGGAAAAATTTGTACCCCACAAATTCTTCTATACAGCGTTAAGTTTATGGGCTTTGTATATGAAAATTCATAGAGTCAATGAAGAAAATAATTTTATTAAAAGCTTGTCCACGATAGTTTTATGTTAAGGAAAAAAATTTCAAAAATGTTAACCTGCAAACCGCCGAATTGAAAAACTGTTATGAATTAAATTTTGAACTATCGCTAATTTCGGTTTGTTAACAGCTAAAACCGCCCCCTCGGAAAAGTAAGCAAAATAAAACTAGACGTAAAAGAAATAAACAAACAACAGTGATCTATAAATGTGAAGTTATAAATATTGAGACAGAATTTGTATGATTGCATGTAGTTTTTTCGTTTTTTTTTTTTTTTTTCTACATACTCACCCAAAATTACTCCACGTTCATTTGTACAAATTGCAGAGTGCCGCTGATTGGCCTCATGCTTATAAGAGTCGGAAGAATACCAAGTTTTAACTGTAAGAACGTGACTTGAATCATAATCGAGCAATTAGCTGCGCTAGAACGAGGTTTATAATTAATTACAACGCTGAGGATAAGATCCTGTGCCCAGGGATAAAACCCCGCCATCCAATCTGGACGCCGTGAGTCGACTAACGCGAAAAGGGCGAAAGTGAGGATTCAAAAAACGACCGAAAGAAAAAAAAAAAAAAAAATGAACAAACACAAAATGAGGATTGATCAAAAAGTGAAAAGGAATCGGCAAGAAACACCCCGGGATATTAAAGTACGAAAGAGAAAATTGAAGAACGAAGGGAATGAAAGAAAAATGAAAAAAATGAAAGATAAGAAACAAATAACGAGAAACCGAATGATATTGCAAAAAACGCGAAAAGAAAGAGTCAGAAAAATGCAGAAAAAAAAAAAAAAAACGGGAAATTGAAGCACAAAAAAAGGAATTGAAGATTGAAAGAAAGGTGATGAAACGTTGAGAGACGAGTTGCAAAAAAAAAAAAAAAAAAAACATGAAAAAAGGAAAAAGAAAAACACCCCACGAAATTGAATACCGCGTATCTGTTGCGTTTATATTCCGAATCGTTGCAGCACAAGTGAAAGCCGCCGGTTCGCGGTTTCATCGATTTTCTCAGCCCGGATTTCGGGGCTGCCGTTGCTGCTGCTGCTTGCAGCACGGGAGGCGGATTTGCGAAATACATTTTCGCGGGAATTACAACGACAGGGGTGGACGGTGTTCGGAGTATATTTTTTTCCTGCCTGCTTTGACAACTTCCGGTCAACTGCATCGCCGCTTTCTTTTTTTTTCTCTCTCTTTTTTTTTTTTTTTTCTTCCCTTATCGTAACTCACCCTGCATCGCGGCCATATCGTGTATACCCAGGTATACGGTGATTCCGAATTTAACCCGGCCATTTTCGCAACGCGCACCAATTCAGTGCGGCCTCGATTTTCAAACGAATGACGTTTTTTCTTTCTTTCTTTTTTTCTCCTTTTTATTTTACTTTCGCTACGAAAACGAGCCTTCTGGTTCAAGGAATTTTTTCGGGCCGGGTGAATTTTCGTCAGGACAATCGTGTGATCGATTTTTTGTTTTTTTTTTTTTCTTTTTCTTTGAGGCGGTTAAATTTGCGCGCAGCTTTTATCGTTCATTGTTATATTTTGTGCAATTTTGGAAAATTCGTATGGTTTTGTGGGTTCATTGAATTATCGATCGTGCAGAATGTAATATGGAAAGGAAATTTATTTCAGTGAATTTTGTAGGGATAGATAGGCGGGTAATTTTATTTATACTCGTGCAATGTTGAGTAAGGCATGCAAAGGCCAAGGATATAATGAAGGAAAAAAAATAAGATATTAGTACGAATATTTATTGAAGGGGAGATACAAAGAAAAGAAAGTAAGGTGTAGGTTTAGTTGAAATTAGGTAAAGAGAGAAAGAAAACAAAATTAAATAAAGAGAGAGAGAGAGAGAGAGAGAGGAAACTAAGTATTTTCATATATTTTTCAAATTTTATTGTCACTTCGTTTTACTTTAGTCTATTTCTTATTTTATACATAACAATAAATTGTGAAAAGTAGAATAATGTACGGTGTTTTTTAAAAGTCAAAGAAGCAGCGAAAGAGATAAAATTGTTTCTTAAATTTTCATTACGTACCAGCAAAAATCTTACACGGCTTCGAAAGAGCAGTAAAATTATTATACTGGAAATACGTCGAAAGGGAGCTAAAAGGTCGTTTTTCGACTTGTTATTTTTTTGCGGTCATTTACATTATTTTCCCATTAGACCCTCGGGCAATTTTAGTTTATCCTCTACGGGAGATAAATAAATTCATCGATAATCTGTAAAATTTGTTACTAGGACCAAATACCACAGAAATAATAATCTGAACAAAAATGATCCACAGAAAAGTAACCAATGACAAAAATAACATTGGAAATTTAATTTCATTTAATGTAATTTAATATTTTGTCAATTTTTGCTCATGGGTTATTTGTAAAAGTTGATTTTTGCATGGCTTATTTTCAAACGGGATATTAATTCGGCTATCGTAAAATTTACTTGCTGTTTCGAAAAAATGCTCCATATATGTTTTGTCCGATGTATTCCCACCCCCGAAATCGATGCAGGAAAAGCAGTTTTATCCCATTCGCTGTAAGGCGTGATAGATTTGAATTTCGATATAGTGTACAGCATATGTAAATATTATACGGGTGCTGCGGGTAGTCTGAAAATGACAGGTTGTATTTGGGAGGTCTCTCTTGTCATTCTCAACGTATATTATTCTGACAGTTGGAAGTACGTGGATCGACGTTACAAGTATATATATATATATATCATGCGCAGACTCAACGAATACGTGGTTTGGACATCGTTTGTACATTTGAACGTCGAATTTCCTCACCGAACAAGAATATCTGTAAGTTCTGTTTTCCGGATAATTTTCCAACAGACGCAAGATGAAAAATAAAAAAATATAATTAACAATTAAATAGTTAACGGAAATTGAAACTCCAAAATTTTATTACAATTGAACGATGAATATCGCAGGGATAAAAGTAAAAATATTTCGACAAGCATTTGAAAAATAAGATTTGTAACGTTGGAAAAAATACAGAAAATTGATGAAAAATTTATCCATTGATGGAAAAATTCAGAAAATTGACGGAAAACTTGTTGTTACTTGTTTGACTGTTGGAATTTTTTTTATAGCCATTGGTGAAACAATAAAAAACATTTTTATAGTTTGTGTTTAGAGAATTGAAAAATCAAAATCGCTGCGAAGACGGATTAAGATTGTTTTTTAATCTGTGAAGAAAAAGGGATTGAATTTTATAATCGTCCAACATTCTAACGAGAGATTAAAAATTTGAACATCGTGAATTTGTTATTGAAAATATTCTGCGGTAATTGTTTCAGAAAAATATCGTAACTGGCCGATTAGTCGTCTGCGACAAATTAAACTCCAACGAGTATATAGATTTTGCTAATCCTCGTGTCTTCCGGGAATCGCGATTACATTGTCAAGAGTAAATGTTAGTTAAAATGATTAACGCGTGCGCGGCAAACGCTCGAGGCCGAAAATTGATTGCTTATAAGGTAGAGTGGCTAAGCCTGCAGTGATTATTATTTCTTCGTCGTCGACTTGCCGTCAGGGTATAATTACGGTTGATTATAAAACAGAGCGGCGAATCCGGAAAGAAAATAATTTTTCAATATTAATTGTTGTTTCGGAAATTATATTCGATTTTTTCAGCAGTGGGAAAAAAAAAATTCTTGAATTATTATACATTTTCTTCTCATCACGCCTCCAGTTTACAATAATAATCAGCATTTTTACGACTATTGTTATTATCGTTGTATAATTGTACCTCGAATTATTTTTTTTCTTGAAGGAGAAAATTTCTGGCGAGT
This sequence comes from Neodiprion fabricii, assembly GCF_021155785.1. NCBI lineage: Eukaryota > Metazoa > Arthropoda > Insecta > Hymenoptera > Diprionidae > Neodiprion > Neodiprion fabricii. The sequence goes on from NC_060245.1 coordinate 18,398,951, forward strand.
TTTTAATAATCCTCATTTACGGCGCGAGGAAAATCGACAAAAAACGACGCTTGATCCAACTTCATATCACAACCTTAATTATCAAGAGTACTGTGCTAATATTTGAACTGCAGCTTTGTTAGAGGATTACCGTTCTTTTCTTGCGCTTCATTCGGGGAGTCGCACCCCGATGAGCTTAATTATTAAGAAACGTGTATAATTATCGTTTTCAATTCTCAATTAGATGAAAACGAATAAATATTCATCGTACAATGAAGTGGGATAAGTGGACCTGGAAAAAATTTTAATACAACAAGAAAGCTCAGACTTTGAATCAATTAATTAGCCAATATTATGTTAAATTGAACTGAAATTTCTGAAATAAGCAGCTGGAAGTTTGGTAAAAAAAGCAAGATTATGAATAATTTCAGTGCGATATAATTGAACAACGTTTATTTTACAAGGTGTTTCCGAGTAAACCCCGCAGTTTGTTGGTTTGCCCACCACCGAGGGCAAAGAATATCGGTAAAATAGATCTACCGAGTCAGAATCGCTTTAGTTAAGTCACGTTAAACAATCGCTTTAACGTGACTACGGAACGCGATCGCTGAATGCTTCAGAAAAGGTTGCAAATAACGAAACAACTGCTTGACTAAGTCGACACAATTTGGCAACAGTGGCAGCTGCAAATCACTCGCAAGGTCTTTAAAATAAAACGCTACCTACCGATAACTCGGTAAGTCTGCATTACCGATAACTCGGTAAATCTGCATTACCGATAACTCGGTAAATCTGCATTACCGATAACTCGGTAAATCTGCATTACCGATATCTCGGTAAATCTGCATTACCGATATTTGTTCCCCTGAGTGGTAGGCAATACTGCTGCGTATTTTCGGAAACAGTCTGTATACTGCAAACTCCGCAGTAAAGCAGTAATATGTACATGTATATGTAATGTAATATATTCCTAGGAATTTGGGTACAGAAGGGCGTCCAAAACACGCGTAGGTACGTCGTCGTAACGGCAGCTCACAAGTTAACGGATAACTAATCTCTAATTGAATATCTAATGTCATTAACCACCCCGCAGACACGCTACCTGCCCATTGCATATTCAAATTCATATCGTTTACATTGAAACTATATCATCCCCCTTTCGTGTTCTTCAGATGCGCACATTGATTGACACACTCCTCTTTGGATTCCGGCTTACTTTCTGCCGAGAACGGTGTGCCTAGAAAATTAACGGTCCTTGCCGTCTAAAACTAAAATTAGGAGAGTGTAAAAAACTGTTCAACCCTTTCATTTACACATTTTTCAACTTAATATTTTTGCCAGAATTTTGTTACACGGGGGTTTTTTTGGTCGCTGATCACGAATCTGAAGACAGAATTTGATGATTTTTAAATCCAAGATGGCAGATCCAATATGATGGAAGCAAGACGCTTTCTTCTCACGATGAGGACTAAAAGATGTATTAATATTTTAGGATAATATCGGTACGAAAATGTTCAAATCGAAGGTAATTATAAATGTGAAAATCATTTCGACCAAGTAAAAATGATTATCAAAACAGTATCGTAGATATTACGTATCATTCTGACATATTTTCTTGCCAATTATCAATTTCATTTATGGAATTATACATCGTTTATCAACGTCGACGTTCGTGACGTTGAGATTTTTTTTTTTTTTTTGTTTGTATCAGTAGAGTTTCATTCATGATAAATTATTTCCTTCGATTTGTCTCAATAACATTTTTTACGTTTCGCACTAATTGCCAGTCACTTCATAGTGTTTTTATTCTTGAAATCTTGCATTGACCAGACTCAATCAAATTATATACCGTACGTAAACTTTAACGAAGTGGAAAATATATTACAGAGGAATTTTTCGTTTCCGTCAGAATAAACCGAGTATTGAATTTGAAGTGGCAAAAAAAAAAAAAAAAAAAGAGAACAAAGAAATAGAAAACGACGCGGCTAAAGAGAGAAATCGAACTTGACACAGCTCCAAAAGTTAGTGAACATTCATATCAAGGGGCCGCCACGGTTGGTTATAACTTTTTGACAAATTGGAAAAATTTAGATCTTGTCACGTTCGTCAATTATTTGATCTAAAAAAAAAAAAAAGTTACTCCTATAATTTCTTCTCTTATAACGAGTTTTTTTTTCAATGTGTATAACGATTCAAACTTTCCGAAGCTCTTATACTATATTATTCTCATCAGTTCAATTCATGCGACGAAATGATAAAGAATTATTCTGAAAGATGTGCTATTTTTTATTTTAATAATTCAAGCAAACAAAAATCCTCCAAAAGTGAAAAAAAAAGTTTGAGATCAGAAGAATCATCAATTAGGAATAATTTTCGAATAATAATAGTTTTTTGTACAGATGTATCACGTAACGTTTACGACGATTTTTGATCGATGATTATTTAAGAAACTAACAAAGGATTCGAGTGAGATTACCTTCTTGTTTTACGGGAGACACAGCTGATGCTTAATATATTTGTTTTGAAAACCTCATTTATCGAGAATTCATAGGCACACGAAGGCTCGTTACGGTGAATGTGCGTAGTTGTAACAACATGTGTGAATTATTTATGGGAGCCAACTATAACCCTTCAAGGATCTTAGGTGATTATTTTAGACGTAACTTAGAGCCACCTGAGACCTCACAAGTATTTTGGCGTCAAGCCAAGCCTCAACTTCAACCCTTTCGGGCTTGAGGAAAACTGAGGAGACGAGCTTTCCCTGAGCGACGCGACGTAAGTCACGGAGTTTGCGGTCTTGTCCTTTGTTCAAAACTTGATAAAATCCGGTAACTTTATCGTACCTTTTATCATCCGAAAATGAGAAGAGTCTCAGAAATTCACGAATAAATTTAGGGAACCGTTCAGGTTCTTGCGACTCCCGATTTAATCCAGGATGAATACATTTTTATCATTGGATCAGTGATGTAATTATTCATAGATTTATATTACCTATAATCAGGTTCAAAAAAGTTCCGAAACAAAGGTTCGAATGTATAGGTAATAAAAAATTAGCGATATCTACCGATAACTCGGTAAGTCTGTAATACCGATAATTTTTACCCTGAGTGGTAGGCAACCAAACGTACTGCTGCGATTTCTCAGAAAGACTTTGTATATTCGAAAGTCTTTGATAAAAACTCGATTAGCGGAAAAATTTTTTTTAAAAGAGACCTTGTTTGTAAAAGAGACCTGTTTTTTACCTGACTCTAAGTGTCATAAATTCTTAAAACGATATGGCATGAAAGAAAAAACCCATTTCCAAAATCGATTTCCGGAAAGAAATTACGGTTTTCTAAAACTATGACGCATAATTTCTATCAGCCCATGTAAGGTTCGATCCCCCGTATTACGTGAGTTAATTAATTAATGCTCTCAGTCGGTGGAAGCTCTGCAAGTTACGCTGTCGCCGAAGATGATTCATCGTTATTAGATAAGTGATAAGGCTAATGCCGTCGCTTATACGTATGGTTATACACGTGCGGAGATCAGAAATTGATATCCTTTCAATTATCTCCTAATGACTCAAGTAGCCGAACTCTGTCAGCTGTGGCGTCGTATCAATGTCACGTCAAAATTTCGGATTTGACGAAACGATCTCCGAACAAGAAGCACGATCACGAAACAAGAGAAAAGAAAATCCAACGGGGTGAAATATATTTACAAAATTTCGGTGATGTGGTTTTCTTGCTCTCTTTTTTTTTTTTTCAGTATGATACGAATGATCGTGGATAACGTTGACGGAATTTTGGTTGTGTTTTTGAGAAAACGATACTCTGTGTAAAACGAGATCGGGATTTCAATAATAAGAGGATCATCGTACAATCAACGATTTATTGACAAAACGTACGATTGAATATAGTTGATTTAAATTTAACGAAATATTTTGATTTTAAAAAAATTGATTATTGATCCTTAACAAAAAAATTTCTCAAATCGTTTCGAAAAGCATATTAAAATTACATAAGATCAAAAAGAACCATAAAACATTGAGCCGAAATTATTTCATCGCACGGATTTCGCGATTGATTTTCGGTTTCGAAATAAATTTGACGAGTGATTGTGCCTGGAAGAAGAATTCTTGGACATTATTTCATTCGGTTGGGTTAATTTTCACCTCAAGAAACGGGGCCGAGCGTCTCTATAATTTCTTGTAGAATTTCACCACGGAGGGAAATTTAATCAAAAATTGTGGGTATAATTTAGCACAGTCGTTTAAACTGGCTCGGGGCTAATTTTCCTCGAGCTTTAAATCTGAATTCGGGGTGATGAATAAGTGCCGAGAGTGAAAGCTTTTTTTTATTTTTTATTTTTTGAGAATATAAATATGCGCATAAAACGCAAATTACCCCGAGCCCTAAGTCAAATCGTAAATTATTCGATTCACGTATCGTGATTATAATAATAATAACAGTAATAATAATAATATTAACGAGCAGAGATTATAAATTTCTAAAAATTCACACGCACGATGGAAAGCGAGATGCAACCGTGCTGTAGGAATTGAATTCCAAACAATCGCACGGTTGACATTTCAATTTTTTAACCACGGAATCGAAATGCAGAGAATTATTAGCGAGAACGATAAGCGTTCGAGAACAAAGAGAAAGGATATAAAAAAATCCACGGTTAAACGGATCACCCCTCAAACTGCTGACGAGTTTTGTATTTTGTATATGACAACAATCGGCTTATTATATATATATATATATATATATATGTATGTATAACACAAAACTCGTAAATATACATATATATAATATTTAATATCTTCGCTTCGAAACAATATTTTTTTTTGTCCGTAAAATTTCGCAAAAGTCACCGAACCGGTCATTTCATATTAAAAATAACAAGAGTAAGGGAATTGAAAATCAAGGATGCATTGAAACGAATTCACGAACTTTTGAAAGCATGCTGAACTTTGAGTCGTTGAAAAGTTTTCGGCATTCTCGTCAAACCGCACGTATAAACGAAACGTAATAAGTAAAAAGGGTTTGTTTCGAAAATCGCAGTAGAAGGTTGAGTAAATAAACATGAAAGGTTGGATTGTTTTTTTTTTTTTGAGAGTGAATACTCAAGATTTTTTGTATTTGTATATTTAAAAAATCAAGTAACTTGTGAACTGACGACGATGCTTATAACGTAGAAAAATCAGGAAATCGGAGGGTCACGATCTTATCGATTTTTCAAATACGCAAAAATCTATTTCGATACAGAGATTTTCAAAATTTAGAATGATCAAATTGCATATAAAATACCCATAATATACAATTGTCGGAACTAAGCAGAACGTAGCGCACAAAGTAAACAAAGACATAAAATAAGATCGTCAAAATTTATTTTCACATAATATCAAAATTCTGAAGGTCGAAAAAAGAAAATTTGAAATGTAAAAAAGGTCAAGTCTACAGGAAAACAAAACGCAGAATATATTTTCTCACATACTCAACCCTTCTACGTTTTGACTATTTCTAACACTATAAACTTCCTGATTTCCTGTTCTCGCAGAAAATTCGGTATCATTGCAGGCTCTTCTATTTCCCAATCTTTTTAAATTTTTACCACCTTCCACCATCAGCAAAAATCATAATAATGCATCGACGGAATCAAAAGGAAGAAAAAAAAAATGACAAAACTTTTATTTCAAACTTGCGTCCATTTCTGTTGATTTATATTATACTTAAGATTAGCAACAAATTTCTAACCAATACCAATTTTTTTCAACTTTACGCAAAGCTTTTTAAGAACACACACGTATACACCACGTTCGCATGCGTACAGTTACTCGACGGTATCAAAGTTTTCGTCGCTTGAATAACAACGACGAGAAAAAGAAAAGACGAAACTAGATTGTCGCCAAAGCAAGGTGCAGAAAGGAAATGACGGAAGAAAAAGGAGAAACAAAAAGTTGAATGAAAATAGAAGAAAAGTTTGAAACTGGGGCGAAAAAAGAAAAATAAAATATCAAACGAGAGGAATAGAGTGAGAGAGAGAGAGAGAGAGAGAGAGTAACTTACGATTGTTGCAGGAAAAAATTCGAGACATGCTACAACTATGTTTTTACATATTCGCAAAAATGTGCACGGTTATTATTATTATTGTTGTGTTACCGTTATTTTTACAGTCATTCCCTCATCGTTTTTTTATTTTTTATTTTTTTTACAACAGACTAATGTGCTGGTACATTATATCCAGCTCCATTGTCTTTAACAAAGAAGTTAAAGCTGATGTTCCGAGGAAAATTTGTCCATTAAGAATATACAGACACATCGGAATTTTGACAGTCGAATGAAAAATCGACGTTAAGAATAAAAATTGCAAAGACTTGAAGCGATTGCACGGATAAATTTTTTAACAATTCTCAATGAAAATCTCATGATTGCAGAATTTTTTACATTTCAGCGGTACTTTTAAAGCTTCCTTTTTTACATATTGTATAAAGTACTTGTATTGAACACTTTTTCTCGCTTAGGTAGAAAATCGTACTTTTCATTTTCACATGCATGCAACCTGAAGACATTACGTAGCTCTACAGTTCGAATGAAAGGAAATAGAATTTCTTTTACGACGCGAAGAGTTTTTATTATCGCGTTTGGTTATATTCGCAGTAACGGGTGTGATGAAAATCACGGGAAATAAGGAAAGTTTTCAAGAGAAATAACATCGGAATTTCCTCGGCATCTATTTTCTCAATGTAAACGCAATTTTCACCACCTTTTAACTCGCTATATTTTTTCCACAACTTTCGAATCGTTTCTCGAATTTTATACACGGACAGAAAATTACGTAGTTAAAAAGTATAAAGATCAAGTGACGTTGAACATGGTTGTGTTTTTTTTTTTTTCTTTTTCACTTCGTGCGTTTTACCTGCAAAGTGAGATCACAAAACTTTTTCTACCGTTTTTTTGTTTCTTTTTTTTTCCACAGGATTTTTCTCGATCTCGTAGAATGTACGGCGAAATTTTTTCTCAGTATGATCAGGTCAGAAAGAAGTAAAACTAAATGTGAAATAACATTTCGGCTCTAATGGGAGGTTTAGTTTTTCTTTTTTTTTTTTTTTTTGACCTGATAATATCGAGAAAAATTAGTACAGATACTTTTGCCCTAGAAACTCAAAAAGCGCAAGATCGGGCTTCAATTTTTCTTGTTTTTTAGATTTTATTGCGAGGTATTTTTATTTTTGCAAAGTTATTTATACAGGTAGTTGAATTTTTTGTTCAATATTTGGAACACGCGTCGATAATACGAGAACCATTGAAGGGGTTCAAAGCAAAACGTTAGGGGTAATAAAAAATGGTTGATTTTTTTCTTATTTTGAATCTGTGGAAATGTTTTCGGGACATTTTTTTTTCGTGACTATAAAATATTTATTACACCTGTAATATTATTCTATAACCTGAAAAATTTAACCCTCGTTATAGATGCATCGTGTTTTACCGTTTTATTTCATTGTATATATATTTGTAAACCATTACAGTCACGCGATTGTTTTTCCACGGTACGTTCAAACTCACGATCAGTTGGGTTCATCGCTTCGGTTGTGTTTATACGGTCAGGTTAAACCTCCGAGGGTTAACCGTGAAAATAAATTTCCACCCCAACACGGGACTGGTTGTATGTCGTACAGAAGTTGAGAGTCGCGCAATCGTGATTTTAGCCTGATTATAAATTATCTGTACCAATCGAAATTGTTTATTTCATATTTCCTGGCCAAAAATCGATACGTTTTAATGATCTCATTATTGATGAATATTTTTCGCATTATCTATAAATCTTTTGAGATTTATAAAAACTGCAAACGACACTGAGATTATGAACAAAAGTGAGGGGTTAATCACTCATGGATTCAATTTACTCCTCGTTACAATATTACAGGGGTTTCAAAAGATTTCAGAGATTTCAAAAGATCACAGAGATTTCAAGAATTTCAAAACATTTCTGAAGATCAAAAAAAAAATAAAAATTTTTTTCAATTCACAAGTTTTCAAATATTCGTTAAGATTTCAGAAGATTTGCAAAGATTTTAGAAGACTTCAAAAGATTACATGAGACTTCAAATGATTTCAAATATTTCAAAAGGTTTCAAATGATTTCGAAGGATTACCAAAGATTTCACATGATTTTAATGGATATCATAAGATTTTGACAATTTTCAAAGAATACGAAGACGTTAAAAGATTTGAAGCTATTACATAAGGTTCCAGATTTCGAGAATTTCAAAGGATTTCACAAGATTTCAAAAGCTCCGGAAGTTTTATAAGGATTTCAAAAGATTTCCAAGACTACAAAATATTTCAGAAGATTTCAAAGATTTCAAGAGATTTTACAAGATTCACGGAAAGGTGTACAACACGTTTTAGGAATGATTAATTCCTCGAATAAAAGTTTAAATGTCCATGATTTGTTTCAAAACGCTGTAACATTGTTAAAAGTCTTGTATAGTTTCATTTGAATTCTCTTTACAATTAGTTATTTTATTTCAGACGTGTTTTTTTTTTGTTCTTTTTCTTACTGATACGGTTTTTTTTTTCCTTACTTCCAAATAATTGAATTTTTTTTTACAATTGTTTTCGTGCTATATTCCTTATCTACATTTTTCTTCAATAGTGGATTATAACCGATTATAATCGTTGAATAAAATATTCACGAGGCATAAAAAGATCATGTATATGTATATTGTGTGTGAATGGAAAATGAGTAAAATCACCGTGCGCAAATGTCCCCGTATTAAAATTTCAGGTCATGAATGTTATTAAAATTCTACAAGATAAATTGTTAGGTTACGAATTTCTCATCGTATAATTTTAATCACTGCAAGTATCGTCGAATTCTTTTAATTACGAATTTCTGGTACAACAAATCAATCAATTGTCGATTTCTTGTGATTAAATTTTAATTATTATGGTAACTTCAATAATGATGATCCAAATTAACTTTGTTAACGTTTGCTAATTAAAAAATATGTTTGTTATTTTCTAACTCGTAAGTTTATCGTCTGTACATTAAAACGGTTATGCATTTTTGATTTTTTTTTTACCCACTCACGAATTCAAAAAAAAATATGTATCATGCGATTTGTCAGGTTTCCATTTCTGCGTGAAATTACCTGGTTTTATTCGAATCGTACGAATCATGTGAATTTTTCATAAAAAAAACACAATAAATAAATCAATAAATAATAATCCAATGTGATTTTTATGCTGTTCGTAATTGCAAAATGTTTAAGGTTTGAAATCGAAATTCAGTGATTTCAAATTCATTTCTGAATCGGACAGAATTTTTCTCAACTTGACGCGGTTCGTGATTGCAGGTGCAAATGGAACGCAAACTCGGAAGCCTGGGTATTAAAGTTATCTCGAGAAATTCGTTATCCAAAGTCTATTGAATCAAGCCGATTGCTGATCACGGAGTAAATCTAGCCAGAATAAAGAAACCCAGAGAATTGGAGAGTCGCTGGATTTGCACACTTGTTTTTTTTTTTTTTTTTTTTTTTTTTTTTTTTTTTTTTTTTTTTTTTTATTATAGCGAAATTGGAAACTTTAGCAATGTGGCGAAAATGAGATTTTCGCGACACTTTTGTCTGAGGAAAAAAAGAAACTTGATAAATTCATCCTATAATATCCGTATTACGGTTTTTGATGTCACTGGATTTGAATCCGAATCTTAGATTAAAATCCAGCGTTTTCAAAAACCATCAGAAGCGAAAATTCGTGGGAATAAAACTATACTTCGAATTCACATCGGCCATTTTGAATTTGATCCTCGTTGGAATTGCGTTTTGATCAGCGGTCGGTTTGCCGAATTTCAGGTTTTATCCAACGGCTAATCAGCTCATATTCAATTCGTCCATTATCTCAGCTGCTCCACGTATGATATGAAAATGCATGTGTGCGTTATGAATATGTATATTTGCCCGATGTGATCCGTTTATTTGCCATCCCAGGCTGCGATTTAACGGTTAGAGCTCCAATTGTTTGTTCATACGAATTCTGTGCTTTTTTCTTTCCTTTTGAAAAACGTTCCTTACAGATACATTATACATCGAATTAATAATGCGTCTCGTTGATCTCTTTTCAATCTTTTTTCTTTTTCCTCCCTCTTACTATTCAGTTTCAGTTCATGGGATTTTGAGAAATTCGAAAACTGCAGTAATAACATTTCAAATCCTTGGATACAAAAGTGCCGGAAATTAGATCGCTCTATACTTTGTTGGTCAAATTTTTTATGCAATCTCGAAAATTGGTTGCCCGATTTGAAACAAGAGCAAATATTATGTTCAATTTCGATTTTTAAGAATTATTTATTAAATTTTGAGTTTTGAAAAATACCGTGTAATATTTATGCAACCGGTTTTTTAAATATAGATCGTCTCCTGCAGATTTTTCGCCAATTTTCACCTCTTTTCAATATTTCCTAACCACTTTCCGGGTAACAAACTTACAATCGAACGTAGTTTCAATTCAAATCCCAGCAACTCTAGGAATTTTTCTGCGCATTTTTTGACGTCAATTTAAGTTCTCTTGGCACGTTTTCGAATTCATTAAGCCGTTCCGTTAATTTCGTTACAATTTTACCAATCAATGACGAATGTACAATTTTTACGCTTAAATAAAATTCGTTGATAAAAGCGAGAAAGGAAAGAGAAGGTAAAAGCTGGCTCACGTTTTCGGGGGCGATTGAATTGGCGATAAAAGGCCGCGTGTCGGAATTACGGTCAGAATTGAAGCTCGCTCGGCTATCCAGGAATTATGATAACGAACCGAATCGGCTTGAATATCGTTGAAAACCGGTCCCATCCCCCCGCTTTGATTTGTATGGGTCATTCCGCGCCAAATCGTTCAGGGTCGAACTCTCGACCTCTTGGATTTTGTCCAAGATTTTTTACATGCTTTTCGAACTATTAAAAGCACTTAAATTTTGAATCATATTTTTTTTTTATCAAAATTACTCATGATTTTCGAAAAATAATCTGAAAGAATTCTTAAAAATCTTAGGTTAGATGTGATATTTTTTTTCAGATACTTGCTACGATCGAATACATGTTGGCTTTCGAAAATCGTAAGAAAAACAAATTTACTCAAAAAAAAACTTGCAAATTTTGGATTCTTTTTAGAGTTGGAACAGCGGTATAAAAAATCACTGACCAAATTTAAGACGTCGCGGGCTAGACCTTCATGGATTTGGCGTGGAATGCCCCATGTATATAAATAATTCGTTGAATTCGGGGCGTTTCAATTGAAGGATTTTATCACTTGCTTATTCAACTTTCAGAGCTGCAAGAAAAAACGTAAATAAATTCATCCCGCATTAGGTTAAACCAAATTTCAATTCGCTCTGTAAAGCTTGGTGATTTATTTCGAACGAATTTTTATGCTCTTCGCACAATTTACCAACATTCAAAAATTTCCACTTTGTCAGATGAATAGATCTAGGTTTTAGAAATTGAATGTTTCGTTGTAAAATTGACTTTTACCCAAATATACTCGTAAAACTATTGCACACACATACGTCAGATAATTTAAGTGATCTTCGGATTGAGTGGAAAAATTTTGTTTCATCACATTCAAATTTATTCATTGTCTATTTGAATTTCGTTCGAATAATCCTGGGGGGAGAATTCACAGATCATACATAAATTAAATCCAAATATTGTTTCTATTCATTCTTTTCAAGCTGATTGTTGAAATGAAATTCAAAGCGACGATGAATAAATTTTAACCTGATCAAATAAAACTTTTTCACTCGTCGAACTGAATATATTATAATTGATTGAAATCCGTCTGTTTGAAAAAAAAACCATCTTCCTTTCGTAATTGTAATTTCTTATTCTTATTATTTTGAAACTGAGTGAAAGATTGAAAAACATTTTACTCCGTAAATGGAATCTGTTAGAAAATATGTTTATTTTATAATTTATGTTAATAAGTTAATAATATGTGGTAATTTTTTTTTTTATCCAGGAATGAAACGTTAATTATTTTTTAGTACTTTTCTTATTTTCCTTACTTCAACTTCATTTAAATAATCATTCAACCGTTGATTTGAAGATCTATAAATTCGATGGGCGAATACGTTACAGATGAAGTTACAGATTAATGATTTTTTCAAAAACTTTGTAACGCGGGAATAAATTTGGTGGGGGATGTAAAAATGTCGAGAGATTAGAAATCGAGAGAGTCACGATGTCGAATTTTAAAATATTCGAGAAACTATTTCTTACGTTACTTAAGTATTTAAAATACAGAATGTCGAAATCTGAGATAAGACGAATTGCAGAATCGTAAAGTGTAAAAAATTCTCCTATATTCCTAGTTGTTCTGACGTTTTAATGACTTGGCTTTCTACACTGACCTTTGCATTGTATTGTATTTTGAAAATTCTATAAAACAGAACTTCACGGTCTGATAATTCGGTACTGTGACCCTTCTATTTGCTGCCGTTTTTCTAAATTTTTACCCCCGCCCAATAAATTGCGATTAACTTAAATATAAAACGACCCCCTGTCTTGTGTGAAAGCTGTTTTTTTTTTTAAAGCAAACCATTTCTCGTAATTTTCACATTATATTTATCGATATTTAAACAAACTTTGTACATATTTTTAAGCCGAAATAGTAAACCGCCCGATAGAAACGTATGTAAAAAAAAAGTGTAGACGTGATATTTCAAAAAGCACCAAACCGATCCTGCTGAAATTTTTACAGCATCTTTATTATACTTATACCTATTGCACGAACTAGAATAATCACGATTGGTAGTTTTTGTTTTACGAGCTAAACAAATGGAAAAAAATCCAAAATTGATATTGTTTTTTTCGTAAAACAAAAACTACCGAAGCTATCATGATTATCCTAGTTCCAGGATCGCTCTAGTGCCTTTTAAGATATCACGTCGACACTTTTTTGCTAAACATGTTCACATCGGGCTGTAAAAATTAGGTTATATTCACTGTTTCGTGTCAAAAAAATTTACAAAGTTTGTTCACACGTCAATATGTGTAATGTGATAATTGTAAGAAATTTTATTTCAATGGTTTGTCTTGAAAAAATACCCAGACAAAACCTTAGAAGTAACAGCCTTCACACTGGACTACCACCCTTAACAAGTCACCTCCTGTGGTCGGTACCATGCATGCAAAGCGTGGAACCGAGTAATTTCCCCCCCCCCCCCCCCTCAGGAAATTGCGTACCCCAGAAATAGCATGCGATTTTCGAGATAACAGACTTGTTAACCACCCTTGTAAACGAAAATCCGGAGCTTTGCCTTGGCATCTGCTGCGACAAATCGAGGTGAAGTATAATTTTTAATCGCGTGACAAATTCCGGCCAAGTAAAATATTCACGTATATAACGTTGTTGCACACGAATACAAAATTTTTACACCAAATTCTCGTGTTATTTTCTCTCCCTATTTTTGTTTTTTTTTTTTTTTTTTTATTTCTTTCCGTGTCGTCTCACTCGAACCTTGCTGATCAACGTAAATTTCATCGTAAGCTCAAACTTAAAGTTTAGTTCAACTGTTCAGACCTTTGTTTTTATCTGCGAATTTGAAAAAAAAAATTTTTTTTCTTTTTAATTTTTTTTTTTTTTCTGCACAAATATTTCTTTCATTTTGGTTATTACACATACAGCTTAGAATCGCGTTAACGCAACTGTAATAAATGTTTGCGTCTTTAACTCGCCCAAATTGGAAAGAAATTATATCTTATTTCCTTACCGCATTTTGTTATTACCGTTATTTTATCATCTCCGGTAAATTTTTTGCCAGAGGTAAAATTATTGAGTTAATTAATTTCGTAACATCCGAGGCTGAAATTATTTTTAAATACAATATCAATGTTTACTCGTCGCGTGGAAGAATCGATTCATTTTCTCTAGCGGCAAATAAAGTTTCTAAAGTTTTTTTTTTCTTGCTTATCTCTTTGCACGAATTGGTTTTACGACCCTAAAGAGCGTTGAATGATCTTAGCTAAGTGAAACAAAAAAGAAAAAATCGCAAGGTTACGTTTCGCTCTCTCTCAAATTTTGCTAATGTACACGGTGTATATTTTTCTAACAAAAAATTAATCAAGTCTTATTCAACGCTGATGCAGACAATTGTCGAAATTGAATTTACTGCATAATTTCTATGGATCATAAATGTTATTTTAAAAATTCGTAATTTACAGCTGTAGCGTGATTTGATTTAAAGTTATTGCAATTTTATATAAAAAATTCTGTACTCCAGGAATGTAAGCAAGCAGATTTTTTTTTTTTTTTTTTGTTTTCAATCATTAAACAACGAACGGTTAATATACATTTTGATCGTATAAATTATCACAAACTAATCGAACAAAGATGCTAATCAACTGTCGAATTAAAAAATACGCGAGTAGAGCTTTGTGATTGTAAAAAAATAGATAGTAAAAAAATTGAAAATATTTCAATTCGTCTACGTGTTTTCATTTTCAATGCGCAACGCGAGAAGATGCAATTATAAACTCGGTGGACAATCATTGTTACGTATACAGCAATTATCAACTTTTCCTTTGTACCTATGATAATAATACAGGAACTCGACCTGCAGTCTTTGTCTTTGCGATGCGAGCTTTCACAGTGATAACTTATGGTTACGCAATATGAGCGGTAAATTCTGTGTATGAACAAGTTTTTAGTGATTTTAGAACGATAATAACAAACAACAAATTACAAATATGGAGAAAACTTTACTCGAATGAAAAAATTCACTCGCCCGTAGGAATATCAGCGATAACGATGTTCGTAGTTGAAAAGTTTTCACACGTTGTGTTACAAACCAAATTCAATCTTGTGAAACTTGAGCATTTTCCGTATAGCATGATATTTCGCACATTTGTTAGTTCCCTGGAAACAAAGTTTTGCTACTATCGAAATCAAAACATTCAGATTCTTTTTTTTTTTTTTTAAATAACAGAAATTTTATGATGGTTCGAATCGATAAATCGTAATTTACGCCGATTTTAATTTAAGTTAATGAAAGTATTAATGATCGTATAAAATTTTTTTCCTGTCACATCAAAGATGAAATTTTACGAAGACA
Organism: Neodiprion fabricii; assembly: GCF_021155785.1. NCBI lineage: Eukaryota > Metazoa > Arthropoda > Insecta > Hymenoptera > Diprionidae > Neodiprion > Neodiprion fabricii. The sequence goes on from NC_060245.1 coordinate 18,414,023, forward strand.
ATTTAAAAAAGAAAATGGTGCGTTTTTTTTTTTTTTTTTTTTTTTTTTTGAGTTCACAACAATTCGTTTTCAATTCAAGGGAAATCATACAGATTTTCACAAATTTGCTAAAAATATCGTATCGGTAATTGGAAAATATGTATAATTGTTGTAATACATGAATATATCTGTAGACTCCAAGAAACGTTCATTGAAATTCAATAAAATTTCTCAAAATCCAGAAAACTTTAGGTTGCTGCACAGTTGAGTCTCAAGTTTTTTCTTTTTTTTTTTGTTCGTTAAGGAAAACAAAAATGTCGAGGGTCAGACTTTGGTCGGGTTCGCATGGAATTCCCCATATATACATCGCAGTCAACAAATTGTACCGAACTGGATGTAGTGAAACCGTTTTTGTGGGCACATCTGCGGATTTCGACTCTCACACAGCGTTTGCATGACCTTTTGCCTCGAGGCGTGGCTTCCGGGGGTTGGGAATATACGTATTTTGGTCGACGAGGGTAACATCCGAAGTCGTATTTCATCCTTGGAAATAAGATCACCGAAGGACACGCAATTCGTTTTCAGGGGATTTTTCTCCACTGGGATTTTTTTTCCCAACGCTTGCGTACAAGAAGTGGGAAGAAGTGTCAGTCTTGAATCGTGGAAGGGCTGAAAGAGACGCGTTGCTATACGAAGAACCGAGTTTGAATGAGCTTTATGAGCTTTTAAGTAATTACGCCAAATGGACACGGAGCGAGACGTTTGCTTGGGGGGTGGGGGTAAAAGCTCGGGTTTTTATCCTTGCTAAATGCTTGCTCCCCGTATAATCTTTCGGCTTCCGAGCTAAAGTCAAGACGAGGCTTTATTGTTCAATTCACTGGGTTTCTCTGTTGGAACACGTGTTTCTGCAGCTGAGGAATAAAATGATAAAAAAAAAAAAAAATAATTAAAAATTGTTCCAATTGCCCAAGTGATGTGATGTGAGATATTTTTTTTTGTTGATCTCACTCGACGTACGTGGAATAGAACGTTATTGAAAGCCTGAGTTGCGACTAGCCCTTAACTACTAAACCCTCAGCTCCCTTCGAAGCTTGAGGAAAGAAAGGGCTAATGGTAAAAGTTGATTGAATAGGTTATAATTAATGAACTTTATATGTGAGCTTTTACACAGATAGAAAATAACGTTGTAATAATCGTATTATATTACTGAAAAAATGATGTGTCCAATCTTGTCAAATCGTTATCAACTGCTGTTAACAAAAGCTACTACTTGTCATTTCTTCGTAAGTTAAATTCATTAGGTTTTTACGGTTGAAGTTGCAACCCGTATTAATTGATATTAATAACGAGTCGTAAGCGCAGTTGACATTTCGTTACAAACCATTTGGAAAACCTCGACTGGTGCGAATGAACTGTGTTCATGATTAAACCTTGTTTCAAGATCATCACCTTTTTCCAGTCGGCTGGAAAAAATGTCATCTTCGAATGTCGAAATAACGATTTAGGGTAGTTTTGAAAACGTTGCTAGAAATTCTCTTCGTGTTTCGTTGTTCAACGTGACACATTTGATATTTGATCCAAGACTCATGGATATGAAACCTTGGGTCGCTTCGTAAAAAATTTTCTGAAGGTTCTCTACACCAAATAACAGAATTAGGTTTCAGCAGGATTGCATTTTATTTACTAATATTTTGGTATAGGAATCATAGAATAACATGTAAAAAATATTCTTGACATTTCATTTATCACAAAGAGGTGTGAAATTATCGTTGAACCTTTGCACGATTAGTATCAGAATTCGAAACATCAGCTTCACAATAAGTGCCGAAGTAATTATTAGATATTCTGTACATGCGATGATTCGTCGACATTAAGCTGGTCCGTATTTTCAATGATTGCCACCAAACTGTGATAATGAAATTGCAGATGAAAATAGATTAGATTACGATAAAAATTACATGACTATAACCGGAACGTCGAAACGTTTGATCAGAGGTAACAAACCCGGTCAGGAAATCATCTCAATTATCATCAAGTCAAACTTTTCTCCGCTATTCGATGCAAATAGTGTCTTTAGTTCTGAATTGCTGAGGAGAGGTTCGGTCATCGACATTAACCTTGGCATTATGCTCCGGATCAATCGAAGCGTTTGTTTCACCTCATTCTGTTCCGCTATCCAATTCACATCTCTATTTACTTCCTCCGTCCGAAATCGAAACATTCGCGCTATTCGGCGAGAATGTTGTTTTCAATATTATGAAAATATTTGCACAAGAATAATTCGGCATCGTGTTTGTGAAACGTTATTATTGTTAGCGAGGCATCGGGTCTACGTGATATTTTATTAACTGTAAAAATAAAACAGAAAACACAACGGTTCCCAAAAATACACAGTCTTGAGTTACAGAAGAGGTCAAATAAACTGTGCTATTTGCATAAAGGTGATGTGGAATGTGAGCTGATATTTCGAATATCATTTATTAGATAGACATGTGATTCCTATTGGGCCCTTTGACGGGTTTGATTTATTTCGTGATGATTTTTTCATACGTCCATTTCATAAAAATGTTTTTCGTAAAATACCAACTGCAATAAAATCTCCAGCATGAACTAACATAATTTTTCTTTCTTGCCAACTGACAGCTGATCACAGTTTAGCAAACGAACAGTGTAAACCAATACCTTGTACAGTACAACTAGTGCTATGATCAAAGCTGTCCAAATCGTGGTAGAAATAATGAAAACCAAGTCCATGTCCTGACGCTGATACCAGGGATCGTCGGCTGTCGTCGAATGGAGATGAGGAGCACCTTTGTGACGTATCACGTGTTCCGTCCACCAAACCGCGTTCTCCAACGAATCGTACGGCTTGTCTTTCATCAAGTCCCGCAGTTCAAGCATCCGTTTCTTGTAGCTGGAAGAGATCAAGGTCATTGATATCCGTACAACTGGCACTGCAGTCACGTGACGAATTGTGATGACTACGAAAAGTGTTTTGCTCACCTGCTATCGACCACAATTGACTGAATCGCTTTCACCAGGTCCACCCTGTTAACACTGAGGATTTCTAACTTCTTTCCAACACCAAGGGAAGCCAGTTTGTTGACGTGTGTGTCCTGATCGCTGTAAACAGGTAAACCGATCACAGGAGCAGCGTGAGAAATCGCCTCCTCTGTGCTCTGAAGTCCTCCTTGGTATATGAATACTTTCAGATTCGGATGCGCTAAATGGACATTAGTTTTGGTATTGAATACATGTTTCGATCGTTATTAATTTACGATTACCTCGTTTCTGAGATTAGACTTGAACCGTTTCGTCCATTAATGTTGTGATTTAATGATTGTTGTACAAAACGAACAGGCGGAAGTTTTCCGAAAGGACAGGGAAGTAAAAAATGGTTGGTTGAGTGTTGAATAACAATTCGGTCAAGGTAGTTACAAAAAAAAAAAAAACGAAAAAAAAAACGAAAACATTGAAGCAAGTTGTACTTTGTTGAAAGCAATTAATTTTCCACAAAACTTAGTTATAAAATACCCTTCTTTCAGTTAACGGGGTCACCTTTTTTGTGGGTTTACTCAGACTTTAACCACAACCAGCCAGAACTCGAATTTCTTCATTTCCCTTATTTCTTCAGTTCAATATTTTGGTTTTTGAAGAAAGTATTTGCAATTTGACTGACACGTTAAACAACACAAACACAAGCGATGTTTAGCGATTTGTTGATCTTGGTCACGCCAGTCAGGATCTTAAACTTCTACGGATGAGTAAAATCGGTAACGGGTTTTAGGCTTGGATACCTAGAATGGACTGTTGTGGGGCCCATTTCATGATTATCACGTTGTCTGGCCGGCCAGGAAGAACATCATCTTCGAATTTCCAAATGACGGTGTAGGGTAGCGACGAAAATGCGGCTATAAATTCTTCCCGCATTTCGTTACTCAACATGACGCTCTTGACGTTCGTTCCGAGGCTCATGTATATGAAGCCTTGCGTCGCGTCATCCAAAGTCTTCTGAAGGTTCTGCGCTCAAAAACCGTGTAACGTTATGATCTCATTGCGTTAGATTTATTGATATCTCATTGAAATCATTAAACGGTTCAAATATTTTTAAAACGATACCTTTGACAGCGGCTTGACTTTATCTGAGATGTGAAATCCACCGATGTCTATTATTTTAGGAATATTCGGTCTAACAAACGAAATTGGTGCTTGCTGATTGACGAAAATCAAACTAACGTTCTTTTCGATATCGGCAATGTCAGGAACGTCGCTTCCAAAATATTCCCTCGCTATATACTGTTGCCTCGACAAATAATCCGTCCTGTAATAGTGCAAAAATTTCCAACTGTCCACGAAGTTCTGTAGCCTTTCCCAAAGTGAAGATTTTCCAAGGACTTTTATTTTGGCGTCCCAATGCGCGGGATGAGAAGTTATTATGGGATTGCCAACTGCATATTGCAAATGAATCGGCAAACCAAAAGATGCTACACCTTTACAACAAATGACAGACAGTATCATAATAGGATCTACCACAAGACCTCGAGAATCGTTGTTGAATCGTTCCAAATACAGCAGTTGCGATCTATTTCCGAAGTCTTGAAGTGAGTTCTACAATTGTCGCCGTAGTATTTACTAGAATTGCTGTATCTGTGACGATTCTAAGATAAGCAGCTGAACAAATGTAATGAAAATTACTTACCCACAACTGGAACGTCAAGTCGTTTGGCGAGAGGTAAAATAGCGGGCCAATACAGCATCTCGATTATCAGCAAGTCAAACTTTTCGCCACTGTTAGGTGAACAAAACTTTTTCACTTCCGGAATGCTGAGAACGCGTTCGGTCATCGAAATGAACCTTGACATTACGCCTTGGAGCAATTCAAGCCATGACCCCTTTTTTCGAATCGCTATCCAATCTATATCCTCATTAAAACCGTCGTAGAGAAAATGTATGTCTATCTCCGTGTAGTTCTTCAGGTCTGGATCGTCGATCGGGTCCGTAGTGATAACGACGAGTTCGTGACCTCGCTCTCTCAGCGCCAGAGTCAGTCCACGATATACGATTTGATGACTGATAGAAGGAAACGGAAATATTCCAAGTATTCTCGATGCAAATACGTGGTGAAAATCACTCGTGGATAGAATCAATACAGCCGATATCAAGATACGCGACATTTTCTTCACTTAAAATAACAACGGCTAAGCGTGTAGACTGGCGTTACGAAGTACGGAGACAACTATTATTATATCATGGTATCCAACAACACGACGTCGGGTGACTTGCGCGAGATTGTGGTGTGGGTAAAACGAGTGACGACTATTTGTGTGTTTACTGAGTAGATTAAACGATGCATGTCTGCGGCTTGTCAGCCAACTCAAGATTGATTTTGAATCAAAACATAAATACCAGGTACTTTACCCAGTTGGTTCGGTGCTCCGTGGATCCCAGAGTTAGATACACAGGGAATCTCTGGTGAAAGAACCAACTCCGAGTCAACACATGCGCAAATTTTCATTAACAACATTTGTTGCTGCTGTTTTTGAAATTGTGCATGCGCACTGCGTGGCTCGGAGTTGGCTCCATGGAGATTACATAAGGAGACCGAATTCCATGTGAACAAATAACTGTCTGAAGGCAGTGGACAGTGGAAGAGGCGTGAAGTGGCAGTGAAAATTTTCTACGAATCACATTGCAAGATCATCGATTAGTCGATTTTGGACATTCCTGCAACCAATGACACTTCGGTTCAAAAGGAACACTGGTGGCGCTAGTGGTACTAAAAGTTGACCTCATGTGTACGATTACTGTGACAAGTTTTTTCAATTCACCCACTTGAGTTCAGTCTCCTTATGTAGTCTTCATGCGCCTATCCTTTATTATCGATACACAATCACTTGCACTTACATTTGCCTCCCAGGTGCCTATGAGACAATGTGAGACAGCATTCGTATGGTATTACGTTATCTAATGCAATGGTCGAAAATACTAAGTTCGAGTCTAGATAACACTTGCAGAAGAAACGTTATTTAGTCCAGTCACCGGGGCCGTATAGGTCTACTTTAAAAAGATTGCGGACATAACGAATCTTGATCAAAATGGTTCATTTGGGGGTGTAAACGAGAGTCTATTTGAAGTCCTAAAAATTTTACGCCGCGCCGTTCCGAAATTCCAGTTTTCGCGCCATAAGTGTAGAACGGTGATTGAAAAGACGAATTTGTTTAAAATTTTGTAAGCTTCCTAACTGACACACGTATCTTTTTCTCCAGCAAACAATAACAATTTACCGTAAAATAATGAACATCTTTTTCAGCTCATTCGTGTTTCACTTCTACAAATTCGTCGCGAGGGTGACGACAGATTTATACCATACCGTTTTTGAATGTGCTCGTTAATGCACATTATTTCGCTGATAACTATCGAAAACTTACTCGCCTCTCTATGCCACAATTCGGCATATCAGTGTGAAAGACACTACTAATAAAGTATAACTGGAGGTTGCGGATAAATGGTGTTACCGAAAAGAGTGACCTGAATCTGGATATTGATGAAGATGAGCCAAAGACTTATAAAATAGAGAAGAGCAAACGGTTTATTAAGTGTTGTAGCAAGTGCGTAGCGACGGGTAAGACTAGAGTCGAAGCATCCAGTAGTCTTGAATTGTCTCCTTATTTTTGTAGGCTGGACGAACTCACTTACGATGACTTCTGCAACGTATACAATATGCCGCAGAATGGAAACCAATGCCACATTCTCCTGGAATGCCATTATCTCTTGATTTTCCACATTCGATTAATGAAAACTTCTCCGCAATATTGTAAATATTATTTTACAAGTGTATTTGTTCAGCGTAAGCCGCATGATCGTGATGTCACATGTTAAACTCATTTGTACAGGATGTGATGGCCATAACGAGTTATTAACAAGTAAAAACAATTTAGTATTGACGTTTCTTGAACTTCGGAATATACCGAATCTATTAGCAAGCATGAAATTTGAAAGAAAAATGAGAACCTATTCGTAATAAGAATAACATCTCGGACGATTTTAGTAGATATAGACGGAACACAAACCCATGGTACAAATTTCCACCGGTGTGTTCAGTGTGGCTCATCAAACTTTTAACATACCTTTTCCTTTTTGCTGACGAGCAGCTTATACTTTAGTACGTGAATACTGTAAAGTAATAACTTATATAGTACAATTAGTGATATGGTCAAAGCTGTCAAAATCGCAGCAGAAATTAAAAAAATCAAGTCCATATCTTGCCGCTGGTACCAGGGATCGTTGGCTGTCGTCGAATGGAGATGCGGAGCGCCTTTGTGACGTATCACGTGTTCCGTCCACCAAACCGCGTACTCCAACGAATCGTACGGCTTGTCTTCGATCAAATCCCGCAATTTCAACATTCGCTGCTTGTAGCTGAAAACGAGTGACGGGATTAGAATCCGTACGACTACTTCCGCAGTTGAATGACAAATTTTACCGACTATGAAACACGTTGTGCTCACCTGCCGTCGAGCACAACGGATTGAATCGCTTCTAGTAAACCCGTCCTGTTCACAGTGAGGATTTCTAACTTTGTTCCAACGCCAAGGGACACCATTTTATTGACTTGCGTATCCTGATCGGCAAATACTGGCAACCCGATCACAGGAACAACGTGAGAAATCGCCTCCTCTGTGCTCTGAAGTCCTCCTTGGTATATGAAAGCTTTGATATTGGGATGCGCTGAACAAACAAAGTAGTCTAAGATATTGAATGAATCTTTTTCTTCTTTAATATCGTCAAGTCGTTAAAAAATCAGACTACATTGAAGTTATTTCACTTCAGTGATATTCTTAAATTGTATATTGTTGTATGGAAGTTGAGAAATTACAATATTTAAAGAGGAAGAATAAATTGCTCGTGGTTCGGCACCATATCGATTATGGGATTGGGAAAAACTAAACTCCTGAAAGCAAAGTCTACTTCGTTGGAAATAATTAATTGTCAAAAAAAAATCAGTATCAAAATAGCATCCGTACAGACAGTATCGATATTATATCAAAGGATCTCATAAAATAACCTCGTAAACACCGTTTCATGTCGCTGAAAGATGATTATTGTCAAATCATTATCTATTGTTGATAATCAAAGCTAGAATCTTTGTCTCCAAACCTAATTTCTTCCATCCATTCAATGTATTAGTTTTAAAGGTAATTATAATTCTGACCAGGATAAAACACTAAAAGGAGTAAAAACCTGCTGTGAATTTCAAATCAAGTTATGACAACGTATTTCGAGTGGGGTTAAGTCATTCACAAGCCTGTTAGAAACCTATACCTCTATAATCGGAACGAACTACCAATGAGATCCAGTCATCCTTACCTAAGATGGATTGCTGCGGAGCCCACTTCATGATTATTACGTTATCTGGCTGGCCGACGAGGATATCATCTTCGAATTTCCAAATGACGGTGTAGGGTAGTTTCGAAAAGGCTGCCAGAAATTCTCCCCGAGTTTCATCACTCAACATGACGCTCCTGACGTTCGTTCCAAGGCTCATGTATATGAAGCCTTGCGTCGCTTCATCCAATATTCTCTGAAGGTGCTACGCCGAAAAAATAGAATAAAGTTCCACTAGTCAATATTCTATTGGAATTATAGACCGGTTGAAATATCTTTGCAACGATACCTTCGACAGCGGCTCAATCTGCTTTGAGACGTGAAATCCACCGATGTCTATGATCTTGGGTATATTTGGTTTCACAAACGAAATCGGTGCTTGCTGATTGACGAAAACCAAACTAACGTTATTTTCCATGTCTGCAATATCAGGGATGCCGCGTCCAAAATGTTTCTCCGCGATTGCCTGCTGCTTTCGCAAATAATCGGTTCTGTAAAAGTGCACGAATCTCCACGCGTGCACAAAGTTCTGCAGCCTTTGCCAAAACGACAATCTCCCGAGCTCTTTTATCTCGGTATCCCAATGAGCTGGATGAGATGGCATGATAGGATTGCCGATGCCATACTGTATTTGAAGAGGCAAACCTAAAGATGTCATGCCTGCAAAATATAATACAGACGGTTTTATTGTCGAATAGATTAACCAGAAATCGCAGACAAGTATCGTTGAACCTTTTCGGGAACATCGATTACGGCGAATATCGGTAATTAGGATACGTTAAATTCAGTCAAATCGTAATAAAAATTACTTGCCTATGACCGGAACATCAAATTGTTTGGCGAGAGGTAGAAAGGCAGGCCAATACAGCATCTCAAGTAATAACAAGTCAAACTTCTCCCCACTGTTGGTTGAAAACAACTTTTTCACTTCTGGGAGACTGAAAATTCTTTCAGTTATCAGTACTAACCGCGGAACCAAGTTATAGATCAATTCCAACCATGTATCTTTTTTTCGACTTGCTATCCAATCGACTTCTCCATTGAAGTACTCGTATAAAAAGTTCACATCTATCTCCGTGTAGTTCTGTAGGGTTGGATCGTTGACTGGGTCTGTCGTTATAACAACAAGCTCGTGTCCGCGTTCTCTCAAAGCCATGGTCAGCCCTCGGAATACGACTTGATGGCTGAACGACGGCGTCGGAAATATTCCCAGTATTCTCGATGCATATCCCTGATGCAAAACACATGCGACTAGGATCAGTGCAGCGGATACAAAACAACGTGACATTTTCGTCAATTAGAATTACTCACAGCCCAGTTCACTGAGTAACGTTTCGAAGTCCGGAGCTCACTGTTTAATTGGGTCGGATAAACGACATCGAATCAAGTACACTTCCCACCGCGACCTTATAAGGAAGCATGAGACGGCATTTTCAACATTTTATCTGTCGGAGTCTCATTAACATATATTTTACACATGGTTGTGCACGTGCCTTGAGACGTTTGAGTATATTTTTTCTTCAGTTATTTATTAGGCTGATCTTCATGCTTTTTTTGTAGAGATGGCTAGAAGTTCGTAATGAACATGACGCTGTGTAAAAATCAGCGTAATTACGTAAAACTAATTGTGAGTCGATCGCATGATTTCATTTTGTTTAATGAACAGTCTCAGAATTTTGTCGAGGGTATTTGCTTGCTTGGTATGGAGTATGGATGACTGCGCACAAGAACTCGTTATTCAGTTTTTGGTGATAGTGAAAGATCATTATCCATACGTTTGTGATAGCCATTTCTTTATTCAACCTGAATTGCTCTTGTCACAGTATTCTCTGGTAGCGCATTGCACACGACATTGCGAATTTCCAACATTTTCCTAACACTCGAGGACACGATTTTATGGGCTTGTGTGTACTGATCAGTCATTACGGGCAATCCGATCTTTGGAACAGTGCGAAGAACTGCTTTCTCTGTGCTGTCGACTCTTCCTTCGTACATGAAAGATTTTATATTCCGATGCGCTGAACAGACAATAGTAAAGATATGAAATAAATTTCTTGATAATCATTCGTTTTTGATCCATTTCAAATATGGGACAAGATAATATGATATGTACCGAAATTTTTTACAATGTTGTAGTTGGTAGGAGTATTAGTGTAGTATTGTTGATATCTGTTTTATTATTACATGGGACAAATTGTCTTGGGATTTGATGGGTACGAGAAGGTTTAGGGAGAGGGAGAACACACGCATTGCATTGATCATAATGTAATTATTTCTTTATAAAAAATCGATTCTCAACAACAGTGATGAGCAGAAATGCCATTACTTAAAACTACAGATAGCATTGTCAATGATTTAGAACAACATGTTGCTAAAACAGGTGATACCTTAACTTTGATGGACCATTATTAATTACCGATAACAGAAGCAACAATCTGCATCTGCGTATCTAATTTTTTAATTAATTTAAAAATCTCACGACCAGAATCAGTGCAATCGCAATCAAATGACGCGACGTTTTCTTTCACTATAAATTATTGTATCGGTGCGACGTACCGTCCACACAGCTCGTCAGGTTCTGAGCAACTTTCAGCACGTCTACATCTTCGCTATTCAGCGGGGAGGTTTCTGAAATATTGTGAAAATAGTTTCGCGAAGACTAATTTGGCATTGTATTTGCGAAACATTATTATTTCTACTCAGGCATCAGGTCTACGTGATATTTTATTAGCTACGAAAACGAAACATGAAACACAACAGGAAACGTCAAATAAACCGTGTATTGTATAAAGTGGGTGTCGAATGTGTGCTGATATTTCCAACACCATTTACTTGGCAACTCTTTGAATTACGTATCTGCTCAATTATCGGATAGACATTAGATTCCTGTTGGATCCTTTGGGGTATTTGATACACCCCGTGGCACTCAGTTTTAATATCTATTTTACACAAATGTCTTTCGGAAAATACCTACTGCGACAAAGTCTCAGATGTAATCTAATGTACTTTGTTTTTTTTGCCAACTAATTTCCGATTATGGTTTAGCAAATGGACACTGTGTACCAACACCTTGTATAATACAACTAGTGCTACAATAGATACTATCCAAATTGTGGTAGAGATAACGAAAATTAGGTCCATATCTTGCTGTTGGTACCAGGGATCGTCGGCTGTCGTCGAATGGAGATGAGGAGCACCTTTGTGACGTATCACGTGTTCCGTCCACCAAACCGCGTTCTCCAACGAATCGTACGGCTTGTCTCTCATCAAATCCCGCAATTTCAACATTCGTTGCTTGTAGCTGAAAACGATATACAGGATTAAAATCCATACGACTATTTCCGCAGTTAAATGACAAATTTTAACGACTATGAAACACGTTGTGCTCACCTGCCGTCGAGCACAATGGTGTTAATCGCATCCACTAAATCTATCCTGTTGAGAGTAAGGATTTCCAACTTCTTGCCAACACCCAGGGACACCATTTTATTGACTTGTGTATCCTGATCGGCAAATACTGGCAACCCGATCACAGGAACAACGTGAGAAATCGCCTCTTCTGTACTCTGAAGTCCTCCTTGGTATATGAAGGCTTTTATATTGGGATGCGCTAAAGGGACATTCATAGAGAACATTGAATGAAAATTTTGCAAGTTACTCTTGCCCATTGCTCTGTTCAGATTAAATTTATGATTTTAGCATCTATCGCAGTGGAATTTTAAATTGTTCCTAGTATTCGTAGTACTGTTATTTGTGATTTGGGGCTTGGTAACACGTGAGCCAGTTAGTTGGAGAAACTCAGTATCAGTTACTTGTAACAATCGAGTATATAATCCAAGGAATCATATACATTGAATTAGCACACCCACTTTCAAAATATTGAATTTCGTTTGATTGAGATTTAATCGCTCTTTGATTGCTGTTTCTTGCTTTATTCTCGCTTTATTTATTTTTTTTTTTTGTTCAACAATCACAATAGGCCACGCATGGTCGGGAACTCATCCTAACGACTCCAGACAGGGCTTTGAATCGCCTCAGACCCAACGTTATAAGACGTAACGTCAGAGATACTTATTCTCAAACAAATAGAATTGAAAAAAAATTAATATTTTGACAATGGGTGTACTAACTTAGTGGACCTCGAAGAATTTTGCAATTTTCGTCTTTCCGGGAATATATAATTATGACGTTGTTCTTTGAACCTAAGTATTCCATTACGTGAAATGTATGCTAAGTCACAGAAATTTTGAAAAAGAATGAGAAATCAAGTGTTGGCTGGCCGAATTGACAAGCATTCATAAAACGAAATGTCAATGAGATCCAGTCGTAGTTACCTAAGATGGACTGTTGCGGAGCCCACTTCATGATAATCACGTTGTCTGGTCGGCCAGGAAGAATCTCATTTTCAAATTTCCAAATAACGGTGTAGGGCAGTTTTGAAAACGCGGCAAGAAATTCTTCCCTTGTTTCGTTACTCAACATGACGCTCTTGACGTTCGTTCCAAGGCTCATGTATACGAAGCCTTGCGTCGCAGCGTCCAAAGTCTTCTGAAGGTTCTGTTCCCAAAAACGGGGTGATATTACGATATGATTACGATCGATCAATTGATGTTTTATAAAAATGACGAAGCATTTGAAATGTATTGAGAATTATACCTTTGACAGCGGTTGAATTTTCTTAGAGATATGAAATCCACCGATGTCTATGATTTTAGGAATGTTTGGCCTGACGAACGAAATCGCTGCCTGCTGATTGATAAAAATCAAACTAACATTTCTCTCAATATCAGCAATATCAGGAAGTTCAGTTCCAAAATATTTTCTAGATATTTCCTGATGTCCTCGCAAATAAACGGTTCTGTAATAATACAAAAATCTCCAAGCGTACACGAAGTTTTGTAACCGTTGCCAAAGCGACAATTTTCCCAGGGCTTTTATCTCAGTGTCCCAATGCGCCGGATCAGATGGCATTATGGGGTTGCCGATGCCGTAATGCATTTGAAGAGGCAGCCCGAACGATGTCATACCTTCGTAACACGTGAAAAATAGTTTTACAATTTCATCTATCGTAACGGGTGTGTAATGATCGTTGAACCGTAGCATGTACCGTAATTTAAGAAATCGTTCCAACTCGCAAAGAAGGTATGCCAGGTCGATATCTCCGATTTGATTTCTTTTCTAATATGTCATAGTAGACTGAAAACTGAGCAACATGTGTTTTTTTCTATCTTTCACTAAACGCCTTAAGGGGATGAAACCACCGTCCAAAGTAAAGCATGTCAAGGGACGATTTGGCAGTTTTTTTTTTGTTTTTTTTTTTATTGAGAAAATGACATTCTTCATTTCTAATTATGAGAAAACTTTTCAAGTTGGATTGGTTAAAAAATGTTATGTTCTTGTGGGTGAAACTGCCGAATCGCTCCTTGACATGTTTTACGTTGGAGGGTAGTTTCACTCCCTCTAAGTGTTCAATGGAAGATAAAAAAAAAAATATATATATATACGTATCGCTCAGTTTTTAGTCCACTATAACATATTACAAAAGAAATGAAATCGGAGAGATCTACCCGTGATAACTTCCTTATCAGAAAGTCAGTTTTACTTTAATCATTGCGTAAATATTCACTAAAATCGTTGTACCTGCGCTGATTTGGCAATAAGAAATTGACTTCGCTTTATCGCAGATGATAACCATTAACTTGATGATAGAAATCGCTCACCTATAACTGGAACATCGAAATATTTGGCGAAAGATAAAAAGCTGGGCCAATACAGCATCTCGATTATCAACAAGTCAAACTTCTCCCCACTGTTTGGTGAATACAACTTTTTCACATCCGGATGTTTGAGAACCCGTTCGGACATCGGTATAAACCTTGGCGCGACGGATTGGAACAATTCGTTCCAAGTCACCTTGTGCCGAGTGGCAATCCAATCAACATCCTTGGTAAAGTCAGCGTACAGAAAGTTTATATCTATCTCCGTGTAATTCTTGAGGGTTGGATCGTTGATTGGGTCCGTGGTGATAACGACCAGCTCGTGGCCTCGCTCCCTCAGAGCCGTGGTAAGCCCTCGAAATACGACTTGATGACTTAACGACGGCATTGGAAATATGCAGAGTATTCTTGAGGCACGTCCCTGATGCAAAACACCCGCGACCAGGATCAGTGCAGCGAAAATTGAACAACGCGACATGCTCGTTGATTCGAAATATATTCAGCTTGGTTGTTTAACTTGTGGTTCGGAGTCAGATGTTCGATATGTTCTATCGTGTCGACCAGTATTGAGTAGGTTATAATCACTTTTATTTCCTACTCCAGTTTCCGAAGCATGAGACGTCATTATAAATTTACCGTCTGGCGTTTTATTCTGATAACCATAATAATTTCACAGTTATATACCAGACTACGTTTGCACAGATAGATAACAGGCAATTTGCAATGAACATGTCATTACTTACCATGAATCAGCATGATTAAATACAACCAAGATGATTACATAATTCAAGTAAGTATCGTATAATTGTGAGCTTTTTCAAATGATCAGCTCATTTCGCACAATTTTTTAAAGCTCGCACACAATAACTTTTTGTTCGGTAATTGAAAAACTCGAAAAATTATTACTCACAGGTATTTGATAACTATTCCATCTTTCAACTTAAATCCTTTTATTAATGTAATTCTGAAGTTATGCGTATTGCAAATTACATTTCATCCTGACAATGATGAAAAATCGCAACGCTTATTTACATAATAATCAACGTAGGTATTAGGAATTTCAATGGTCCATGATGAAAAATTTCGTCACAAACCTACTGCAGTGATATATTGCGATGAAGAAATCAACACGTCTTTTCTTTTTTGCTGATCATCTGCCAATTGTGGTTAAGCAAATGAATACAGTAAGCCATTAACTTACATACTACAACTGCTGATATACTTGGAGCCGTCAGAATCGCTGTAGTGATAATAAAAATTATATCCATATCTTGTCGCTGATACCAGGGATCGTCGGCTATCGTAGAGTGCAGATGAGGGGCACCCTTGTGACGTATCACGTGTTCCGTCCACCAAACCGCGTTCTCCAACGAATCGTACGGCTTGTCTTCCATCAAATCCCGCAATTTCAACATTCGCTGCTTGTAGCTGAAAACGATTGACGGGATTAAAATCCGTACGACTACTTCCGCAGTTGAATGACAAATTTTACCGACTATGAAACACGTTGTGCTCACCTGCCGTCGAGCACAACGGATTGAATCGCTTCTAGTAAACCCGTCCTGTTCACAGTGAGGATTTCTAACTTTGTTCCAACGCCAAGGGACACCATTTTATTGACATGTGTATCCTGATCGGCAAATACTGGCAACCCGATCACAGGAACAACGTGAGAAATCGCCTCCTCTGTACTCTGAAGTCCTCCTTGGTATATGAAAGCTTTGATATTGGGATGCGCTGAACAGAGGTTCATAAAGACATTGAATGAAATTCATATCGAATTTATAAGAGATTTGGGCGTCTATTAGTAGTAAAATTGGAGGTCGCTTCTTTTTGAATTTTTTGACGGGAAAAGTCAGGGAATTTGATTGAAATTGTCGCTATCCTGTTATAGGAATACTGAATTCTGACGTTAGTCGTTATCCTACGTATTTTGTTACGTGGAATGAGACAGGTTTCTGTTTTTTTTTTGTTTTTTTTCTTCTTCAATATTTCCCAACGTCTTTTGTAGTCCATCTAAAATATTTTTCAAATCACAGAAATATTGAGAAAGAATTAGAAGTCAAGTTTGTTGTAAGAATTAATATGCGTGAAGAGAACAAAATGCCAATTAGATCCATTCATCCTTACCTAAGATGGATTGCTGCGGAGCCCACTTCATGATTATTACGTTATCTGGCTGGCCGACGAGGATATCATCTTCGAATTTCCAAATGACGGTGTAGGGTAGTTTCGAAAAGGCTGCCAGAAATTCTTCCCTTGTTTCATCACTCAACATGACGCTCTTGACGTTCGTTCCAAGGCTCATGTATATGAAGCCTTGCGTCGCTTCATCCAGGATTCTCTGAAGGTGCTACGCCGAAAAAATAGAATAAAGTTCCACTTGTCAATATTCTATTGGAATTATAGACCGGTTGAAATATCTTTGCAACGGTACCTTCGACAGCGGCTCAATCTGCTTTGAGACGTGAAATCCACCGATGTCTATGATCTTGGGTATATTTGGTTTCACAAACGAAATCGGTGCTTGCTGATTGACGAAAACCAAACTAACGTTATTTTCCATGTCTGCAACATCAGGAATGCCGCGTCCAAAATGTTTCTCCGCGATTGCCTGCTGCTTTGGCAAATAATCGTTTCTGTAAAAGTGCACGAATCTCCACGCGTGCACAAAGTTCTGCAGCCTTTGCCAAAACGATAATCTCCCGAGCTCTTTTATCTCGGCATCCCAATGAGCTGGATGAGATGGCATGATAGGATTGCCGATGCCATACTGTATTTGAAGAGGCAAACCTAAAGATGTCATGCCTGCAAAATATAATACAGACGGTTTTATTGTCGAATAGATTAACCAGAAATCGTAGACAAGTATCGTTGAACCTTTTCGGGAACATCGATTACGGCGAATATCGGTAATTAGGACACGTTAAATTCAGTCAAATCGTAATAAAAATTACTTGCCTATGATCGGAACATCAAATTGTTTGGCGAGAGGTAGAAAGGCGGGCCATACAAGCATCTCAATTATTAACAAGTCAAACTTTTCCCCGCTTTCTGGTGAATATAACCTTTTAACTTCAGGGTGGTTAAGAACTCGTTCAGTCATTGGTATAAGTCTTGGAAATATGTCGTGGCACAATCCAAGCCATGTCCTCTTTTTTCGGGTTGCAATCCAGTCTACATCTTCATTAAAGTCCTCGTATAGAAAGTTCACATTAATTTCCGTGTAGTTCTTCAAGGTTGGATCGTTGATCGGGTCGGTAGTGATGACAACGAGTTCGTGACCTCGCTCCCTGAGAGCCACGGTCAGCCCTCGAAATACGATTTGATGACTGATCGAAGGGAACGGAAAGATTCCAAGTATTCTCGATGCATATCCCTGCTGCAAAACACCAGCGACTAGGATCAGCGTAACGGATATTAAACAACCCGACGTCATTGCCAATTCGAAATACCCAACAGCGTGGTTCACTGACTAAGCTTTCGGAGTAATAAGCTCGCTATTATATCGTGTTAACCAGCAAAACAATTTCCAATCACTGGAATTTCCTAACCAAGAATTTATGTGAAAGCATGAGACGGCATTTTCATCGTTTTATGTATCATCGTGTTACAGACATGTACGCGTTGTTATTCACAGCCGTTCCAAGGACCACGTTCTGGTCTAGATAACGTCGAGAAAACAGACGTTAGTGTAAGATGATTAAATGCCGTTGCATACTCATGACAACCTCGTACGAACACG
The DNA here is from genome assembly GCF_021155785.1 of Neodiprion fabricii. Classification (NCBI taxonomy): domain Eukaryota; kingdom Metazoa; phylum Arthropoda; class Insecta; order Hymenoptera; family Diprionidae; genus Neodiprion; species Neodiprion fabricii. The sequence continues at coordinate 18,431,849 of NC_060245.1, forward strand.
CCAATTGCGAAGTTTGAATACATTTTCCCTAGTCACGTATTATGTTACTTTCTGCACTTTGAGATTGCTGGACATTCACAATGAGCGTGAAACTGTATACAAATTAGCATAATTCACTGAAATACAGTCGAATATATGACTTCGCATCGTACATTAAGTGGGGATATGACTTCAGTTACGGGTATTTGCACCTTTCGATATCCGAAGTTTAGATAATTGCGTAAACTTTTCGAGTGAACTAAATAGCAAAGTACGTGATATGATAATAACGATTGAAAACTTATAACCATTATTTATTGTATGTTAATGTATGTAGCTACTACAAGTTTTTATTTCAGAATAACAATTTACATGATCTTCTTACCGCGACAATATCCGTAGAAGAATTTATCATGCTCTTTTTTTTTTGCTCATCAACTGCCGATTATCCTTGCTGCAGTTAATACTATAAACCAATAACTTATACAACACAAATAGTGTTATACTGAAAGCTATCCAAATCACGGTAGAAATAATGAAAATCAAGTCCATGTCCTGACGCTGATACCAGGGATCGTCGGCTGTCGTCGAATGGAGATGAGGAGCACCTTTGTGACGTATCACGTGTTCCGTCCACCAAACCGCGTTCTCCAACGAATCGTACGGCTTGTCTTCCATCAAATCTCGTAATTTCAGCATTCGTTGCTTGTAGCTGCAAATGGTGAAAATAACTGAAATTCGTACGACTGCCTCTGCAGTCACGTGATGAATTTTAACGACCGTTAAACATATTGTGCATACTTGACGTCCGTTGTGACGGATCGAATCGCTTCCACCAAATCCATTCTGTTAAAAGTGAGAATCTCCAACTTTTTCCCAACGCCTAGGGACACCATTTTGTTTACGTGAGTGTACTGATCTCCCAAAGTTGGTAACCCGATTACTGGAACAGCGTAAGAAACTGCTTCCTCTGTGCTTTGGAGTCCGCCTTGGTATATGAAAGCTTTTATATTCGGATGCGCTGAACAGACAGTAATAAAGGTATCAAATCCAATGCCCGGACGTCATTCTTCTTCCTGCTTCGTTCTAGTTATCGGTAATATGATGCGTAAAAAAATTTCTCACGGTATAATAGGTGGTAGATGTACCAGTTACAGTATTATTAATATTTGTTAGTATAACCTGGAACCCAGTGTTATGGGAGTTGATGGGAGTAAGATACTTGAACAAGGAGGAAAATATGTGCATTGATCATGTGGTAATTATTTCTTGAAAAACTTCAGTTATCAACAATAATGAGTAGCAAAATTGGCACTATTAAAAATTAACGGCGTCATCATTGAGGATTTGAAATAAATTGACGCTTAACAATCGTGTCATGCTGCTGAAAGAGGTTGTCTCGTGACTTTTATTGTACCATTATCAGTTGCCGGTGACAAAAGCCACAACCTGCATCTACGTCTTCACCATCCATTCAATTCGACAGTTTTCAAAGCAATAGTTGCAACGCGTGTCAACTAATACTAATAACGTATCTTGAGTTCAGTTGCATTTCTAATTGGAACCATCGAGTTCTCCAAATGAAATCAAACAGCACTGGAACCTTGTCATAGTTACCCAAAATAGTCTGCTGTGGGGCCCACTTCATGGTTATCACGTTGTCCGGTCGGCCAGGAAGAATATCATCCTCAAATTTCCAAATTACGATGTAGGGCAGTTGTGAAAATGCGGCAAGAAACTCTCCTCGCGTTTTATTACTCAACATGGTGCTTTTAAAGTTCGTTCCAAGGCTCATGTATATAAAGCCGTGCGTCGCTTCGTCCAAAGTCTTTTGAAGGTCCTAAGCTCAAGACAGAAAGGTTGAGCTTTCGCGATGATTACATTTTATTTTGTGATATCTTAGTATACGAATCGTTGGAAGGTTGAAATATCTCTACAACGATACCTGTGACAGAGTCTCAATATGCTTCGAGACATGAAATCCACCGATATTGATGATCTTGGGAATGTTTGGACTCACAAACGAAATCGGTGCTGGCTGATTGACGAAAACGAGGCTAATATTTTTTTCCATATCAGCAATATCAGGAATGTCATTTCCAAAATATTTCCTCGCAATCATTTGTTGCCTCGGCAAACAATCCGTTTCGATAAAATGCACTAATCTCCACGCGTACACAAAGTTCCACAACCTTTGCCAAAGAGACAATTTTCCCAGCACTTTTATCTCAGCGTCCCAGTGCACCGGATGAGAAGGCATTACTGGATTTCCAATTCCATATTGTAAGTGAAGAGATAGACCGAGAGATGATATACCTTTGTAACATGTAATAGGTAAGTTTACATTTGGATCTATCACAAGACATGGATAATTATCGCTAAACCGTTGCACGTACAGCAATTGCACCGTGTGTCAAGACTCGAAACATGAGTTTTGCAATTAATGCAAACACAACTACTCGAATGGCTGTACGCACAATAATTCGACGACACCTGCTTTATTCGTTATTGTTTGTCAATGATCTCCAGGTAACTATGAGAATGGAATTGCAGGTGAAAATTACTTACCAATAACTGGAACGTCGAATCGTTTGGCTAGAGGTAAAAGGGCTTGCCAAGAAAGCATCTCAATTATCAACAAATCAAACTTTTCTCCACTGTTCGGTGCATACAGTTTTTTCACAACTGAATGACTTAGGATGCGTTGGCTCATCAGCATGAACTCCTCTGCTAAGTCCTGCACTTTTTCGAGCCACGTTGTCTTATTTGGAGGTAAAACGCAATTCACAATTTTATATGCCTCGTCATAAAGAAAATGCACATCTATTTCCGTGTAATTCGTAAGGGTTGGATCGTTGATTGGATCTGGGGTGATAACGACGAGCTCGTGGCCTCGCTCCCTCAGAGCCAGAGTCAGTTGACGATGTACGAATTGATGACTGATCGAAATGGCAGGAAACACACCTAATATTCTCGACGCGAATCCTTGTTGACAAATTATTACGACTAGAATCACCGTAATGAAATGACGCGACATTTTTGTTCACTGTTAATTATACCAACGGTATGGCGCGGCGTACCGTTCACACAACTCATCGGGTTCTAAGCAGCTTGTAGCTCATTTCAACTTTTTGTAGTGACAGAAACATTCGCACCACCTGACGAAAATATTTTCGAAATGTTGTAAAAATATTTGCACAAGACCACTTTGGCACTGTGCTTGTGAAACATTATTATCACTATCAAGGGATCAGGTCTACGTGATATTTTATCAGCTGCAAAAATAAAACAGAAAATACAACGCTTATAAAAACACAACTTCTTGCAGTACAGGAATGGTCAAATAAACTGTGTATTTCCATAAAGCCGGTGTCGAATGTGTGTTGATATTTCCAAAACCATTTATTTGGCAACTCTTTGAATTACGCGTATGTTCAATTATCGGATAGACATGAGATCCCTGTTAGACCCTTTCGAGTATTTGATTCACTTCGTGGTCGTCAGTTTTAATATCTATTTTATACAAACGTCTTTCGTCAACTACCTGCTGCAACAAAATCTTAGAAGTAATCTAACATACTTTGTCTTTTTGGTCAACCGGTAGATGATTGCGGTTTAGCAAACGGACACTGTGAACCAATACTTTGTACAGTACAACTAGTGCTGTAATCAGAGCTATCGAAATCACAGATGAAATGATAAAGATCAAGTCCATGTTTTGCTGCTGATACCAGGGATCGTCGGCTGTCGTCGAATGAAGATGAGGAGCACCTTTGTGACGTATCACGTGTTCCGTCCACCAGACCGCGTTCTCCAACGAATCGTACGGCTTGTCTTCCATCAAATCTCGTAATTTCAACATTCGTTCCTTGTAACTGGAAATCATTAACGTAATTGAAATCCGTAAGACTGATTCTGCAGTTGTCTAATAAATTTTAACGACCGTAAAACAAATTTTAAATACCTGCTGTCGGTTACGACGGATTCAATTGTTTCCACCAGATTCACCCTGTTTACGGTGAGAATTTCTAACTGCTTTCCAACACCGAGGGACACCATTTTATCGACTTGTGTGTCCTGATCGGCAAACACTGGTAGCCCAATCACCGGAACAGCGTAAGAAACTGCTTCCTCTGTACTCTGAAGTCCTCCTTGGTATATGAAAGCTTTTATATTCGGATGCGCTAAAATGAAAATGAGATGCGTGTTCTCGAAAAAGTGATCCGACCCTCGTACTATCACAAGTTGAGTAAATTTTTAGTCTTTTATCGATTTTTAACGTGTTTCATCTCGTTCGGCAGGAAGGCTGTTGTCGTTTAGGTGGCGGAAGTTGTGGTGGAAAATTGTCTAGAAAAGCCTTTCAAATTATAGCGAAAAATAGACTATCCTCGAAGTTATCGCAGTTCCTGAGGACTTGTGGTGTCGAAAAATATTTCGTCTGTCTTTTATCGCGGTCAAAATGAAAAAATAAATTCATTTCCAAAAATTCACAGTATCTGCAGATTGAAATTAGGCCATCAGTCAGCTCATGTTCTAGTTAATAAAAGGATTGTGAAATCACCTAGAATAGATTGCTGCGGTGCCCACTTTACGGTAAAAACATTGTCCGGTTTGTCCGGGAGAAAGTCATTCTCAAATTTCCAAATAACGATGTACGGGAGTTTTGAAAACGCCGCTATGAATTCGCCCCGCGTTTCTTTACTCAACGTTGCGCTCTTGACGTTCGATCCAAGGCTCATGTATATGAAGCCTTGCGTTGCTTCGTCCAAGGTCCTCTGAAGGTCCTGTAATAAAAAAGAATACGGTTACAATAGAGGTTTATAAACACGTGCCGATAATTTGCTTGATCCTCTAATGATTCAAACATTCCGAAAACCATACCTTCGATAAAGGCTCGCTCTGATTTGACACGTGAAACCCACCGATACCTACAATATTGGGAATGTTTGGTCTCACGAATGTAATCGGTGTCTGTTGATTCACGAAAACTAGGCTGATATTTTTTTCAACGTCACCGATATCAGGAATATCATTTCCAAAGTATTTCCTCGCAATCTCTTGCTGTTTCTGCATGTAATCTGTTCTATACCAGTATAGAAATCTCCACGTTCGTACGAAGTTTTTTAACCTTTGCCAAAATGTTAGGTCTCCCAAAACCGCCGCACCGCAATCCCAATTTGATGGATGAGAAGCCATTATGGGATTCCCGATTCCGTATTGCATGTAAACTGAGAGACTCAGAGACGCCATACCTTCATGAAATATAATCGATTGTTTGAGATTATATTTATAAATAATCGCAAGTCGTAAATAAGCGTTTTCACATTGTTGCAGGTACATTAAATTGCAATACAATAAATGTCGTGACAAATTGTAACATAGTCATTATAATTTGAGTCCGTGACGTATTCAAGCTAGAATCATCGTATCTGAAATGATTTGATCATAAACTGACAAACCATACTGATTTCTAAATATTCCTACAGAATTTTGAAAGTAGGTCTAGATAAAAATTATTTTTATAATCATCACTTGCCCACCACTGGAACGTCGAATCGTTTTGCTAGGGGTAAATAGGCTGGCCAGTAAAGCATCTCAATTAACATCAAGTCAAACTTTTCCCCACTGTTCGGCGAATAAAGCTTTCGTACTTCCGAATGGCCAAGAGCGCCTTCGGTCATCATCATGAAGATTGGTGTTATTCTCCTTAGGACTCCAAGCCACGTGTCTTCATTCCGACCAGCGATCCAATCCGTCTCTTTATTGAAGATATCATACAGAAAGCTCACATCCACCTCCGTGTAGTTCTTCAGGGTCGGATCATTGATCGGGTTCGGAGTGACTACAACGAGTTCGTGACCTCGCTCCCTTAGCGCCAAAGTCAATCCCCTAAATACGACCTGATGACTCAACGAGGGCATCGGAAATATGCCGAGAATTCTCGCTGCGTATACTTGATGCAGATCACCGATCGCCAGGATCAGTGTAACCGATATTAAATACCGCGACATTATCGTCCGCCCGAAATAATCACACCGTGATTTTCCAACTACTGTCTTGGACTGCGAACGTAACTCTGAAAGCAATTCGTCATTTGCGGCGCGTACGCCACTTCGCATTGATGAATAAGTACTTATTTGTGAGCCCTTGCCACACAAATAACCATTTTACCTCACAGATTAGGTTAGGTTATCGCATTTGCGTTCAGATATCTCGAGGGCAAGCTGATCGTTTAGAGTGTGATTACGATTGGTCCAAATGTTACTCCGTATCAATGATGATAAATACGTGTTCAGGAACGTTCGTGAAATATTCGATATTAAAAAAAAAAATTCGTAAACATCGTTAATGGATCTACTCGTATCGTGCATACGTGTGAGACACTGATGGTCCATACGACTGATAAATAAGGAATATGCAATTCATAAATCGAAAATAATTATGAATAATCTCAGTTGTATATTTCACCTACAAGCTACAAGTCGTATGCTATCTCTTTTGCAAGTGTTCGCATTCCATTTTACTGTATTGGTTGCATTTGACACAAAGTTTCAACGTTTGTGAAGCTGCTTCAAACTTGATATGCACACGTATACAGTTCATACAATACCAGTAATGCAAATCATACATTTTGTATAATCGGTGTCGAAAAATTTGGATAATTCGACGCTTATCTATCGAAAAATGTCACGTTTCCATTGCGTGATGAAAATACCAAATTTGAAACGGCAGGTTACCAGACGTCACTGAGTGCTCAGCGTTATGCCAACACAAGAAATCATGAACTTGAATAAGTCCTAATTCCTCCCAGCACCATTTTCGAATTGAATACTTTGCTATGTCAGGCACACCAGCATCAAATCAATCTTGTCTAACACAGTCTCGTTTTGATTCGAGGCGAAGTATCATTAGAACGAAGCACACGTCAACGCCGAAATTATTTGCTTATAGTTCGATTGAACAACTATTCGACGATGCACTTTAATTTCGCTGAATTTTTATCGGAGTACTAACAGATATTTTCAGTGTCATATTGCAAAGGGTCGCCTACATAGTTTCGTAATAAGAATTCACCGAAGCATTGTTTATTTACATAAAACATACAGGTGACAATATGCACAGATTGAATTATCGTACTTTTTTCTGCTTGCTAATGAACTGCCGATCGTGATTGAGCAAATGAATACTGTAAACCAAGAACTTGTACGAAACACCTAGTGTTATAATCAAAGCTATGAAAGTCGCCGATGAAATAATGAAAATTAAGTCCATGTCTTGCCGCTGATACCATGGATCGTCGGCTATCGTCGAATGGAGATGCGGAGCGCCCTTGTGACGTATCACGTGTTCCGTCCACCAAACCGCGTTCTCCAAAGAATCGTACGGCTTGTCTCTTATCAGATCCCGCAAGTTTATCATCCGTTGCTTGTAGCTAAAAAAGATCAATGTAACTGAAATCCATCCCACTGCCACACTGCAGTTACGTAACGAATTTTTACGACTATGAAACATATGCCTACCCGATATCTAGCACAACGGAGCGAATTGCTTTCAGTAGATCCTCTCTATTAACGCTCAAAATATTCAAATTTCGACCAACACCAAGAGACACCATTTTATTTACAAGTGTATCCTGATCGGCCAATACTGGTAAACCAATCACGGGAACAGCGTGAGAAATCGCTTCTTCTGTACTCTGAAGTCCTCCTTGGTATATGAAAGCCTTTATGTTCGGGTGCGCTGATAAAACAGTGTTAATAAATAAATAAATATTTCAGATATCATTCATTGAAACTCGATTCCTACACTTGGAGCACATACAGCGTCTATCGGACGAGGACTGATTCTACAATGTTTGAAGAATATCGGAGAATTTTTTCAACTTGATCCGATGAGTAGTTTCGAAATGGTAAACCGTGACCGTGAGCCACAGTGTGATTCGTGATTGAAAAAATAAGTGTATGCCCCGAGGGTTAGGAAAGAAGATACAGGCAATATCACACACTGTGCATCGAAGTGTCAACGAAGATTCGAAGCAAAGTGAAGTGGGTAACCAACAATTTTTTACCAGCTTAAAAAATTATTAAAACCTAATTACAATTACCTAAAATAGACTGTTGCGGGGCCCACTTCATGATTATCACGTTGTCCGGCTGTCCAGGAAGAACATCACCCTCAAATTTCCAAATAACGATGTAGGGCAGTTGTGAAAATGCGGCTATAAACTCTCCACGTGTTTCGTTACTCAACATGATGCTTTTCACGTTTGTTCCAAGGCTCATGTATATGAAGCCCTGCGTTGCTTTGTCCAAAATCTTTTGAAGGTCCTATGCCCAAAAAGTAACAGAGAATAACCGAGTGAATATGTTTCATAGATTGAGGGGGTTCCCCAAGTAAGAGTAGTTGAAAATGATTATTTAATTTAATGTTTTATTATGACTAGACTAATGGCGAAACAGATTGAACTGAAACGCATTTGACAGCTGCGGATTTTTGCTTTAAAATACAAGAAAGTTTTTCAAACAATCTTAAAAATTCACTACTGCATGTCGGTTTAAGTAGAACTCTGCAGAAAAAGATTGGCAAAACGCTACCTACGTTTGTAGGCGAACAGAATATCCGAATTACAAAAACCAAGAGTTTATAGATTCGTCAATATATCCTCTAAGCTGCTATGGAACGGATTTGTGATAAATTCAAATTAGGCCTAATAACGACTTTTTTCATCAGATGTCGCGTTTTTTTTTTTTTTGTTTTTTTTTTTTGTCAGACTTTCGTGAACGTTTTCATTAAAAAGCAACACCATTGTAAAAACCTAAGAATTGAACAGTTTGTTTTTTTTGTGTTGTGTATTTTGTTGATAATTTTTTGTATTATACCTAAATATACTCCTAATAACTTCCTTAAATATTACAATCTTATTTCCTGTTCTTCCATCTAAAAAAAAAAAAAATGATTAAAAAAGCGTTTTTCTTGTTTTTACAGTGGTGTTACCTCTTAATTTCTCAAAAACATCTACTGAAATTACTCGATGGCTCTAATGTTTCAATAACACTACCTCCGACAGAGGCTTCGTCTCTTTTGACATGTGGAATCCACCGATGTCTATGACTCGAGGAATGTTCGGCCTGACGAATGAAATCGACGATTGCTGATTGACGAAAACCAGACTGACGTTCTTTTCCAATTCACCAATATCGGAAATATCCTTTCCAAGGTATTTCCGTGCAGTAGCCTGCTGCGCTTGGAGGTAATCTGTTCTGTACCAGTACAGATATGTCCACAACTGTACAAAGTTCTGCAATCTCTGCCAGAATGTCAGCTTTCCAATCACTTGTATTTTGGCATCCCAATGCGAAGGATGAGAAGGCATTATGGGATTTCCAATTCCATAATGCATTTGAACATTAAGACCCAACGACGACATACCTTCACAGAACGCAGAAAATAGTTTTGAACTAATTCGAGCTTGATAAAACGTTCGCAAAGAAACTTCGCACCTCGCAGCTTGAATTTTGCAGTAAGAACTATTCTGTTCATGCAATTTATCTGTCGTTTGCATTCATCCGTAAATAATCGCGTCTAGTCGGTAAAAGGAAAAGCGTATTTCAAGCTTCCAGTTTCTCAAAGAAAATCATTACGCTTACCGATGACTGGAACATCGAGTCGCTCACCAAGAGCGAACAACGCTGGCCAAACAAGCATCTCAACCAATAACAAGTCGAACTTTTCCCCTCTGTTTGTAGAGTAAAGCTTTTTCAATTCTGGATGGCCCAGCACGGTTTCGGTAACCTGTATAAACTTCGGCGCCAGTGTCTGTATCGACTCAAGCCACGTGTTGGTCTCTCGATGAGCAACCCAGTCCAAATTCTTGTTGAATTCTCCATAAAGAATGCTAACATCTATCTCCGTGTAGTTGGTCAGGGTTGGATCGTTGACCGGGTCCGTGGTAACGATGACAAGTTCGTGACCTCGCTCTCTCAGCGCCAACGTCAGTCCACGATATACGACTTGATGACTGATCGAAGGTAGGGGAAATACACCGAGAATCCTCGAGGTGAATCCCTGATGTAAAACACTCGTGGCCAGGATAAGTGCAACGAGCATTGAGTGTCGCGACATATTTTTGACCGTTCGAAGTAACGCGGTAACTCTAAGTACTGAAGATTTTCGCGAGTTACACTGTTGCCAGTACTCGTATCATTTCCTACTCATAACGACCTTATCTGGTCGATGGTTAACTCGATGCTGATACGTTTTGGTATTTGAGTGAGACGTATGCATGCGTACAAATGCTGGAAGGTTAACAACCTGAGTGAGAGAGACGTTACGTTTTTATGTCGCAATATTGCTCAATGCTTCCGATAAGGATATAGGTGCGTGCCTTTTAGTGAATCGTGTACGATCCGTCCTCCTTGAACATTTATCAGTACCGTTGTGAACTTGAGAGGCTCAACATCATGTCCACGTGTTGAATCAATGCCAAATTCTCAGTTTATTTTATTGCATTATTAGAAAATGGTTGTGACTTTCAGATAGCGTTAGAATATGTATCCGAGTACACGGTGATTCATTAGCAATTATGAACATATTATTCGTATGGTGAATAGACGAAAGGGGGGACATGTGTGAAAATTATTAGTATTTCGATAAAGAATAATTCGTGATCTGAAGTGATTTTTTTTTATACTTACCGAGGAATTCACGGCTATTCAGCTCGGAATTAATTTCATAATGATACTTATGAGATTGTATTAATAATAAATTATATCTCATGATCTATCTATTCTGCAGTACATAGTGCCAAGAGAATTACGATGCTTTGGTTTTTGTCCTGGCTGACAGCTGATAGTTAAATACGTGAAGACCATGAATCAATAATTTGTACGTCACAAGTAGTGTTGTACTGAAAACTGCCAGAATCCTCGTAGTAATGAAGAATATCAAGTCCATGTTTTGTCGCTGATACCAGGTATCGTCGGCTGTCGTCGAATGGAGATGCGGAGCGCCTTTGTGACGTATCACGTGTTCCGTCACCGAACCGCGTTCTGCAACGAATCGTACGAAACTAAGCACGAATTTAGATAAACATTGCTTGTATACATTATGAGAATCCCTTACCTATTACTGGAATTCCAAATCGCTCGACAAGAGGCAGCAAAGCAGGTCAACGAGTCATCTCAAGTAATAACAAATCTAATTTTCTTCCAGAAGCTCGTACAGATAGTTTATATATATCTCTGTGAAACTCTCGAGGGTCGGATCGTTGATCGGGTTCAGGTTACAAAATGCATCGGGAGAACAGCCAGTGGTGACGAACACTGTATCGCCGCGTCGTACATTTCGGTTTTTGTGTTTTCAACTGTGTTTTGTGCTCAAACGACACTTCCAATCTCCAAATACTGTCCTCCAGCTGTGCAAATAGCCAGAGGGTAGTTCAAGACTCAAAATAAAACCATGCCTGTATGTATAGCTTGGTAAAATATTGTTCGGATGATTCGCTGACGTAATCATGCGATGCATAAATGTTTCACAACCTTGATGTGTTCATGCTGATATTTTTTTACGCACGTTTTGACATTTTGGATATGAAATACGAATAATACCGTAGCAAAAATCTACAACGATTTTCAAAGAATTTTATACGAATTATACCTACTTAGTAATCCATTTGTTTTCCAACCCTCACGTATATGAAGCCTTGCGTTGCTTTGTCCAAAATCCTCTGAAGTTCCTACACCCGAGAAAAAAAGAGAAATTTGATATTTAATTCTGTCTCGTTTAACCCTAAAACGGTGAAGCTCTTTTTGTTGGTTTTTTTTTTTTTTTTTTTCATTTCCTTACCCATTCCCAATAACGGGGGGTGAAAAAACGGCTCCATTTTGTAAATTTCATCTCTCGGGTACATCATATCGTTAAGGGTCCCATGGGGTCTCATTTTCTTTGTTTTTTAATGAAGAATCACCTGGCCCGAGAAACTTTTTACGTCAGGTCCAAAAAGGTAGTGAAGAATTGATGTGTTTCGTTTCGAAAACGTAAGCTGTTTTCTTGCGGTGAGAAATTTCAATTCGTGTGGGGCGTTTTTTTTTTCAAACCCCGTTATCGTTCTGGGGTTAATAATGATGTAGGAAAATTACCGTACCGATTTGAAGTTTTCGAATACCGCAACTTCGAAAGTGGCTCAATCTGCTTTGAAATATGAAATCCGTCGATTTCTATCATCTGAGGAACATTTAACCTTGCGAATGCATTCCGTGCTTGTTGGTTGATAAAAAACTAAACGTTTTTAAAAACTTGACGTTTTTCTCAAGCTCACAAAGGTCGGCAATGTCATCTCCAAAACGTTTTCTCTCAAGTTCCTGTTGCTTTAGCATGTGATTCGATCAATACAAGTACCGATAGTGCCAAAACTGTATAACCTCGTTCGAACTTTGCCACAGTGAAAATTCTCCGAGTTCTCTTATTTCCATGTCCCAATGTGACGGGTAGGAAAACATTGTATGATTGTCAAATGGGTATTGCATTTCAACAGTTAGACCCATGAAAGGTATACTTTCTCAAAGTATAAAACATAGTTTTACTATTAAATTTGACAACCGTTGTTCAAATAATTGGAGAACAAAATTCGTGATAGGGTTACGGACTCGGAACAAGAATTTCGCTATTTAATCTATTGCACCCACTATACAATTTATACTTTCATATGTTATTAGCGAAAATGAATGCAGGAAATAAGGTATAAAAAAGACACATGTAATTTAATTGCGAAAATCACTAAATCACTTACGTATAATTCACATGTCATTCGTAACGACTTAATACACTTTTTCCTTTTTCCTAATCAAGTGCTGATGATTGAGGAAATAAATGCTGTAAGCTAACAGCTTGTATAAGACTCGTAGTGCTATAGTACAAGCTGCCAAAATCGCGGTAGAAATGATGAAAATCAAGTCGATGTCTTGTCGTTGATACCAGGGATCGTCGGCTGTCGTCGAATGAAGATGAGGAGCACCTTTGTGACGTATCACGTATTCCGTCCACCAAACCGCGTTTTCCAACGAATCGTACGGCTTGTCTCTCACCAAGTCCCGCAATTTCAGCATGCTTAGTTTGTAGCTGAAAACAATCAGTATTACTAAAGTCACAGTTCGATTCCGAATTTCTATTTTGGATGCAAAGTGTGTTTTGTTTCACGTACCTGTCATCGCGCACGATGGATTGTATCGCTTCCACTAGGTCGAATCGGTCGACGCTGGAGATGTCCAGCTTCTTACCGACTCCAAGAGAGACAATCTTGTCGATATTTGATGTTTGATCACCGAGAACTGGTAATCCGATCACAGGAACAGCATGAGAAATCGCCTCCTCTGTGCTCTGAAGTCCTCCTTGGTATATGAAAACTTTTATATTCGGATGCGCTGAAAAGACATCGTGTTCGGATATTATACGAATGTTTTAGATAACGTGAAGTTGCGTCGTCTCATTGAAATGAGGAATTCCAGTAGCACTTGCACCCTTTGTCTTCTCTCGTGCACTGCATTTACAGAGAGCAATGAAGATTGAGGGGATCACTGTGAGTCAATTCCGATTAGTGACAAAAAGTATATTTCGTCTCGTCGTAATAACTCGATGAAAGCTAAACCTGTCCGGTTGAATGTCTTTTTTCTTCTTCGCTTTATACACCCCGACATTATACAAAATCCAACTAACGATCAAGCTGTATTATTCTGACTAACAATCAGTTACAAATTTTGGAGAATGATGATAATTCATGCATGAATTTACAATTAGTGACTGACCAGAAATGAATTTCTCAAACCACAACAACTCAAATAAACCACTGGTATGTATGTCCTGTTACGTGGGACGTGAGATTCAGTTTGTTCGAGGAATAATCGGAAAATTGGATCATTTTTTGTTCCTCGGAATATTTTTCAAAGTTAACTGACACTGGTATCCTAAGAAACAAATGTTAAATAATGCACAATTACCCAGGACTGACTGTTGTGGAATCCATTTCATGGTATGGACGTTGTCCGGCTGACCCGGAAGAAGGTCGTCTTCATATTTCCAAATAACGGTGTAGGGTATTTCCGAAAACGCAGCAATAAATTCGCCCCGCATTTCGTTACTTAACGAAGCACTTTTGGTGTTTGTTCCAAGGCTCATGTATACGAAGCCTTGGGTTGCTTCGTCCAAAATCATCCGAAGGTCCTGCGTACAAAATGAGCCAAGATTGCGTGACTATGCTTCGCCAAATACTAATCAACGGAAAATGCCCAACGACGGAAACATTTCGGCCACAATACCTTTGATAGAGGCTCGAGCCGATCCGAAATGTGGAATCCACCAATATCGATTATCTTAGGAACACTCGGACGTACGAATGTAATCGGTGCCTGCTGGTTGGCGAAAACCAAACTGACATTTTTTTCCAAGTCACGAAGATCCGGAATATCGTTTCCAAAATATTTTCTCGCAATTTCCTGCTGCATCTGCATGTACGTTGTTCTGTAGTAAAACAGAAATCTCCACGTCTGTACGAAGTTGCATAGTCTTTGCCAAAATGTCAACTTTTCGAAGCCTATTCCTCTGCTATTCCAATATGGCGGCTGAGAAGGCATTATAGGATTGCCAAACTGATAGTGCACTTGGGTAGTCGGACTCAGTGACGTAATTCCTTCATGAATGGTAAGATACAGTTTGTCAATTGAAATTATTAGAGCCCGTGGACAATGAATCTTGTACTGTAGAAATTAGACTCGCAGGAAAAAATTGGCTTATGGCTCGTTACCCTACGATTGAAGTATGATTACAGAAATAACTTGAGAACATAACTCGAGATTACCATAAATTCTATTAACTACGGAACTTGTATGCATTTCATAATAAGATAAACCATTCTCGTCGGGTCAACTGTAGCTTTATCATAGTATGAGAAATTATCCATTCAATTCCAGTAACCACATGTATAGTTTTTTCAGAGCGCCGGGTTGATCACTCAATACCAATCACTCAATTTTACAGTTAAAATGCGGAGAATTCGATTGTATTTTTTAAAATTGTACAAAAATCATTACGATGGAATACAATGCAGTGGCAATAATTGAACGATATATGGTTGAGTGAACAATCATCGAGAATCTATAAAAGTATGAATGCCGACAAAATTTGTTTGTACGATAATACGAATATCATTTACCTATGACTGGAATTTCGTATCGCTTAGCGAAAAGCAGAACAGCAGGCCAACGAAGTGCTTCAAATAGTAACAAATCAAACGTTTCTCGACTTTCCGGTTCGTACAATTTCTGCAATTTTGGATGGCTGAGGATGCCTTCAGTTATCGTCAAAAATTTCGGTGTTGATTGCATGATAAAGTCATAGTACGTGTACTTTTTTGCAACAGATATCCAATCCAATCTCCAGTTTTCGTACATGAAGCTCAGATCTATCTCCGTGTAGTTCTTCAGGGTTGGGTCGTTGATCGGGTTAGGAGTGACTACAACGAGCTCGTGACCTCGCTCCCTCAACGCCAGCGTCAATCCTCGAAATACAATTTGATGACTGAACGAAGGAAACGGAAATATGCCGAGTATCCTTGCGGCGCATCCCGTATGTAAAACACCCACGATCGCAATCAGAGTAGCCGTTATAAAATGCCGCGACATCTCAGTCCACTCGCAATATTATCGGCCCGGCAATGTACTGGTTCGATTCGAATCACGAAGCCCGTTATTGCAGCTATTGCTTCGGAAGTTCCTAGTCCCGGTTACAAGGTGCATCAGAACGACCGGCCGATTGAAAAAAACGGTATCCTCTCGTACACCGCAGTTTATATGTGGAATACTAACCGTCGCGCTTCATATACGATACTGTTGTGGCCGAGCATATCAAGACGTCACCTTTGCCATCCAAATACTCTTCGCCAGCTGTGCAAGTAGCAAGCGTGCAGTCCAACAGTGAAGACGATGGAGTCGAAGGAAATTTTTGGCACAGTACGTAATACGGGTTATTCGCAGACGTAACATAAACTTCATCCGAGTCCAAACAACTGAGAAAACATGCATTACTTTGTGATGCGTAAATGTTGTTTCATGCTTTCGACAAGTATGTACATCCACACAAGTTCTCACGTAAATTCCGGTACTACAAAAATTTAGAAAAATTGTGAAACATTTTTGGAAAGGTCGGTCGAGAATCATGATTAGTGATTTCGTGAAAAACATGATTTGTTCAAGATAACAAAATGATGCTGTTCATCGCTTACTGCTTAGGCTGCTGTCGTTATTTGGTAATAAAATCGAAATCGCATCCTACTGATCACTGACATTCAGGGACATTGATGCATTAAGTAATACTGCCACAAAATATTACTCCCAACGAATTCCTTGTTGTTACATCTCCGCTGTGTAAATTAATACGCTTTTTGCTTTCTGCTGACCAACACCTGTGAACACTTGAGTAATCGCATATTGTGGACTAAAGAGTTATATAATACAGCTAGTATTATATACAAAGTCGTAAAAAATTCAGCAGAAATGGAGAAAATCAAGTCCATGTCTTGTCGCTGATACCAAGGATCATCGGCGGTATCACGTGTTCCGTCGACGAAACCGCGTTCTCCAACAAATCTTACCGCTTGTATCTTAGCAAATCCCGTAACTTCATCATTCGTTGTTCATAGTTGGAAATATAGTGTAATCAATATACACACGATTATTTGGTTACCTCATAAATGACCAATTTTCAATAGCCTAAAATGTATGTCATACATACCTGCCATCATGGACAACGGAGTATAACGCGTAAAGTAAATCGTCGTTGTTAAAAGTGAGAATTTTCAACTTTTTCCAACGCCTAAGGACACCATTTTATCGATTATTGTATTCTGATTATGAAAAAACCGCTAAGCTGATCAAAGGAACGACGTAAGAAATCGCTTCTTGTTACATTTCTTTAGACTCATTGCTGATAGGCACGGGTGTGATTCGGGCGTGAGACATCGAATGCTGTGGAACTGTGGTTCCTCGGTATTCTACATTATCAATTCCACGCTTCGTTGGTACGCAGAGTCAGATTGTGAGATTATTTTGGTAACATGAGGGTTAAATACAATTTGCAATTCTGAAAAATTGTAATCAATTCCAGAAAAACCGTTCAAGTTGTGAAATCGAGATATAACGCACAAACGCACGCACGTCTCGCAAAACTTTCAAAAGCTTTGATTTTTCAAATTGCTGAGCCAAGTTCACATACACGCATTTTTGTGTGAAATATGATTATGTGTCAGGCAAATTAAATTCTTCAAGTATGTTGCATAGAGTAGCACAGTTCAGGTATCAAAGGTCATAAAAAATTTGCAAAAATGATGGATCAATTATATTCAATCATCCATTACGCATACACATTATCAACGTTGTAATACATCTGTTGTGATATTTACATGGAACGAGTCAATATGCTTTGTGCTTTTTGCTGTCGGGCAACCGATGTTTAAGCACACGAATACTGCGAACAATCAACTTATGTAATACAACTAATGTTATACTGAAAGCTATCAAAATCACAGTTGAAATAATGAAAATCAAGTCCATGTCTTGCCGCTGATACCAGGGATCGTCGGCTGTCGTAGAGTGCAGATGAGGGGCACCCTTGTGACGTATCACGTGTTCCGTCCACCAAACCGCGTTCTCCAACGAATCGTACGGCTTATCTTTCAGCAAGTCACGCAAATTCAGCATACGTTGCTTGTAGCTGAAAATGATGAGCGTTATCAGAATTGATGCAACTATTTGGTAACTTGACGAATTTGTAATTTCTAGCCGAGAATGTGTCATACATACCTGCTGTCCCTCACAACTGAGTGTATCGCTTCGAGTAAATCTGCCCTGTTCAGAGTAAGGATTTCCAACTTTTTCCCAACTCCTAAAGACACCATTTTCTCCACCATCATGTCCTGGTCAGCAAATACTGGTAACCCGATAACGGGAACGATGTGAGAAATCGCTTCCTCTGTACTTTGTAGACCTCCTTGGTATATGAAAGCTTTTATATTCGGATGCGCTAAACAGGAAATGTAACCAGGTGTTGAACTAATTTTTACGATGGTATGGATCGTATAGTATAATAATTACAGTGATACGTTTGTTTTTAATGCAATAGGATTGCGCTTCGTAATGAAAATGGAGTTCACTGGGACTCATTTGAGTTCCGTCTCACAAACATAAAAAATAACGGTGTCATTACGTAGGAAGTTGTTTGTAAGATCGTTTAATCATTATGCTAACAAAAAAAAAAAAAATAGCAATTCAAATGAGGGATTAGATTCGAAGTGGGGTTGAATCAGGAATAGTGGCGATATACGATACGTTCAGACGTTGAAAAAATGTAAGAAATGTTTTCAATGAAATCGAATATTGAGCAAAACCTTGTCGTCGTCACCTAAAATAGACTGCTGCGGGGTCCACTTCATGATTATCACGTTCTCTGGCAGGCCGGGAAGAAACTCATCCTCGTATTTCCAGATAACGGTGTAGGGCAATTTTGAAAATGTTGCGATGAATTCATCTCGTATTTCATTACTCAACATGGAACTTTTGACATTTGATCCAAGGCTCATGTATATGAAGCCTTGCGTGGCTTTGTCTAAGGTCCTCTGAAGATCCTACGTCAAAAAATAAATCAAGATTGTAGTACATTTTCTTTCTATGCATCAAGCACCTACTAAAGTTTGCTAAAACTGTGAATGTCTTGTTATTCATACCTTCGAGAGAGGTTTCACCTGCTTCGAGACGTGGAATCCACCAATTTCGATAATCCTGGGAGTATTAGGTCTGAGGTATGAAATGGGCGCTTGCTGATTAACGAAAATCAAGCTGATGTTTTTTTCAAGATCTCGGAGATCAGGTACATCATTTCCAAAATATTTCCATGCTACCTCCTGTTGCGTCGAAATGATAGCGCTTTGGTAACGGTACAGATATCTCCATATCCTCACGAAATTCTTTAGTCTTTGCCACAGCGTCAACTCTCCCAGCACAGCCTTCCCAGCGTCCCAGTGTGACGGATGAGAGGACAGTACTGGATTACCAATTGCGTAATGAATATTGGTAGTCAACCCCAGAGACGTTAGACCTTATCAACGTGTTAAAGACTGTCTTAAAATGCAATTTAATTACCGTAATAATACATGATAGACAAATATTGTTGAAACGTTGCAGGTACATCAGTAACATCAGTTACAAGATATTGTACAACCAGAGATGTCGTGCATAAGGTTCAACTGCTTTATGAGGTTCACCATAGGGAGCATTTCGTGCTATGCTAACATTTTTTATTGCAAAACATTTTCAGCCTGAAATTGTCACCTCTCTCAAGTTAATCCCTCTACCAAATCATCAATTGCGAAGTGCTTGAATAATTTCTGTTCGCAATAAAAAACAACTTGCCTATAACTGGAACGTCAAATCGTTTACCGAGTGGTAAAAATGCAGGATAATAAAGCGCCTCGATAATTAGTAGGTCAAACTTTTCCCCACTATCCGGTGCGTAGAGGTTCCTGAGTTCTGGTAGGTTGAGGATGCGATCAACCTGCGAGTTGAACGCGGGAGCCCAATTGGCAACTACGTCGAACCAGGTTTCGTGTTTCCGGTTAGTAACCCAATCCACATGTTGAATAAAGTCCTTGTATAGAAAGTTGATGCTTATCTCGGTGTAGTTTTTCAAGCCCGGATCGTCGACTGGGTCCGTCGTTACGACGACAAGCTCGTGGCCTCGCTCCTTCAGAGCCATTGTCAGCCCACGAAACACGATTTGATGGCTGATCGAACTCGTTGGACATATGGCCAGGATCCTTGACGCCCATACATGATGTAAAACAGCCATGACCAGCACCGACGCGACTGATATCAAATGTTTCGTCATAGTGTTCGTACTTCCGAGACATCACCAGCACCTCGCACCACAGACTGAGTTCCGAAGAACGAAGTTCACTATTAATGTACTACATGCTACCGGGGATACGGCATCCTGTCACTTGAATCCGCTATTCCTGAGCCTGCAAGACGGCATATATTTAAGATATTTCCGTGTGACTGTATGCGAGTGGAACGAGCGTTTCTTATACTTTGCTAAACACGACACAGTCGTACGGACAAAGAGGCAAATCTAATTTCCCACACAATTTTTTATACCAATCGCTGCTGGGCACGTGTGATCTTCGCGTCAGACAGCGTATCCGTAAAAAACTGGTAATCCTCAGTAACGAATAGAATAGTTCATTGGCATTCGCTGTCAGATTGTTAGAGTATAAATATACGATTACCAATCTAAGTTTTTTTTCCTTTCTATTCCATAGCCTTACCCTGACCACGGATTCCAATTAGCATTATGACTTACAGCATCGAAAATTCGTCTAATATTAATAGTTGAATTATAATTTCAATGTCAACACCGTCCAGGTGGTTGTGGAAATAAAATAGGGAAAATCCTGTGCCGCAACACAGTTTCATTTTTTTTTCCTATCACTTGTATCGTTCTAAATTCGACAGTGAGTGAAAAAAAATTGTTCTGCATTCCGTGCCGGTACTTTGACGTGATTTGTGGCTATCATTTACCACATCCATGACTTGAAGCATCGCGTTTTTTACCGTCGGTTTTATTTCTTCAAACTCTTACATAATATGTCAAGGGTATTGAAAGGCGCGCATGATACACACGTGTGACGGTACCAGAATCAAACGAATCAGTTGATGCTAAATATTGAACAACGTTGTATTTCGAACCAGTCTAGTTTGATGGCTCCACACTGAGATGATTTCAGTTACATAATGAACGGAGTCTTCAGACTCCAGTACTTGAGGATCCTTCGCCACGTCGGAAAAATATTCGACGCTCACAAATCGACGGAATTTTTGCGATACTAAGGTGGGGCTCAAAATCCCGAAAGACCAAAAAGTGAACTGGTCGACAAAGACAAAATTTTCGTGATGCGAATTTCAAAACAACGAACGATCAGCGAACCCAAGTAACTGTTTTCCCAAAAGTTCATTTAACCAAACGCTCTCTTATCCGAAAAAGTATTTTCAGAACAGTCGGCATTCCGAATGACCAAGGCCCAGAATGTGGATAAAGAAAAATATGAAAGTTCCGGAATCAAAAATTGGGACCGGCTGATTCTTCGAATAGCCGCCCGAAAAACCCAAAAAATTAGCTGTCGACAATCAAAGTTCCGACCTTTCGACTCTTTGGTCAGTCGTTATTGATATCCTGGGTCTTCACTGTGAATCGATGAGCGTGTGGGTGAAAAATATTATTTAAAATATTGCGAAGAGCAATACTATAGCAAAGTAGTGTACAAGGCCATCGCTATTTCTTGTTGCATCTATAATTGGGATCGTATTATGTGTTATAAAAACTTCCTCATTCGCTCATTATTATTTTTTACAACTGGTTAAGAACGGTCTAAAATCTCACGGTCTTTCACACTAAATGAAGAATTTTTCGGCCTTGTCCATTCCATAGTTTTCCAGTACCTTAGCCACCAACACGGATGAAAAAATCCTACATTCATCTCTCGGTGCTCATTCTTCAAGTGGAGAACAAAGAGATGATTTGAATTTCTGCTCAGAAAACTACCCAAGTGAAGCTTTTCGATTGACTCCAATTGCAGCAAGAGAAAAAAAAGTGTTTGCCCGTGAAATTCATTCCATGGAAAACGAACGTCTCGTTTGCGGAAACACCGTTCGTCGATTATTTGATCGACATTGATTTGATACACCGGAACATTAGCAATTGTAGAAATGACCAGAAATAGCCCAAGAACTCAGCTGGTGTTCAATTATACTGAAATCACGTGAGTTAATGTAGTTGGGTAATAATTTCGGAAATTTTTCATTCACGTGAGTGTTAATTGTACAATTCTTTTAGTAATTTCAAATGATTTACCGTTTAGTTACCGAGTTTTTTTTTTTTATTTCAAAGCTGAGCTGTTTTATATTGTGTAGGTAGGAAGTGGGATATAAAAACTGATTGTTTCGAGTTGGCTGTCTTATAATAAAATGTTTATAGGATGGTAAGAAATATTGAATAAGGTAAAATGGATATTTATGAACAATACAACAAATTTTTGCGAATTTTCTCAGTCATTTAATAGTTAAAAACGTGATATAAAAAAAGAGAAATCCGATTCTACATTTGGCAACGTCGCAAGTATGCACATTACGCCCTGTACTCAAATTATTACTTTTCTGCTGTTTTTTTTGTTTGTTTTTTTTTTTTTTTTCTTTTGTCTTTCCATTGCGAATTTCCCCTTAAATCGTAACTGATCCGACACTTTGATTTACAAAAATAAAGGTTACAGCGAGGTAAACGTCGAAGGTTCGACCAGACTGCAAAAAAAAAGAAAATCACGCGACATTGCCAAATTTATTTTCGGATTATACGTGAAATATAGTTCTCACGATTACCCGTCGGATGGCGCTACCGTCGCTAACCAACTACCTTAAAGAATGAGAAGTATGGAGAACTCGAGGTATTCAGAGTATATAGATAGAATATGTATCCACCTTGCGGTGTGTTTATAATTCACTTTGTCTACCGGGGGGGGGCAAAGTTTGCATAAGTAAGCCGAGGAGCCCCGGGAAAAAAGAAACACGTTGACGAATTGCTACACCGGCAATTTGTCCGGTTAAACCCTGCAGGTTTCTGGTTTCTCGCTAAACTTTTTACCCCCGTCAGATGAGTCGAGTTAATGAAGGACCTTGTATGCGCGACTTGTAATTTACCTTTTTTTTTTTTTTTTTTTTTGTTCAACTGTATTTTTATTCATCTTATTTTACTTTTACCGTATAATATCGACCGTTTTACAAAACAGGGAAACCTTTCTCTGCACGCTGCTCTGCGGCGGAGAAAATGAAGCGCGTTGAACCATCGTCAACCATTTTTTCGAACGGTACTCAATCGAACACCATTTGCAAATTTTGATTTTTTCGATATTTTGCCTTCTCCCTTCAATTGTTTCAACAGTTCATTTCAGACCCGAGGCAAATTTGCTTAACCTTTTTTATCTTGTTTTCTTTTTTTTTTCTAGATTCTACCCCGACACGGAATTTCCAGACCATCCAAAAACCAGGCCCGTGGGAAAAAATCCTGAGGATTTTCCGAGGTCGAAAATGAGGTTTGTAAGATTTGATCAAGGATTACGCGTTCCGAATAAGTTCGTTTCAATTTCGTACAGGTACCAACGCACTATGCCGTCTCTCCTCTACCTTTCTTCTCCGTCCTTCGTTTTTTCTTTTTCTTTCCTTGAATTTTTTTTTTTTTTTTTTTCCCCCTCGTCTCCTCCCTTTCCACCCTTGATTCCCAGCATCGCCTTCTATCTCGTACTCGCATTTTCGGATCTAAACCCAAATACATCCAACTTCTTTCCCTCGGGGTTACCTAGCGTCTAACCGGCATCCGTTCGATAGATGAAAAAGCGTTTTATCCCATCCGCGAAAAAAGTACAACGACGCCGGTGCCTTTACCTTGTGTGCTAGTATAAGAACGCGACTTAAGATTAATATCAGATATTCATTTTTGCGCGAAAAAAATTTTAGCACAGGTTTGCTTCTCTGAATTTAATTTCTTCACGTACATCGTATCTTCGTAAGGTCTTGTTTTTTTTTTTTTGCCCCCGTTTTTCATCCCGCTGCTGCAGAGTGCGTGAATTGCTGCGTACCCAAGCTTAGAGAATTTATGAGGATCTTTGCGAATTCCGCAAAATCGCAAAGCCGAATTTCTTGGCGACGTTGTATTGCGAGGTTTCATGTACCGAGAATTTGCGTAGTTCGAGAAAACAGGACGGAAGAGTAATCAAGCTGGGTCTTCTGACGTTTATTCTCCTCGGCTATACAGGGCATTCCATGCCAAATTGTCCAATTTTTAATACTGAAAATCATTTCGTTTTTGATCTAACTTTTTCTTACAAATTTTCCGTGTCATTTACCCAATTCTAAAATTGAGTTTATTTCTCACAGAATTACGTAATGAAATTCTAGCTATTCGACAGTTATTTACAGAGAAGAAAATGAAACGTTCGCTTATGTTGTAAAATCGAAGTAATTTTTGATCGACGTTTTTAAATATTTTCAAACCGCATTTTTCCAGATCAATAATCGTATACTGTGTTTCGAAGCGGTCAGTTTCAAGTTTTATACGATAGTTTAAAATTCGGTATACGGTAAATCCAAAACGATGATAAGAGAAGGCGAAAAATACATGTAATTTGCATGAGAATTGACGTACCTGTAGAAGGTTTTCGAAGGTTGAAATTCCTATATTTCAGGTGAAATAAAATTAGTCGAATTTTGGAGAAACTTGATTTTACTTCAACAACGTTAATTTCGAAATACTCGTATGCGTACATTTTTAAGCTCAAACACTGTTTACAAACAAATGACTGTAATGTCTGGATACAAAAATCTTGAATAAGCGTTGATCGTTGGTATACTTGGCAAGGAATGCGCCATAGGTTACTCAGGCGCTAATACAGCTGGCTGAGAATGGAGGAGGGAAACTCGTCCAGGCTTGAAGCTGGTCCCCGAATACGGGTGACATGGATTTTCATCACTTTCCGAAGTTCCAGGGTCGCCAAAAGTTTTGCTGGTGTAGTCGTGGACCCTCCTCCTGACTTGAGACGTTGCCCTGGCGATAAGAGCCTACAGCGAACTCCAAAATAAACCGAAGGCGAGGGATGAAAATGTTGAAATCCGCAGTGTGGAGGAAAAAAAAATTAAGAAAAACTTTTCGCGTCGCATACGGCTAATTACTCGAGGCTGCAGGGGCGTAATTTTCCTATGTACGCGAAACTGAAATTATCAGAGCGTGATGTAAATTAACCCGAATCGCAGAGCGTTGGTTTTCGCAAAATGGCGTCCATAACTCGTGTTTCACGGTAGAACGAATCGTCGCCGAGAGAAGTTTGACGAGTGTTTAAAGCCTCAAAGATCTCCCGTCAGGCGGCAAGGTTTTTGACAAATCACGCAAAACAACAACAACAAGGGTTGGGTTTTGTCATGAAACTTCACCCTCGACTCGCTCGCGTGTTTCGCGTTTTATTTTGTAAGGTATACGTATATGCGATGCATTTGCCACGGATCGCACGGGCGGAACCCGCTCGGTTTCCTAATACATAAATGTCGCCCCTGGTAATTTATCAAGACCTCGTATTTATGCGCGAAAACCTTGCCGCGGCGATATGTATACTTTCATCGTTTTACGACCGTGCTGCATAGTTTGGAAGGGTCGTGGTTGAAATTCCGATTTTGAAAACTTCCGAAAGCGAAACTTGAGGTAAAATATTCAAACCTTGAGGAAACATCAGAGGTTCGAATGCTGGTCCGAAACTCTAGAGGTTCAAAGTTCCGAAAGGACAAAATTTTGAAAGGGCGTAGCTCCGATAAGTTAAAGTTCCGAATGTGCGGGAATGAGAAAATTTCAAAATCTGAAACATCGAAAGTCCGAATGATCCAAGATTTTCAGTCCTGTGAATTTCTGGCTTGGTGATATTTCTCCACTTTGAACTTTCTTAGTTTTGGATTTTCGATATTTTCACATTCGGAATCCTGGAACCATTCTCATTTTCGGTTTTTTTCATTTTTTGCACCCGCTCGTTGAGTAAACTACGCTGTGCGAGTAGATTTTGATTTTTGAAATTTTACTCTATCAAAACTTCATTTTTCGGAACTTTGCTCTATCCTAACTTGAATTTTCAAAATCTATCATTTCGGAACTTTAAGCCGTCAGCTTTCCGATCACTCGAAACTTTGTTGTTTCTTCAAAGTTAGATTTCTTTAAGTTTCACCAGAAAATAAATCGTAATTAGGCGCTTTCGAAACTTTTAACAATCGAAACTTCAACTCCGCCCCGTTTGGAAAAGCCGGATTCACTGAAATCTGTGATTTGATCGTAACTTTACCTGGAGTTTTTTTTCTTTTTCTTATCAAACTCGTCATCACGCAGCTAATGCTACATTTCGAATTTGTAATTTCACAGAAACGAACTACACAGTTTTGTGATCAAACGATTCATCGTAGATTTGGATTAAATGTTTTTTTCCATCAACTCCATTAAACAAGATTTTGATTCGCTACTAATTTTTTCTACTAATCCATCAACTGGTCCAGGTGATTTTTTATTCTTGTTTCCATAATCGATCAATCGTGATAGACTTTGATTAATTGTTTTACCAATGAATCTGCAACAAGCCGAAATTGGTTTCAGTGAGCCAGAAAATTTCTTCATATCATTGATTGCTTTTTATCTGTCAAAAAAGTCAAACTTCTTTAAAAACGTAATACCTACAAAAAACGATAATTTCCCCGAATCGTAAAAATTATAAACTCAAGCTAATGACATACAGCAGGTGCTAAAAAAATGTTTTAGCTTGCGTATAAATGATTCGAAATATTGTGAATTTAAGACTTTCTCAAAGTAATAACGCAAAAGAAAAATTTCATGCCAAGAAAGCGGAAGCATGAATTTGAATACGGGGCTTGTTTAACGTTTAAAAAATAATAAATGAGAAACTGAGCAATGTATAATGTACTTTAACCTAAAGCTACGATATAGGAATATATAATCTCTGGTAGATGTATGTGCCACACGTTTTACATATGCATATAAATCGCAGAGGCAGTCAGACGTGCCTGGGCAAAGGGTGAAAAGAAAATACTCTGGGAAACGTCGTGTCGAACAAGCTGTACCGTTGCTTTCCCCGTCCGACGATACATTTTTGACGTTGGAGAGACGTCGGAACGATGTTTCGCCCGACGAAAACCCGAGGGAATAATATTTTAGGTTTTACTTTCGAGCCACACACCTGCGAGATTTCGGATGTGGAGGTTGATGCGTGTGATTAAAATTCCCAGCTTCGCTGCTAATTACTTTCCCGATATGAGCGTAGTTTCTGGGGTTACGTACCTAAAAAGGTAAAAAAAACGGAACCTCGGTAGGATCACTTTGTTTTCTGCAGTTTGTCGAGAACCTTTTTTCTCAGAAACGGGTTCAGGCATCAAGTTCAAATTAATAATACTAAAGTCTACGGTCCCTTGGAGGTGTAAAAAATTCGAGCTTTCAAGTCAACGCAATGAAAAGATACAGCCGTATTCATGTGACAAACTAACTCGTAAAAACCATTCCGTTTACCTAGAATCGTGAAATTTGGAGAGAAGCAGAGTCTCGCAGCACAAGTGAAAGAAAAGTCCGGGAATTCGTTAATTTGCAGTAATATTACTAAAAATTATGAAAAAAATAAAAAAAATAATCGAGTTTTTACGGAACCCCCCGGTTTTTTATATACTGTTTTACTTTCTCCGTACATTTTTTGAGGTATATTCGATCGGACTAGGAAAACCTGCGAAGTGATCATCGTGTCAAGTTTTCCAACGTCAGGATGAAATGAGACTCCGAATGGGATCGCAGAGAGCGAAGTCCGCTAAAGGTACATAAGCCGAGTCTGCAAAAGGACCACCCATCAAAGTCCGAAAGAATTTGGCGAACTCGAGAAAGACTCCACGTTCAATCTCCCGCTGACCTTTGACCTGAGAAATAATAAATCCTCGGCCGATGCTGGATGGTCTTACGTTCCTTTGCAGCTGTTCATTTCCCGGCTTTCATCTTTTGCAGGTTCGTTTCAGCTACCTTCTTTTATGAGGTGGGATTTGACTTCTGTTTGACTCGCGTTGCCGGTGTAATATCACTGCCAATTTCAATTACCCTCGCGTTGGAACGAAATTAATAACGAACCGAGAATGAAGGCGAAAGACTGGGCGAGGTTATCGCGACTCGTTTCAAAAACGTGGATTTATTTTTATCCTGGACGTGCGATTCGGGGGTCAGAGCTGTACTTCAATATAGGGGGAATTGAAAACTCCCTTTGTGGTTTAAGGTGGACGCTGACTAGGACGGCGAATTTACGACGAGTTTTTGTCCGGACGTGAGAAAAGCGAGATGAGAGAACCAAGGTAGAAAACTCGACTGACATGAATCTTTCATCAGTCCTCGCCTCCGGCTTTCCACACCACCTTTCATACCTCCTAGTCCCTGCGCTTCTTTTCCGATCTTTTGGCACCGTCTTTTCCCGCGTTGAGAGCTAGGTTAGGTAGCGTTAAAGAGGCACTCGTTGTCCCCTTAACCGTAAGACGATGTAACGCTTATAAATAAATTTTGCTCGTACCTCTTCATTCCTCTCAAACTCCTCGTTAAAGTTCCAAGTAAAATCTTTATATCCGAAGACTCGATTCGTTATAATCACGGAGAATCTTCATCCTTTCACTCCTGATCAACCACCGTGATTACAAAAGAACTGTGATCGACTGATTCCGGATGGTTTGAATCTCCGTTAAATCGACTTGAGAAAGCCTGGAACGAAGTTTGGGACTGAGGAGCTTCCCTCCGAGTGCTTTCTCAGGTCCTTGTAATGGACGTCTCGTTCATATTCGGGCACAACTCATAAACTGCTGACGCAGGTATTATTTCGTTGGGATCGAGTCTGCAGAAATAAGAAATAATCCATCACCCTACATCCCATGCTGTTAAGGTATCAGAGCGATGGAAAACACCGATAAGATACAAGTTGATGCTGTCGTGTACTGTTTTATTTATGAGTTATCGATCAGGAATTCATATCGGCTGAGGAATAATTTAAGGGTTTTTTTATTCCCTCTCTTTCTCTCTCTCTCTCTCTCTCTCTCTGCTCATTCAGCTCTGTGATGCATGATGACAGACAAAGCTGCGTGCGTGAGAACCGAATGACACTGCGTACGAAGTGACCCAGAACACGGTTAAAAGGTATAGGAGACGTTGCGGAAGCGTGAGAGTTTCTCTATTTTTCTCCCTCTTTCTCTGCTGTTTGCGTTTCTCCTATCCAGAGGCAATCCCAATCGCTGACGCTTTGCTTCCGGCTGACTTGCGCCCAGGCTCATATCCTCGCTACATTAACGGAAGCTCGACGTATGCGCCACTCACACTAGGAAAAGCCAACCGCCAATCCCTGTCAATAGGAGTGAATTTCCGATTTCATCCGCCTCACTATTCCTATCAGTTTCCCGCCACTACCTTGGTAAACCTAAACCTCTGCCAGCATAACTCCCGGCTTGTATGCCCTATTGAAATGCTTCTCGATATTCAGATCCGATGGAAATATCATCGGAGAAAGAGACGCAAACGTTGAATCAAAGAAACGGGAAATGCTTTTCATTACGCTACTCTTCTCGTCTTTCAAAACGAGTTCCTCTAATGCATCCGTGACGTCATAGACACTTCTATTTTATTCAAAGCCCGCGCTCGCTCTACGGTTGATTAAAAATAGAGGTTGTGAACATTTTCCACTCGTGCCAGGCGAGAAAAACTTGCTTCAATATTCACTCTTGCGGTATTCGTTCGTCGACTGTCAAACGAGTTGGCCAAAGTCGCGAGGTGGTGTAAATAGATCGAAATATGGCCGCCATTGTTTCCGGAACCCCGCAGCGCGTTGGTATAAATCGAACATGAATTCTTTACCAAAACATTCCTGTTTTCAGATTCGTTGTCAAGAATGTCTGGGAACGAGTCAAAAGTTATCAGCTCCGCGTAATCGTGACAAGACGAAAGGCTTCTTCGGGAATTTCCGCCTTGCGAAGAATCGGTAAATACTAACGAGACGAGAAACGAAGTTTCGGTCAGTCGATCGCCGAGCGTTGTAACGATAACATCGGATACTCGGATTCTCGTTTACGTCTAAAATCGGTAGTTTTCGTAGTTTGCATTTGAAAATGTTGATTAACGCGATAAGAATCATTTGCGCAGCATGCAATTTGTGAGATTGAATATCTCTAAAAAATCAATGAAGCGCGAATAAATTAAATGTGATTGAGGTGAAAATAAAGCTGATTCGTTCTGATCAACAGTGATACAGGATTATACGTGACCAGGATAACACACAAGATTAACCTGTGAGTTGGATAAATGTGGCTGGATTCGTAATTCTCAAGGTAATTAAATATGTAGATTCTTTTGTAACGAGTTTTACGAAGAAACTTTTATCCAGGTTTGATTAAAATTTTTGTGTACAGACTTTTAAATGAAGGGGTCTTTTGAAGTACTCCTGTTTTATCTCCGTCTCAAAGGAATTTTTTCATCCCAAAGGATTATTACAAGCATAACTTTTCAGCGTATATATATACGATATTCGTAATCTCTTTGAATGTTATAATAATCTCGAGTAAATATGTAGATCCGTAGAAGAAATTTCGTTATATATTCCTATAGTTGTAATAATCCGAACGACAATCTCTGAATATTATTCGTAATCCTAGAATCCTTGAGATTATCTACAGTTTTAATGCTTGGTCGTAAAAGCGACGTAAATGATATTAATTCGAATTGTCTGTATCGAGAAAAATCATCCAGAATGAATCGAAGGAAAACTCGCAACACAAATTTAACAGAATTTTCGTAATATTAAAGTCTCGATAAGATAAAAATATCACACAAGTTCACGGGAAGAAATTCTTGAATAATTCCATGAAAAAAAAAAATAAATAAATAAAAAAATTGGAGAAATATTCATCAGATTTTTTCAACGAATTGAATACAGCCGAGTGGTTGAGGGTAAAATGGCGAGTCGAAATGTGCAGTATTTCACCCCGTCTAAGGGCGCCGCCCAGCACGGACATGAGGAGTATAAATGCGATCATAAACTGGCAGCGAGTGACACCATTAAACGATTAATATCCGCGGCACAGACCGAAGCGAGGGCGTAAACTGTTTGACGTAAAATTTTAACGGTTATTGTATATATTAATAACGCGAAATACCGAAGGGTACGTAGCGCTTTAATGCGGGAGCACGGATCGAACCTGCTGTCGCAGAGAGTGTCTCTTCATGGCTCATTGAATTACGGTAATGGAGTATTTACTCGTAAAAGTTTGAAGGAATTCACTCACCCCCTTTCGTCCCTTGCCGCAAGCAAACATCGGCTCACATACGATACCTCTGTACGTGTTGTACGTAAATTACGTTTTTGCGGATACCGAATATCGCTGTACGGGACTCTGTTCCTTCCCAACGAAAATCAACCGAGCCGTTAACTTTATCAGGGTTTCTTTCTTCGTCGTCGTATTACCCTCGGCGATCGTAAGCTGGCCTCTTCCAACATTCACTTCGCAACTTTAAAGCCAAGGGAATCGTCCTCTGTACAGTAGCGATGGTAAAAAACGTGATCGAAAATCAAACCCTCGTATTCTTAAGTACCGTAACGTAAACCTGAATACTTTGCAAACTTAAAATGAATATTTATTTCAATGTGTGAGAAACTGTCGGTTTCTTTGTGTTAATCTTACACTCAAAACTGTGCCGAGTTTGTAGTTATTTCAGTCTCATTGCGAGGTCAGTATTCGGTGTTTAAAAACTGATCGTAATCCTGGAATTCTGTAGGTAGTTGAAAGTTTCAAATCATTCAAGGGGGTGATAACCCTTTTCCCATTGATTTTCGAATTGACTTTAAATCGCTGCTGTTGATACGCTAAAGTTTTCCAAATAACTAACGAATACACAACTGAAAGTTGCTAATTTTATTTTTAATTTCAGATTTTCATATTTAAAAAAAGATTTATTATAGTTCGAGTTTCGACATGTTCAGCAGGTAACAAAATTCGTGACGATCATTTAGTTTTCACTTCATTACGATGTTGTTCGTTATGCCAGATTTCGTAAAAATCTAGCAAGCCGTTTCAAAATCATCGTGTAAAAAAAGTTGAGGAACGTTGCATCGAGTGAAACGAGTGTAAACTAAAGAAATATAGACGATTTTTGAAAATCGAATTTAAAGGCTAAGAATAAAAATAAAACTACAGTATTTTTTTCAGCTGCTTGTATAAATCGTCGGTTATTCGTCGACCTTCCCCAATCAATCGCACAACAGCAGTTCAGAGTTGACCTAAAACCGAAATTTTGTCAAAAAAAAAAAAAAAAATTTTCGTATATATAATTAAAAACGTTTTTCCTTTTAAACCCGAATTTTCTGAATGAGTTTTAACGCGTATAAGTTTAAACGTGGAATGAAGCCGATGATAATTATGATGATGATGATGATGATGATATGATGATGGCGGCGATGAAATTAATTGGTACCCAGCGTGCAGCCGAACTTATTCTTGCTAATAAAAAGGCTCTTAATATACGCGCAATCGTTTGAACGAAGTGATGAAATTCACAACCCTCGAACAAAGGGAGAGGAGGAGGGACGGAACGCGCGCTTGCTCCTCTTAACAAATAGCCTCGTTAGGAGGACAAAGATCTTTGTAATTTTCCGTACCTCGAGCTAAAAGTAGGCCATGAAATTCTGCCGTTCCGGCACGCCAACGGTCTTTTCAATTTTACCTGAAATAAAAATAAAGGGGAGCTAGACAAACGAAGTGGCGTAAGAATGCTGGAATAAATAACAAATTATGAAAAAACAATGAAATCGGAGTTTGAAAAGTGAAAATGAAGTTTAATTATTATACCGGTAAATTTTGGTATAAGAGTCTCTTCTTTCTTTACGTGGAAAAACATTGTCAACCAGAAACACTATTGGTAAAGAAAATTTAAGTCTTCCATATGTTTTTGCCGAGTAGTTTTGTTTCACTTATTTTTTGGAAAAATGATCTCAACATCTTTTTTACAATTTCAAATAATGAACCAATTTGCATCGCAATTAATGACAATCGGACCTTTCTAGGAAAAAAATGTATGGTATGAAATTTGATTTAACGTTGAAGTGTTGATTGCTTGAATTGAATTCAACGTCGAAGCTTTCGAACCTTTGATACACAGATTTGTCATCCTTAAAGTGTCTTCAAAAAATTTCAAACCTCACTTTTTATTAATCTTATTCCAAGATCGTCATGCATCGAGTATTTATCAAATTGATGAATTCTCAATGTACGGCCATGTGGCAATAAAATAAATGAAAGGTATCGATTTTTGGTCAACCAACTCCCTTGAGCATAAATCCTGCAAACGAAGTTTTCACGTTGCTTCATCAAACGAATCGGAACAATAAATAAAGAAATGAAATATTCACAAAACATTCGGACGCCTCGTCCGAGTTTATTTATCCATATCGATATTTGACTGATTGTGAATTTGAATGGAATCGGGCCGAATGGCGGTTGGATAGCAAACCGGATTGTCTGGCTGTCAATCTAGAAAATTAACGGCCTAATAAAATCCGATTTTTTTTCCAGCCAAATGTTTGAACGGAGATAAAAATAACACTCGATATAGACGTATATTTTATTCTTTATTCTCCCTCTCCCTCTCTCTCTCTCTCTCTCTCTCTCTCTCTCTCTCTCTCTCTCTCTCTCTCTCTCTCTCTTTCTATCTTCCCTCAATGAGTTCACATACCTCCATATACGACTGAAATTAGGACTCTAACAATAAACGTTCTCGGCAAGGGGGTTAATAAAAGTCGTATAAAGCTTCGTGTGAATTTGAAAATGCGAGGATATAAATTCACGCACATTATATATGAAGGGGTAAGGCTACGATCATCGCACCTTGAAAATCACACACGATCTTTATTTCATTATAACACTTTTGATATCGATAATTTTATTTTAGTTTTAGGCACTTTCGAAAATATTTATATATACCTACATACGTATATATTAGTATTATTTTTAATTGTAATATTCAATAACATACTCTTGTTTCTCACGTATCCAATGCACTTCTCACAATACTGATGATGTTTGAAAATTATCGTAAAATGACGTCGTACAATTACGTTACAATATGCAGACTTTTTTTTTTTTTTCTTTACGTATAACACAAAAAAAGAAAACGACGTCAAAGTTTGTAACGTCCTAACGCAACGAATCATTGGGCAAAAATCACTCATACGCGATGTGAGGATGACATTGCAGTAATTAAGTTTCCAAAATGGTTTAGTGAATTTCTGATAATTCTGAAATTACGAAGAATGAAGATTTCTTTTTTTTTTTTTTAGATGTGTCGTTACTTTGAAATTGCAGTCTTCGATATCATAAAAACAAGGATGTTTTAAAAAATTAGTAATCATTTGCTTTTTACCCAACTTTTACACATTACGTTTTATACATTCTATGGCAATAATTTACATGGTGGAACGAGAACCTGAATTACTACTACTGTTATAGTAATAATAATAACAATAATAATAATAATAATAATAATAATATGTCGCATGCACGATTTATGCATAAAATTGCTCGAATCATTGCAAAATATAGTAATGATTAAACGAGCTCCGAACTCTCTTGATTCTTATTTCTTATTCTGTTTTACAATTGTACAATGACGTTATTCTGATCTTTATACAAAAACTATGCGGAAGCTTATCGTACGATATAAACTACTTTTTTTCTTAGGCCATTATAATTTCAATCCTTAACTAATCCTAAATAATAAACATAAAAAAAAATAAACTAAAATCAAATTAGATTTTCCTAATCGATTTTCTATCAATTCGCATAGTTTATTACAAGCATTATAATTGTTACGTTTGATAAGATAATTTTAGAATATTTCCAGTCGAATTCCCGATTTCGTCGAATTTAGCGCTAACTATTCAATTTATCACACACGATATTCTCATTCATTCGTAGCCATGCAATGTCATCGTCCATATTTTATTTCGTATATAATAGGAGAGTGATAAAATTGGAATCGTCGATGTGACTCGACGATACGATGGACAATTTAACTTGTTGGCTCTTATATATATAGAATAATTGGTTTTTATACCTTTCGTTAAAAATTACGCTGGTGTCGGAATACGTTATTCAAGCTTGAGACAATGCGTGTCTAAATGATAGCGCGATATATATAAGCGATCGTCATACTTATGTCTAGTCGATAATTGTACGTGTATTAATGAAACTAGGACGAGGTATATTATAGACCTAATTATTTTACTCTCACGATATATTTGGTTTGACTAGTCTTCGACTTACGATAAGTCTCAAGCGCTGGGGTCATATCATTACTTTTAGCTGAAAAAATAGGGTATTCGCAACTACTCGACGTCGATCACTAATTTTTCCTAAAAAAAATTCCGGACCTACCTGGCTTTGTCTCAAGAAAATAAGTCCAAATAAAAATTACCATTTGTTCCTTTTTTTTTTCAAACTACGACGAAGAGGCGTTTGGTTAAAATAAATAAAAATTAACCAGATATCTAACTTAACGAGTTGACGAAAATCTGTAACAAAAGAATTGTCTTTTCACCCCATAAAATATCGAACTGATCGAAAATTATTTGTTCATAATGCATAGCTTCTGTGTTGCAGAAGTGAAAAATCGATAAGAGACTGAATTATAATAAAATCACATTCACTGACATT
The DNA here is from genome assembly GCF_021155785.1 of Neodiprion fabricii. Taxonomy (NCBI): domain Eukaryota; kingdom Metazoa; phylum Arthropoda; class Insecta; order Hymenoptera; family Diprionidae; genus Neodiprion; species Neodiprion fabricii. The sequence continues at coordinate 18,467,218 of NC_060245.1, forward strand.
ACGCATGTGCGTAATAACATAATTATCATACATGCATAACAGACTTAGACTTTCCTGAACGAAATTATCAAATTTATCAAAGCTCGATAACGTCACGATTCGAAGTCGAACCGTAAATGGTCGACACGTGAAATGTGCGAAAAAATAAAAGTCCAAAACGGCGAACAGTGATGATGAAAAATGAAGTGAAAGAGTGAAAAAACATGAGCGATGAACTTCACTCCATTAGTCCATTTCTGTCGTAGCTTACGGACCTGAAGGCGTCGTCGACGAGATCAGTGAGGCACCTGACAGCCTGCAAAAGCGCTGCGAGAAGAAGAGACAACGACAAAGAGATCAGCTTGCTTGGAACGAGGGCGGCGTTGTCAGAGCTTTGAATGCGGCCCGTTTTTTTCCGCTTCCGTTTCTCGAAGCTGTTTGACTTGAACGGTTTTGCATTCGGAGAGTTTCCTCTTCCGGCGGTGATTTTGTCCAGGGAGCTTTTTCTCATCCTGGGTGATCTCTCCTGGGAGTTTTTCCGCGTCTCGGTCACATTACCGACGCCTATATTCGACCTTGAATTCTTCCTAGCCTTCTCACCGCTCGGCAATGCCGACTGTCGACTTGATATTATGCTCTCGATTTTTCGCCGGAACTCGTCGGTCTTCGCCTCGACTTCGGCCAGCCGATTCTCCTTCGACTTCCGACTCGACCTTCGACTCGATTGCTCGCTTCGCTTTCTCCCGTACAGCGACTTGTTGTCCAGCGTATCGTCCGACTTCGCCTTGACGTTGATCTCTAAATATCCGTCACCGCATTCGTTTTCACCCTTGAACTGAAGGCTTTCGAAAGAGGACTTGCCCCTCCAGCAAGGGTCACCCGTTACCTGGAACATCATCTCGTTCTCGTCCAGCGAGTTGGTCCTACTGTGGCACTTCTTACTCTCCACTAACTTCTTGTCCTCGATCCTGCTGTTCAAATTGTCATTTATCTCACCGTAATTCAACGATGAGTCCCCGCTGTTCATTGAGTAGGATTTAATGTTCTTCCCTGCCTGCTTGAAACGCCCCTTCGTCGGTGTCTTGCTCAGACTGTTCGGTATGAAGTTAACATTCTTGTCGTTCGATCCGCAGAACGTTGAGTTGCAAGTCCCGACGAGATCCCCGAGGTTCGCAGGCGCGCTTGCAAAGGGCTTTTCATCGTTAAACTGCAAGAGATTGTCGTCGTTTGTAAAGGTGTCGTGATCGGAATCTGGCGTCACGTCCTTCCCCGAGATTTTGACGAGTTCGTCGCGCTCCTCGTTGAATGTGAATGAGAACAGCTGCCCGCGCTTAACGGACTCTATGTTCTCCGTGCAAAGTAGGTCCTGGACTTCGAACAAGCTACGCTCGATGCTTGGACTCTTGTACAACAGGTTCTTCAGCTCCGGAATATCAAGGTCCTGGACCTGGAGCAAGTTCTGCTCAATGTTGAGCAGGCTTTCCTCAATCTGTACAAGGCACTCCTCGATGTCGCATGTGGTGCTGGTCTCCTCGGTGGACCTTGAGGTGCGACTGGAGTCGCTGCGCGCCGGACTAGATGCGAGGTCGAATCGATTTTGGCTGTTGTAGAAGACCTGGTAGTTGCTGTGGCTGTTGGCAATCTCGTAGTTGGCCTCGTCCCGCGGGATAAGGTTCTCAACCGAAATTTCCTCGGCCTCTGGCCCGGTCCGACAGTCGCTACAGCTCTCGGAGAGCACACGGTACGTCTCGTGGCTGTTGGCTATGGACACGCAATGGCTATTCGCCTCGGAACTGTGCGACGCCCGAATTCTCCTGGTCCATGAATCGAAGCTGTGAGTGTCCTCGGTTAGCAGGTTGTAGTTGCTGTGGCTATTCGCGTCCGGGTAGGTAGCGCGCTCCGGGGTGTTGTCCGAGCTCTGGGAACCCCCAAGGAACATGCAACGGCTCCCGAGGATGTTCTCGTCGTCGCTGTCCAGGTTCAGAAGGTTCCTCCGGGACCCGTCTGCTCCTTCCGCGTTCTCAACACTCGCGTCGACGTGGATCTCCACCGGGCATAACACCCGGGAACGTCCTATCATCGAGTTGTAGTTGTCCCGGTGATCGACCGACGTCCTCTCGTCCAGGAAGTCGTAGGCTTGGGCTCTGTAGCTCGGGCAAGGTGTGTTCACCGGCGAATGTGCCATACCGTTCGCCAACTGACCGCCGCCCCATCTTCTGCCCGATCAAATGATCGTCGTTGGCGGTTTCGGCTGTGGCACCTCGTCCTGGCTCTCGTTCAATACCTCGTTGCTGGTCCTCAGGCGACACGGTTTAAACAGTATCTGCGGAAGATATTTCCGTGGTTACTAGAATCATCGTTAATACTCTTCGGTGATTCAACCTTCCTCATAATCATCATCGTCAACTGTTATATACGTGCGTAGCGTGCATCAGAGTATATTTATCGTTCCTGATCGAAGAATCCGATCATAGCTTCGGGATTCTGCTCACGTGTCTCCGGCTACCTGGCCATTGTCACCGCGGTTTCTATTGCGATAAAACTTAATGAATAAGTAATGAGGATCCAGTGGGCTCACCTTCGGTCGTTTCAGCTGAACGCCTCGAAACTCGTCGGTGAAGGTAAGGATGTAGACGCAGAAGCATCCGGCACACAGCCATTCGGCAACCGTGCTTGCCATGTGCAGTTCCCAACCGCCATCTGCCTTGTACCACTTCCTGGGATTGTTACCTGAAAACATCATGCCGAATTATCACCTGTGTATCTCGTTTCTGTCCGGCATCGCCCATTGCAGCGTGACCGTAAGGTTAAACGGTGCGCAAAACTGGCCACAAGTTCGTCTCCTGCATATACATAATTGCATAATGCATGTTGGTTTCAAAGACCCGAACATCCAATATCGGTTATTCGACTCATTCAAGGAGCTGATAAAAAATCAACCCACTGAATTATTTATCAACCTTCCACTACGTTCTCGCATACAAACCGGTGCAGATTTATGCGAGAAGGTTGAGTTCGCGCGAGGAATTTATGATCAAAAAAAAAAAAAAAAATGCTTGCAAAACGGCTCGTCTGGATATTTTCCAACACCTTGCTTTCGACTAACCGTGATAGTTCAGACGGGCCAACACCGCAGTAACGGTGCCGATGATGAACAAGATTGTACATGAGACTACCAGGGACAAACGAAGATGCGCAATCTTTATCGAGCAGCCCAATGGATGTAGATAGTAGGAGCAGACTACCTGAAAAAAACGAATCACCCAAAGCTTTAGAATCAAACTTGAAAGTAAGTGGCACAAAGGGAGAAGAAAGAACCTATGGTCGGAAGCTTCTGGTTATTTTTGCAAGAGCACGCTGATCCTGACCTTGATCAAGTCGAGGCTTACCTGGGTCCAAAAGTAGGCCGTTCCACATCCGAAGCAGACTAGCGCTCCGATCAGATGAACGACAATGACATTGGTCTCCTGGAAGTTTGCGACCATGGACAATCCCAGGCACGTCAGGAGGCCGAGGATCAGAGCAGCCCTGTTCCACTTTGGCAGCGAAGCGTTGAACTGGTAGGAGCTCGAGAGTTCCTTGGTGTGAGAATACCGTATGTAGATAACGACGCACACTGTAATACAAACGAAGCAGAGATCAGCGAGGAGCTTGTTTACTCTCTTACACACTAGGAATAGACAACGATACATCGAAGTCGTAGAAATGTCAAGGATAGTGAGAATGCGGTGCTCGATTCAAGGACTCTCATACTTTTCGACATTATTATGAGTCGGAATCGGTTTGTCTGGATTATACATCGGTGGTCAAAGTTTAAAGTCTTGAATTCAGAATAAATTCATGGAACTTCTGACTGAGCCCATGATATAGCTTACCACGGAATTTTAGCAACAATTTACCTCATCCACTTGCGGATCGATTCTACCGATAAACACCTTATCATCTCATCGAGTTTACTACACCAGCGGTGATGAGTGAAATTTTCGCCAAGTCATTTTCTCGCAAGTAAACAATGTGAGTACCAATAAATTGCGGTCATTGAATAATCCGATAAACCACTTGAATACGGAGATAATACACTCGAAGAATGTAACGTTATACCCACTCATTGCGTAATCATCCGATGACTGTTAGAATCATTGAGAAAACGGGTAATGGGAGCAATAATATAGTTGTAAAGATACAATAACAATAAAAAATCTACCTAACAGTTGTTCAACTGCATAAAGCAGTACCGATGCTGACGAACAATGAATCGTTTAACTGTCCACACCTTCTCGGGAACGGATACACATCGACAGATATTTTTAGAATTTTTATGCCAATTCGACGCGTCACCCTCGTACCGTTGCCGAGAAAAATGATCCGGTAGCGAGTTAGACGTAATCAAGTCTATTTCTGGTGTGAAAGTAGCAAACTGAGGAAGACCATGTTGACGTTAGTAACATTAAAGTAACCAAATGTCATGGAATAAATCTTTCTACAATCTTGTACGAACTTTCAAGAAGTTTACTTTCCAAAATATGTACACGTTTTCTTCGTTACGATTGACTTGCTGGATTTCAGACAATCCCAAGGTTGCGAAGTAACGATTTCCCGAAACATGCATCGTTAAAGTAACGTTACCAGCTTCAACCTCATTGTGTAAGTCAGTCGACACTTGAGGTCCGTTTAAAGTTTTTACTTCGTGATCACTGAGTGAAGTGACAAATTCGCTTGACTTTGTACATGGCACTCCTTCCCTAGTTTCGGAGATGACTTTGGTACCGTTCCAGCATTGGCGCTTCCTCATTTTTCCCACTATGTCACGTATCGGAATCGCTCATCGTCGGTGACAATCGGCAATTTATGTCCGTCTATACACGCTTGTGTACCGTTTCATCGATACTTTATAGCCAGTTAGAAACGGACGTTAACTACTTCCTAATCGGTAATACGACTGGTTCAAAGACCCCGCGGTTACGTCAAGCCGAGCCTCACTGTCGGATCAGTGAATGGATCGACCGAAGGCTGCATTCTCTCTCTCTCTCTCTCTCTCTCTCTTTCTCTCTCTCGCTCTCTCTTTAAGTCTTGACCTTGCATCGCAGTGTCGTCTCACTTCCAAGGCTTCCGTGAACCAGTAAACATATCGGCAAATAATTATCATCATTGTGATTTAAGGTCACAAAACCTTCTCCATGATTACTGTCAAGTTGTAATTGCGAGATTTATGCACGTAAAAATTCAGCAACATCTTGTAGAACTACGTTATGCTTATAAGATGCTTCGTGGATGAGATATAGACTGTGGGAGGATCTTTAACTGCCCAAGTACGCGCATATCAAGATGTTACACAATATTTAAATCGCATGTGTGGTAGTCGGATCACGTAGCGACTTGGACCGTGTTTATCAAATATCAATGTTTTTACGTACTTGAATAATTACCGAGCGCATTAATTAACGTACAATATTGTTCAAGGTGAATAATTCGGCGGTGATCGCGTAATATATTGCACTGAGAGAAATTTTTATTTCCGGTTACCGCTCAGTGTGCCCGTGAGATTCTTTCGAAATGTCAATTTGATCCTACCTAATATAGAACGAGTCATAATGATGTTTACACAAAGTAAACGGCTATCCAATATTTCTCTACTCACTTGTCGCAGCTGCCATATTTATTATTTGAGCAAAGATGCAACTTTCCGGCGGGTAAGTCGCCGTGTCTGAAATATAAGGGAATCCCGCCTCCACGTGTCCCAACGTAACGGCAATGATGTATCTGCAATAAAACAAGAGCATGTATTATCGAAATTATCATTCTCACAACAAAAAGTTGTTGTCTTATAAATTTTGACGTGTACGAATTCGAAACACCAAAAACACAAGTTTCAAGCCGTAAAGAAGCTGCCTAATGAATATTCGACACCAGGTCGCATATTTTATTATTTTTTTTTTTATTTTTTTCTCACTTCTTTCAACCCGAATTAGAATGAATTTATATCCATTTAATCAAGGTGTCGTAAGTTGTGAGCTTAGGTATAACGTGCGATGAGTTTGTACGTAATTTCATATCTTTGATCACTTTTCATCGATACTAATGCGATTATAGTGTTTTTATAAGCGATACGATATCAATTGTTGAAAATTTATTTATACAATGATGAATTCGCAAATATGTACTTTATTGAATCATTATCAGACACAGCAAACATCACGTCAAGTTGGGGTAAAAGTTCTGGCAATCTTAGGCTGTGTTATCGTTGCTGTTACGTAGATGCGAAAGATGCCGATAATAATATGAAGAATAAAACATTGTCGGCGAATATTATCGTATCGACGGATTTAAAACCGAGAGTAACAATCCCAGATAAGCCTTGAATAGCTCGAAGTGTATGATAAATCATTTCTTTTTTTTTTCCTTCAAGTATCTTGTTTTTCTTATTCGCGTAACTCCGCGTCACTTTTTCCTTTTGGTTTCTCTGCTTGTTGGTGTTTTTGTTTTTTTTTTTTATTTTTTTTTTTTAAATAATTCCTTCAGTCCAACTCCAACGACTTTAATGACGGCGAAAAAAACAAGAAAAAAGATTCGCGACTCGTTTGATACCGCGCATAGATTTTCATCCTTTGAGATTCCGCGTAATTTTTCAGACATAATAATAATAACAATGACGATGAGAAATAAGTTCCAGGGTATTCAACCGGTGCCAAAAATATCTTTTATATCTATTGCGGGATGTACAAAATCGCGTAGTATCCGTGAATCTATCCCGTGGTGGATTTTCAAACCTTTCAACAATCGAAAACCGTTGCAGCACTGTGAATAATTGAACAATCCTATTACACGTTGTGTAATCAAATTTCATCTAATTTAACTGACGACGTATACGATATGCGTGTATGTATAAACACGTATGCGTGTGCATACGTGTGTCGAGGATTGGTAAGTAGGTATTGCATCACGTCTTGGTAAAACGTGCCGTGGTGTTAATGAAATTCTTACGAGTATAAACACAGCGAATAATTTGCATTTACGTCTGCGAGTGTGTATTTAGGCACGTTAAACAAAGTGCAAACGGTCACGTATTTAAACGGTTAGAAAAGGGTAAAAATATACGCTAACGATTACGATGACAATAAAGAAGCAATTCGGCACCGTCTGGTTCTATTGACCTGAATTCTCTGTGGTCCGAGAAAAAAAAAAGAAGGTACGTTTGTCAGCCTCTTTATTGCTGTTATTTACTACTCGGCGCATCTGAGTAATTAGTAGATTTTATCGTGTCACCGGAGTTTTATCGCTGAAACTTTTTCTAATCCGTAATTTAACGCCTGCTTGATTCGTGTGCAGCAGCAGCTCAAGCTGCATGAAAAAGACCTTGACGAAACCCTGAGATTTAATAAGAACCTTAGAGTCATTAAAAGAGAGGCGAACGGTTGGGCAATTCGACTTATACTTCGACTAATCACACGCGCACTTTGATTAACTTCCATGGATATGTATACGTATGCATTTGAAGCAATGTTCAGTGTTTGCCCTCGAATTACAAAGTAGGCACCCATAATAATATGACTCGTGGATATCTGTTTTATAACAACTGTGAGAATTCGTTGAGAAACTCGCGTGAAGTTGTTCTTTGGTAGTAAAAAAGTCGCCTTATCGGAAGTATTTCGCAAGTTCGAGTTTATCGGTCAAGATTGAAAAACGCTGTGAGAAATCATTACTCGATCGCACGTTGTAGTTGACTGTTGTTTTTTGATAAACTTTACTTCTTTTTCTTCTTTGGTCGAGTTGTGAAATTGCAATGGATTTTTTTAGACTCCAAGTCGAGCTGAAAGTCTTAAGTCAATCCACATATTCTTTAGATATTTGCAGAACAAGACGGCGGTGTTTATGATATAAAAAATTCCCAGTCACGTTTTATACCTGTCTCTGTCGATCTGATATGCAATTACATCTCATGTTACGACAATTTATTTTTTTCAAATGGAAAAAAAAATCGTCGAATCACTTCTACGTATGAAATTAAAATTATAGACCGTAATATAAATTGGAAATTTTGAAGAAAACTTCAAGTATGCAGTTTGTGAGACATCTTAAGTTTGGCGTCATTTTTACTTCGATGGATCCGCGTCAAGTCGTTTTAAAGCATTTGTGAATCTGCTCGATTGTTCCGAGTTGAAAAACACTTGTATTGAAACAGCGTACACTGAGAGAAATTTTTAATTCCGGTACCGTTCGGTCCTTGAAATTAATAAATTGACGTTAAAGCCTTGTTTAGCTAAAAAATTAGAGATTTTGCGTTGCAATAACCAAAAAAAGATCGACGATAGCACAAAATGTTGTTACTGAATTTTTCCAATTACCGTAACGAATGAAATTTTTCTTGGTGTAAATTTCCAAAGATTCTTCGAAAGGTGCCGATTTGAAAGGTAAAACTTACGTGGCGATGAAGGTCGTCGGTATGAGGATGAACAAGAATATCGGAACGTAGTGAAGATTCTCGAGGGTCTTTTCGATCTCCATGGCTGCGGAAGGGCCCGAAACAGGGTCCGGTGATACTCGTCGCGTTTCGACCGCGTGTCTAAATCGTTCTTCACGACTCAAGCTCCGAAGCTACTCTGTCAGAGGCACCGAACACTCATGTGCTATTGCGGCAAAATCTCCAGGAAGCGTTATCGAACCTTGCCATGGCTCGTGTTGAACTTTCAATCCGAACCGCAGACTTGCCTGCCCGTGGATACTTCTGCGAAGTAAAATACACGCGGTTATAATTACGCTCACTCAACCACCACCGGTCGTTGTCACGCCGGAGATTATTGAATTGATAATCGGTACAACTTCTTCTTTATTTCGCTTAGAAATCTTCCCACGTTTCGTTATTTTTCAGATTAACACGCGATATTGAGAAATGTGTAAGAAAATTTTGTGGTTTCGTTAAATGCAGTTCCAGGATGGCCTTTTTTTTTGAGGATACTATTTTTTCTACAAACATACACTGAAAGTTTTTATTTATACTCAATTTAGTTAATTATTTCCTTTTTCTTTGATCGAAATCATTACATCGATATCAATATCGCATTAAGAAACTAAATATTGAACGTGTCAGTAATTGGAGTGCGAAATCGAATCATCGTAGCTTGCGAATGTATAAATATTACGAATGCTATATTATCTGCGAATATCTCGTAATGAAATGCACACAATAATGCTGATTCTTTCATCAAGTTCCGGAAAATGAATTCACTGGATAGTTATTCGCAAATTCTCACGGTCAAATGCTGTTCCCAATTATCATAAACACGATCATAACCTTCGTACACGCCAGACGATATAAATGTGCGGTTTCTTTCTTTTTTTTTTTACGATGACGAATTCATCGATTCGCAGTTTTTTTTTTTTTTTTTTTTTATTATTAGTGTAAAATTTTGCGCCGCTTCTTTAGTCACGTGTTTGTTACTTTATCTGGTGTCTAAAAATACGATTCTGTTTTATGTTTGCAGGTGTCACCTTCCTTGGATCGATCCAGAAGAACTCATGGATTCACGGAAATATTCGCGGAAAATAAAGACTATCCACAGCATACGAAAAATTTACCTTTTTTTAAAAGATTGTCAAATTTTCATCTACGTTGATGTTAATCTTCGTAAAAATTTCATATGACTGGAATTTAATTGCACTTTAAATGAACATCCGTATCAGTTTCCTTAAAGATGAATGAAATTATTCAACACTTTTTAATCTCCTGCTTTTCAAATTGAGAAAGGAAAAAATTCGGAGGTTCTAGATCTCGAAAAAAATTTCACAGCGTACAAAAGTAAACTTATCGCGTGCAGTCACCACTTCCATATACGATGTGTTAACGTGCGTTGGGAAAACCGCGATTATTCAGCGCTCTGTTACGCGACCAAAGTCTCCGGTCATTGTCTAAATTCCGGAAACGGAAACGGCAATGGATGAATTCTTAATACTTGAAACGCCCCGGAAACTTTGTCTCGAGTCGAAATTTTATTTTCTTGAAATGAAACTTCGAGCGTGAATCGTTAATGACATTTGTCATATCCTCGAAGATGCTGGAAGGTATTCATTCGATATTCTAAAAAATATTTCGAATACAAGGCGGCTTATCCAGATTATCATTAAGACTACTTCGTTTACAGTGGAGGAAGGAAAGACGACATAACCAGATAAAATTCCAGAAACGGATGAAGAAAATGAAACATTGCGCGAAGAGAAGAAAAATACGAAACAATTTATGATAAACCAACGCAACAGATTACTGAATTTAATCTGAATCAAACAAGCGAAACTTTGAACCGAAAATCCTGAAATTGATTTTCTTGGATACTCTGATGACGAGAATATTTCAGTTTCCAGTAAGTGTAAAGTATCAGCGAAGGCGTAATAAGAATGGATGAAATTAGGCAGGTTAATGACTTTGAGCTAATTGTAAGGCGTTACTTAATTTGCTGTATTCACAATCAGATTCGAAAAGGTGAATATAAGATTTCCAAGTAAATTCGTGAGTTGAGTAAATACGCAAATATATCGAGTATCGTGATCAGGGCCAATAAACTCTTTCGATGAATCGCAGAACGATCGACATTTTTTTTCATCCTTGCAACCGAATATTTTCATCGGATAATGAAACAACGATGCGACTGCGTTTCAATTAATCTACAATAAATTGTCAGCTGATAATCAGCGTACACGGAAAGTGTAATAATAAGTATGAGATAAGGAAAATTACTGTTACGGAGTACGAACGTTGTAGTGTAATTAATATCCAATCACGCGCAACGATGAAATATTATACACGCGTATCAAGATTACAGAGGAAAAAAAAAAAGAAAGAAAGTCTATCCGCGACGTAAACCGCATAATGGCTGCGTTGTATTTGACAAGTTTCCAAGGCTGTAAAAATTCAAGTCATCAGTCCTGCGTACCAGGTTCTATCATTCAAATATACTTTTCCTATGAAATTCATTTCCCGTTTTCAAAATTCTCTCGACCGAGTCGATAAAAGGTGGAAACGAGCGATTAACCGATGAAACTAAACGCAAACGAGACTTTCCTGATAATAACTATCGGTATGAAACTGAGAAACTCATCATCCTTCACATCCGGGAAGTTATTTTCACTCCGTACTACGCTGCGAGAGAATCTATCTTACCGTAGCTTCCTACGATTAAACATTAGGCAACTCGAAAGTTTAACTCCAACTACACGTCTCCGACCTCTTTTCTAACAATAACAATGATGCGTGTGTAGCTAAGCGCGAACTCGCTTCTTTGTCTCCGATCAAAAATAGCCACTTCCCGTTGCCAAACGTCGAATGTACGTTAACAAATTGCGATTGTCAAAGGATCGACTATCTTCTTGTCAATAATAGTGCGCGTACTTCGATCCGGCAAAAATTAATTCTATTTTCAACGACCCTCTCATGTCAGTTTGCACGAAATTAAGTGGTTAACGCCACTGTAAAAACAAAAGAAAAGCGCTTATTTGACAATTTTTATTTATTTATTTATTTTTTTTTTTTTTTTGTTTCTTTCTAAGGCATACGTTTAACTCATATCTTACCCCCCCCCCCCCCCATGCCTTCTTATCTCGGTGATCGGGGTTCCTTAAAATGATCTGTCGCAGTACAGTTTCCTTATCGTTTGTAAACTGACCTCTCCTTTCCCCGGGTTTCAATTAATCCGCTATTTCACGTGTACGCCCACACAGTTCATCTCACTCTTTTCTTCTCATTATCATTTCCACCGTTCCGCTGATGGATCAAACATAAAGTAGAGGCACTCCCCTACCGAAAATAAGCCACGTCTTAAATCATACAACGTTATGACGTAAAGCAACGTAAAAACATTGACTTTGTAATTTATTAGGTAATTTTTATTTTTTTTTTAAACACATTTTTCTCGAATTTACAAGACAAATGACACGTCGCGACGTCGGTCATAACATCTTACGATTTATCACGTGAACATATTCGACAGGGTTTGTATCAATTCCGAAACGAACAATTCTAAAACTATTCCATTCTACGCACGTAAACTGACTTGTCACAAAGTCTCGCGCACTTAGATAAGATGATACGAGGCGACGTTGACTCGAAGTGGTAAAAAAATGCAGCGCAGCTGATCTGACATTCTTGAAAAATGAAACAGACGTACGTACGTACGTCGAGTAGCTCGAATTACGCAGACTAAATGGCGCAACGATGTTGCGCAGCTTTGGATTAGGATGACACACTACACTGCACTTGTGAGTGATCGAGATATCAAACACCCGTCTATATTCACCTGTTGTAACTAATCAAAAACGTTGCAGAGAACGAGGCACTGATCTGGATTCGAAGCGTCGCGTCGCAGCGAAGCCGATGACTCGAATATCACGGCTTCGGACCGGGAGGACACTGATCACTGACTGACTGAACCCGATATCTTTTTTTGGGCGGTGGTCTTTGTCGCCTAGTTTTATTATTCGAAAACTTCACGGCACTTGGATACCTCGAGGTGTCGACTGGCGGACGGTTGTTCCGTAGTGTTTTGCAACGCCGTGGGAAGTTGTTATAGACCGAATAATACGGCCCTCGGTTTTTCTCCGGAGGACGATCGATGTCGGAACCGCGGCGCTGCGAACTTGGCATCGCACCAAACACCGCGAGTTCTACTGCGGACGCGCGACAAATGCGAATTGCATAGCGAAATTTCGAACGCCACGGTCTGACTTAGCACCTCTTATCTCGCTCGCCGTTTTCGCTCGGACTTTGGGGAGGTTTTACGATAAACCGGTTCAAAAAACCCGCGCTTTTCATACTTTCGATGTTTGACAGGGTGAAAAATATTCCGAGATGTCGATTTACCGACGGAACTCGAAAACGGGAAATGAAAACGACGACTGCATCCGCACGCGGTAAAAATAACATCGTGAATAGCGATTGCGCCTCGGTTGTTTATCGCTCGGCTAGATTTGTAAATTGATTGTGACGGTTTGACATCGCACCGGCATCTCTTCGTGGACTTTTGTAACAAAGATTCGTTCTACTCGGTCGATAAAAACTCTCGCAAGAAGTAGAGAGGTTTCAACCGTGGCCTGGAACTTCAACGAATCTCAAACACATAATCGCGATCACCCAGGAGTTGGAAAAGAAAATAGGCTACCATTTTTTGATCAGAGATTTTTTCAAACGAGGTTGCAAGTTCAATCGACATGCGAAATCTACAAACGTGTGTGTAAGATCTATTTCAGTTTGAGACTTATCTACCGACGGTAAGATAGAACTTTGCCGGTGATTCCGCAGCTAGTCTCGGCATTGCAATAATCGCCTGAGGATAAAACAAATGACAGCTACATGCGGTTGAAAACGTTCTGTACGGTACATCAATTCTGCATCGGAATTTATTTTACTGAATTCCCCACATCGACTTTGGGTGACGAAGTTCTTGGGGTAAGCTGACTTTTTTGGCGTGGGTTGTAAAAATGGTGTACATGAACATATATGTTATATAATCCCGCCCTTTGAAATCGCGTGGAAACATTGTTTAAAAATCTATGAAAACTATGATTTTAACGTTTTTCGCGTATATTTTTTTTTTTCCTTTCTATTGCACAGAACAAAAGTTCGATACTTTTCTTCTTTCGTCTTTCGGTCTACAAAACTAGACGTAGCGAATTGAAAAAATATTGATTAGATCAAAAGTTATTGGTGAAAAACCATTAATTACGTCGTTTTAAATGTATAATAATAAAGTGAGTATTTATCAGAATAACGTCTTCCCGTCACATTTAACCATTTTTTACCACAGATAAATAATTCGTGCGGAAGCTGGTTTCTGTTGGTTGTATAGTTTACAACTTATGGCCTTATAAACAAATTAGCTAAACATCGGCCTCTACAATTCTAAGAGTTATCCGACGTCACAATTTCACAGTAAAATATCGGAATCCATATTTTTTTTTTTTTTTTTAAATTCAATTTTGCAACGAAGGGAATTTTTTTTCATACGCTCTTAGCTGCAAAATTGAACTGACCATTTATTCGACTGTTTTTGTAACATTTAATTACGGATATGAAAAGAGCATGAAAAACACTTTAATTTGAACAAAGTTTACAACCTGTTGTTTGGCAAGCGAGTGAAAAAAAATTTGCAATACGGGCGTTCAATTCACACGGCGCGACTTGAGTCGTACTTTTCTCGCTAACTATTTGCTATAAATGAGTTATTTTTGTTGGAAGTTTGATACTCGTGCGAAAATTTTTAGTCACAGATTTATTTATAACACTCAGCTACGGCGAAGCAAACTGTTTGAAAGCCAATCCACTACTGCATCGGCATCTGTTCTTTCGAACCCGAGGCCCAAAATTCCCGATCCTATTTAAAATTCGTATACCTGCGTCCTTCCTTCGACTTCGCTAGCTGACAAAGAAGGTGGCTGCTACGTTCTTTCCTAGAAAACTTGGTATTTTCAATTCCAACGCAAACACGCAGTAACCAGAAATAAATTTCTTAAATAATCGTTTCTTTTTTTTTGTTTCATAGCAATTGTCAATTACGAACAATCAACGTATGATACGACAATTAATGTAATATTTCTTATTACGATCGTCAACGTAACTGGAAACATTGAAAAACAATCTCTTCTCTTTATTCAGAAAGTAGATTTAACTTATTTTTCATAAAAAAAAAAAAAAATTGTTCTTTTGAAAGAAAAACATGACTAAATATGTATATTTAATCAATGCGCCAACGACGACTTTGCTTTATAAATTTTACAATTTTGGTTCACGGAATTCGATTCGCCTCGTTGCATAGTATCAAATTAGAAGATAAAAAAAAAAAATGACTCACTTATCGCAAACAGTTTCCGAGAAAAGTGCGACTGAAGTCGAGCCGTTCTATTGAACGCCAGTGAACTCGCTAAATTGCCGAACACCAGGCCATCGACTCCATTATTTTCTAACGAATCACAAAAAAATTTTTTCAAATTAACGCTTTTTTTACGCTCCTTTCATATCCATATTAAATGTTACAAAAACAGTCGAATAAACCGTCAGTTTAATTGCGCAGTTAAGGGCGTATAAAAAGAAATCCCTTGGTTGCAAAATGCATTTTTTTTTCTTTAATTATTATGGATGCCCACCGTTTTCACTACCCGCACCAAAAACATCGGCTTGCCCCAAGAAAATAACGCTCATGTCCCTATATCTCCTGAACTATAGTTTCCGGAATGGGAGGAGCAAATCGATGCACCTTTAGCTATCCGTCGATAACCTTAATTTTAGTGTCATTTGTGTGGACCTATCAGTACCGGTGTTGATCATAGATTAGTCAAGATGTGTCCGGAACATACCTACGTATTAACCGAAGCCTATTCTTAAAAAAGGTCAAAGGCCAAAGGCCAAGATTGTGATAAAAAAATAATCGAGTCGGTCGATTAATTGGGTTTGAACAATAATTAATCGATTATACTCGATTAATCGAACTTGTTATTCAAACAACAGCTTCCACGTTTGCGAATTGAAATCTATCCAGAATGACGTACGAGTATCGGAATCGTACTAATCATTATTATGTTAATATTTACGAAGTAATTAAAACTGTAATCAGGTGTAGCAATAAATTGTAGCAAGAATTCGTCATCTCGGTATTTGCAGCTGCACCATTTACCGAACCGCAATTGAACCGTGTTTTAGAATCGAAACAACAAGCTGAGTAGGAACCGTTTGATCACCAGGGATATTCCGCTTCGGGATTACAGCTTGCAATGTTTTATTGAACAATACTTGATAGTTGCTGCGATGTTTCATATTGACATTGGTCACAGTGCAGTGCTAGTGTATAAATAATTATAATTCACTAATTCTTGCTGTATATAACGAATCCAGTTCGTCTTAAGTAAGAATTTCGTTTCGTGTATAAATAAAAATCATTCGGTATTTATTCTACCTTTCACGATCACTGGCTCGATCAATTGACCAACATCACATTGACGAATGACCAAGTCTTTCACTTGCTTATCGTAGTAACTTTGAGAATATCGATCATTAAGTACTATAGAGTCCATCTCGCGTCAGCATGGACTATTCGCAAAAGACGACAACGATTCAGTGACTTTTCTTCGACCCTTAGATCAGTGATTACCAAAAGTTTCGCCACACTTTAGCGAAACCTGTAGCAGATGTTCCGAATATGTGAGAGTCATGGTCAGAGTTCCTGTCCTTGCTAAGAGGGCGAATTTACGATGGTTGACAAAATTTCGGAAGCTACACTTGTCATATTTTATACTTCTTGTATCGTAGTTTCCTGCGTCTCGGACAGTTTCGAGTTTCGTCTTTCATTGTCCAGGTAAGTCACCTGCAATTAATAACAATCTTTCGATGACTCGTTACCGTAAACTCAATGAGCTCCGGGTGATGTTCACTTACAGTGACTTCGGGTGCCTCAAAATTTATCAACCGAAACTCTGGAACGAAGGTAACCAAAAATGCGCAGAATACGATGGCCAGCATCCATTCGGCAGCAACGCTGGTCACGTGCCATTCCCACCCGCCATCCTCAGGCTGCCACTTCTTGTAGTCGGATCCTAGGAGAATTGATCAGCTCGTTATCCATCAACCATCAGAAAACACCACAATCACACACAGTGATGGAATGCCCGCAAGAAGAGGTTGCGAAAGGTTGGGATTAGGACAAGCCGATTAAAAAAAAAACTTTTAACGCACACTCTCGGGCCAAAGTAAAGATACTCCTGCTTCCACATTCACTGGATAAGGGGGATTGTTGGAATCAATCTGTATTCGCCAAATGCGCTCAGGGTAGAACTCGCTCACCTTTGAACTCCAGCGTCGATATGTAGCCAGGAATGACGACTACGATTGTGAGAATTACTGTGAGAGCCGAGAGTGCACCGCGAACCCAGACAATGGTCTGACCATTCAACGCGTTGACCATCTTCTGGCTCAAGTAAGTCTGAAATGTGGAATCGGCCGTGTCTAGAATCCTTGGACATCCATATTGTAAGAACCAAACAAACCTATGCAGTTTCACTCTTACCTGGAGAACGAAGTAAAGGGTCCCAGCCGTGAAGCACGTCATCGCGCCGGTCATGTGGGCTGCAACAACTCGGGCCTCCTGGAAGTTCGCCAGGATGTCGAGGCCCAAGCACGACAGAAAACCACTCCATGCCGTCAGCAGAACCGTCGAGCGATTCACGGAGTTGTCGCCCCGTTCAATTCGCCACTGTTCTACCTGTCGATGCCTGATGTAGACGAAGCAGGCAACTGCAATTCAAACCGTTAATTCGTTCGGTGTTATCCTACTTGTTATTACTTGCCGATCGTCGGCTTCAAGTCCATAAAAAAAATGAGGGGTGCCGGGTGGACATCCTTCGGTTATAACTTACGCAGGAACGCTGCTATGTTCAGGAGCTGCGCGAATATGCAGGACTCGGGTGACAATGTACCGGTTTCTGATATGTAAGGGAAACCGGGCACCACGTGACCCCATTGTACTGATATAGTATAACTGAAATACAACACCGTTTAATGTGTCATTAATTGTGAAAGTGCGAAATACAAGGCAAGGTGAAGAACATGAACGCGATGCTCCTATATCGTCAATTCACTATCGGATCGATATCGCCATGTGTTTGATAGTTATACGCGGTGTCGTGAAAATCTATTTGAAATCGCATGGATCGTTTTTCGTTATTCCATTATTATAACAGATTTTTCATCCGTCAAATCCCATTCAACCGATCTTGCAACGATCGTGCAACAACGCCTGCCTTACGTCTTCGAAATGGATCGTGGACCCAAGATTATACTCGTTAGCATGTACGCAGTTTACCTTTCAGCTGACCATAACATCTATTGTTCAACCGAACACCCAGTCATATGAAATTCCACGCTATTATTCGCCGGCGATAATCAATCGAGGTGACACAAATGTTGAAAAATTATTACTTGCATTAGAATTGCGAGGCGATGACGCCATGAATATGGTACAGCAAGAGTTCGAAACAAAAGGAAAGCGTCCGATTACTTATCGCTGGCTGGTTGACATACGAGCTGAATTTACTATTCTGCAGAATTTCTTCACGCATTTTAACTCGACTGAATTATTCTTGAGACGAGAAACATTCATTTTTTTTTTTTTTTTCAATATATTTCGAGTAAATCTTATAAAAACGAGAGAATCAGTTACATTTAAAGTCTCGGTGGATACTTACGTGATCATGAACGTGACCGGGATCAGGATGAAGAGACTCAAAGGCAGCACATGCAAGGATTCGTACGGCATTTTTGGAGAAGCTGCTGAAAACTTTTGTCGGTAGGAAAATTAATTCCGGCGAGTCAGTTTGCGGATAACGATATATCTTGTCCAAAGTCGAATAATATATGCCCTCGACTACGTGGCACAGCGATAAGGTGAATGGGCCAAGAATTTACGAGCTTCCTCGATTCGGACGTCGAAAAAAATTTTATCCAATTCTTTGGTTATAATAATACCAGTATTATCGTCTTTTCAGTCCCGGCAATTCCGTTATTGCAGCGATAAATCGATCAATTAATCCAACTATTTCACAAAGCCACTGTTTAGAATCGGTGCAGCAACTGCTTCTCGAACATCTTAGTGGAATCGGAAGGTGAAACTTTTCTTTTCCGCAAAAAATGGAGTAACTACGAAGTTCGACGCTTATGGTTTTACTTTCTTCTCCAGACTTATGATGAGAATTGGCAGATTTTTTTCGATTTGCTTTACCTCTTCCGAGGTTTTGGTTTCTTTTCCTCTTTATCACGGCAAGTTGCCACAGCCACGGTACATTTTCCTGTAGGCAGAGAAATCGCGTCCTTTATCCATCGCAACAAGCGGTCTAATAACTGAGCAATTAATTAGTCTTCCCAGTTCGTTACGCAGCGGCTGTTGTAAATTACAAAGACACGAGTCTCGGTTAGCCCGTCTGGCTTGCGCAGATAGCTCTCGTTCTACTGACCGCACGCTTAACTCGGTGGAGTCGCAGAACGATCAGGTTCGAATACCACCGATTACGTACCAACACAATTATGAATTAATTAAAGCACCTGCCCAGGTACAATCAAATGCGTCGTTGAGCTTATCCAGAGTTTATTAGTATCCCTTAAATTAACAACGTATTACGCAACGCGTGCAGAAGCTAACGATAAACGATTTATGGGCTGCTTGAACGATTACAGTTGAAATCGTCGAATTGATTCAATCGCAAAATTTCTTGTTGGAGTTATTCCAACTTTCGGAATAATAACAATATAGTGATGCGTAAAAATAAAATTGGCGTTGGGAAAGATCGATTTCTAGTCATTTCCAAATATGTATATGCTCTAAATTTTTTTCACAGCAAATAATTTAAGCTTACCAGTAGTATGAGACGATTAATCGTTTGGTGATGGTAAAAGTGTACTAAAAGTGACGCGCAATTAGCTGTGGAGAAAAAGATTGTTCAAGGAAACGACGGAATTAATTGCAAGCTAATTCATGCATGAACAGCGGAACATAAATGCCTTCGCCCCAACTTGCGACGCGTGCTTGCGGCTTTCTTTGTCACGATTTTATGTCCGGACGTTTAGATATAAATGCATTCTTCGTTTAATGTTATTATGGAATGAATTTACCGGATGGTAATTACTATGGACACGCATTCTCTATGGTTATTATAACTTTTACCAGGAATAATATTTTTTTATCGTAAGACAAATCACATCCATAATTAGTTTCACTTATCGCGGACCTGACTTCGTGTTATTTCTGTTTCAGTCGTGAAATCGCAGCCATCATCGAATTACGTAGTATGAATTATTGGAATTTTCGTATTGTTAGGAAAGGAATGAGAATGAAGAATTCGCAAGTCTATTTCTGATAAATAAACTCGTACGTCGTACATATTTTCCTGGTTAGTAAGTTTTCCTGTTTGCGTCCGAATGCAAGATAGTAACGAGGATCATATCTGAGAGGTTACCAGCGGTTATGGCACTAAGAACGTTTGCATTTCTTCTTGTTTTGCGCAAGCCATATCAAAATGATACTTACGCGTAGTCGAAGAAAAAAATAAAAAACAATCCTCGTTAACTTGGTGTTGATCCAATATTCACATTTTCAAAGTTGCCACTTGGGTCTCGAATTATTTCTTACGCATTCACTTATGGTTTAATCGCGCTGCAGTTTTCGATTTATGGTACGCATTGATTACCGATCAGCGAGTAAATTTTACGAAACAGTTAAATGCGGTTTTGCAGCGCTGTCGAAGGCAGCAGCGGTATTGAGAAACTGGCAGTTTAATTAGTTTGTTGTTTCGGAAGATTGACCACATGCGTACATTGACTCGTATCTACATTATTTATCGTGTCGTCTCCAGAACCAAATGACCCAAGACTCTGATCGTTTTTTCCGATTCAGTGTCACTGTTTCTACGTCAAGTAAAGTCCAAACTTCTTTCTTCCAACGCTGTGTGTAATTTTGGCGAAAACATTTTCCATTTTTTCGCAACGGGCCTCGAAGAACAAGTGATTTTATTCAAAAAGATTTGCGAAACCAGTCTCTTTTATTCGAATTCAAAGGTCAAAAATTTTGTTCTCAACCACACGACTTGTTCACGATAAGACGTACAGGTTTCACGGCATTTCGATGACTCTTTGAAAAGAAGTCCCGATTCGGTTTCGAATCTTGTTCCACATACGTAGCAAAAAATTTTTGCGTTGATAAAGTTTACGCATCGTATAATGTTAACGTCGTTTGACTTTTTTTGTTGAATCAATCACTTAAAAAGGTCCCGAATTGATTTCAAGTACCGATCCGTTGATGCAGTTTCCAATTAATCACAGGTAACGATTTTCATGACTGAGGATTGCGCGGCGTCGAAAAATACTCGAAAATTCTGACTAACGCTGAAATATTTCTGTAGGACCAGTTGTCGGAATTATTATATTGCGGATTAGGGGAAAATGACGCGTGAATCTTGTGAGTGATAAGAAGAATCTTTACATGTTTCATACGTTATATACAACCTCGTGTTCGCAGTGATACATATACTTAATAAAAATTGTTTGAAACGTGGGTAATTCGTATTTGAGAAACGAGAATAGATAACGGATACGATATGCTCTTATCGCATACAGTTGGTCACATGAAAATTACATGTTAAAAAGAAGAAGCTCAAAATAATTAGAAGGAAAAAAGGAATGAACCAGAACTTTACGTAAGTGACTCTTATCAGCTCAAGAGTCAGAATAATGTGGATCAAGGGAAAGAAAATTCCCGAAAGACGCGGGTTTGGGAGGTAAAGTAACTCGGGCTAAAAAAATACTTAAGGAACATTAACTATAACATGCGAGTTTATTATCACACTATTGTACAACTTTTTATATTCGCAGAATGTCTTATTCTTCCAATTCAATCTACGATAAATCCTAACTTGATTAGTTGATGTAATTTAGACCTGAGTATCGTTGTCTCGTGTGAGAATAAGATACTTATTATGCAGATGAAAATGTATTTTATTTTATGAAAGCATAGAATATCATATTGTTATGTAAAAAAAAAAGGAAAAAAAAAAGTAATTAGGTAGACACAAATTCATTATAATTATGCCGTAAATTATCTCTAGAACGGCGAAGGTATTACATCATTCCATATTTACGCTGCGTCCAAATGGCTGTACTTCCTGTACTCGTTGACCACTTTTTAAATCAAGTTTAACTCAAGTTGAGACTATCACGAAAGTTCAAGTTTCCGATGAGAAACGATAGTCTTCGTCTGTTCGTGTGATTGCTTGACACGAACTTGAACCCAGGCTTTGACGTGCAAAGATAGCAAAAATCACAATTTAACAATAAAAACTCGTGTGACTAACATTTAGAAATAAGGAAAGGTTTGATTGGCATTTTAGCTGTGATATTGTGTGTGCTTGGACAACGTGACCTGAAACCTGAAGAAATCGACTTATATCGAAAAGTAACAGAGCAGATTGTTACCAGACTGTTGAAATTCTCGAAATTTATCGTTAATATTGATGAGAGTTGACGTTGCAGTTGAAAATATACCTTTAGAACTGACACATTTTGAATTTCTAGCACTCCGTGTCCTCAAAGAGATTTTCTGTAGAATACATTTTATCCTCCGAGAATGCGATCCGCAGGATGAGATTTCGAATCTTTTCTAGCAGTTCTATTTCTTAGAGTAGTATTTTTGGATTTTTTTCGAGATTTTGTTCCATTTTGTAATTGATTGACTCGTATGAGACAGATTATTCCAATGTTGTCCAACATTGTTATGAACATTGATAAATGCGATTACTAATAATACTAATACAATGTTTACTCGATTTACAAACGCATTCAGTAACGAAAATCAGTAAATTTCCAGAACCTGTCTGTAAATTGACGGTGTAATTGTCACAAATTGGAAAATTTTATCACTAATTTCGAAATTTACATAGTAGTTCTCTGGGCTTTGCTGAAATCTGATATACCGTTAAGGATTTCGCATAAAGTTTACACCTACACATGTTACGTAGATCCACAAGAAAATCCCACAATTTCCGAACACTGTTGAAAACGTTCATAAGTACAGTACATTTAACATACTATCAAGTAATTTCCGAATCATAGTTACGGGTTATTTGAAATTATGGATATTAAATCCTTTCGTCACAATACATTCTTCATTCCAACAGACCATTCGTATCTCTTTGTTAATGTCTCACGTAAATTCGGTAGTACGTTTAGTAAATTCCAAATGCCGTACAGTAAATGTGCATTAAATTTATAAATATAATACATTAACTAGAAAAATGTAATAAATTTAAAATAGGTGTTTGTGTTTCGCCAGCCAATTGAAGGAAATATACGAGAATTGATTGCAAATTTAATCAGAGTGCTTGGTAATTCCCTTCGAAACAACAGATTTTTTCCTTAACCAGGTTTTTATCTGGAAAAACAAATGTCTGAGGAACTTCGTCAATAAGATTTATCGCTGGTCAGAATGAAAGGATAACCTTTGGGTTACTCAAAGCGAGTTTGTATAAAATCGTACAGAGTGTGTAGGGATGCTGGAAATCGCATCAAGCGATCAGTCGTTCCTAAGTCGTAGCTGCAGAAACTCGGCAGTTTTTTCTCCATTCGCGAGGATTGATCAAATCGTTGAGCCTGCAACGGAAATTAAGGGCGTTTATAAGGGATATAATAGTACGTTTATAATAGTACATCCACACGTCAGCCATGGCGGTCAGAATAATCGCGATTCAAACGCTGCTGTGCCTCGTATCTTATACTTTCGGGCAACAAGCATGCTTCGATTCCTTCGTCGTCGTGCCCACTCGTACAGCAACCGGTGAGTATTTCCCGAACAAGTTCACAGTGTGATTCTCGCATGCGACACATAAAGCGCGTATTTCCATTATATCTGTGATAACGGCCTTCCGACGTCTCGGTTCCAGGAGCAACTGGAAACGCAGATCCGACCTGCCTTCTTCGAAATCCACCGGTTGCCAGAAGAAACGACTACACGTAAGTATCACCGTCGATGGTTGGTCAAAGAGAGTTTAAACTTTGATGAAATTTGCTGTCATGTGATGCAGGTACTTTCCGGGCATCGGTGGCTACAAGCTGCACTCGGAAAATCTTTTGTGGAACCAAGCTCGAATCACCTGCGAAAAGGAAGGCGGGCACCTGGCCATCATCAATTCTTTGGCCGAGAGGGATGCAGTGGTGACGGTGCTCAAATCAACAAACCCACATCCGGATTATGTCAGTCTGGGTTTCCACGATCTTTACGCGGAGGGCCATCACGTCACTATCCACGGGCAAACTCTGGCCAAGGCTGGGTTCAACGAATGGGCGAAAGGAGAACCCAATAATGCTGGCTCTGAAAATTGTGGATCTTTGTTCTCGAGTGGAGGGCTCAACGACCACAGATGCGATAAATTACTTCCTTTCGTGTGCGAGCACCCGATCCATTGATTCGTTTATAACAGTACACAATATGTTACACCAATCCGATCGTCGCCCTTGGCCTGTAATTACAAGTAAAATGGTTGAATACAATATAAAGTAAATTTTGAACCAATCATATCGGATTTACAATCAATCGTTATTCCTGTATAGTGATGAATTATGTACAATAAATAGATAGCATGCACTTTTGTGACGTCTCCAAACAATCCCTCTAAAATTTTTATAACAGCTGCACCGGCCGCGATGAGTGTAATTATACCGCCGGATGATAATGTCTACTTAATCAAAACTAGCGTCTGTACTACGAGGAATGCAAAAAAATAAAAAAAATAAAAAGTATCGTATTACCTAGAATAAAAATTCACTCCTCAAAGATGACGCCTCGACATTTTTCGGAAAATTGTCATAATCAGAAAAAAATTCATAAGAGCTAACGAAAAGATGAAGAGTTTATTTATCACATTAGTTACAATCAGCGATACGTAGAAAAACTTTCTTCTACAAAATCAATACAATGCCTCTTCATAATTATACATATTCACGTGCGGTCGGATAACAATAAGTACATAAAATTAAAAGCGTTAAGCCTTGGAGTAAGCTGGAAACCCATACAAGCATATAAATAAATAAAAATCGAATTTCGCGGTACGTGCTTTCGTTGCAATTTATAGTATCTATGAGCGAGTAACGTCCCTTCCTCTCCTCTGATTTTCACAAGTTAAAGTATTAACATTAGCCCAATGCCTCCGATAGGCACGTGGCAGCTACTTACATTAATCTTCAAGTTCAAAGTTGTATTAAAATGAAAATAAATTATAGCTACATAATTATCTCAACATTGACATACGGAGTTTGATTATTCTGATATTAGACATACATGTGAAGCAAGGTTCGAAAAAGTTGCACACGTAATTAACCGTTCAAGATCACGGATTATAATTAGTTCAAAGCAGTGGACGTGAGTACAGCGACGCCTCTTTCATAGAAACTGTGCTGCTCTTGCCCATTCATAATATTCAAGTCAATCGTAAAGAGTAATTCCGTTCTGGTGCTATTCAGATACACCGGCAAAGAGAGTTTGCCCTTCACCGGTTCCTCTGCCGACGACCTGAACCACCTCAGCATAGTCACAGGTAAATCTGTCATTATAGTCGAAGTGAGAACTAATTGATTAGCCTTGCAATGCGCTCCTTGGAGCTTCAGACCGGTCACAGCGAACGAGCAATCGTCAGTTGCTATGTTGTCTCCATCCCCGATTGTCACATCGAGCTGAAGCTCTTCCAGCGACCAACTGTTGGCCTGTGCGATGCACTGGCGTGTCGCAGTGATGTACGCTTCTGGGTTTAGTGGACCACCAAGCCAGACTGGGAAGGTCTGCAAAAATAATTACCCAAAATGACAATAACATTTTTCGGCGAAAAGTTGTCGTGCCGTTCTCTTTAGGAAATTTCTCGTACAATTCAGGAATTGTTGGAAGAGAAATTGACAGATGTTACAAATTTCTCGGATTATGATTAGTTTCAGTCCACTTAAGTAATCTTTATCGGAATAGTTGCGAGCTGTAAAAAAATCCTTTCCTATTTTATCATTTTACTTTTCATACCTTTATCTCCTTAGCGCCCCCGTGGAATACCAATCTGGATACTTCTTGCAGCTGGCTGACTCTGCGACTAAAATCTGTAATCCATTGAATGACTGTGCAGCCTCTAGAAACGATGTAGCGTCCCCATTCGCCCGGTAGAATTCTTTTTACTTACTCGGATAGCATTGTTCGGTGATAATTTGTCTGCTTCTATTCACCCTCTAACATTTCATTCGCTAGTAAAATTTCTTTCACTCTGTATTATCCATTGCTGAAATACGAAAATTATTCGCGATAGTGTACTGCGTGAATATCTGTATTATTCAATGTTACCCCACGTACCTGGCAAATCAGTACAACGTCCTCAAGATCGTGAATGACATCTTGCAGTAATTTAGCTCCGCTATTAACTTCCCTCTCAAAGTATCTGTACGATGGATCCTTGATATTTTCGACGGCACGTTTAAGCGTTGGTAGATTTTTATGCGGTAATTGTAGCCACGTAGAAGCAGAGAACTCAGAAAATGCAACGAAAAGAGCGTGGGATCAACAGAAGAGAAATTACGAAGGATAAAGCACCTGCTGAAAAATGTCGAAAACACAGGTTTTCGTTTTTTGGCTGTAACTTTTGATGCGTTGATCGCAGACGATTGAGACTGAGCCCAATCGATTTCTCCTGCGATATTACGTCCGAATAGTGCCGCAATTATCTTATTCCGGCACTTTTTAAAATCGCGCAAATTTTCGCCAAAAATGCAGAGGGGTTAGCCTTACTTTTTCTTCATTTTTCGACCAAAAATTTTGGGTCTCAGATTCGTCTTGTATGACCCTTTCCCGACTAATTGGACCCTCAGGAACTCAGAATACGCAGCGAAAAGAGCGTGGGATCAACAGTAGAGAAATCACGAAGGAAAATGCGCCTGCTGAAAAATGTCGAAAACACAGGTTTTCGTTTTTTGGCTGTAACTTTTGATGCGTTGATCGCAGCGTATCGGGACTGCGCCCAATCGATTTCTCCTGCAAAATTACGTCCGAATAGTGCCGCAATTAATTTATTCCAGCAGTTTTCAAAATCGCGAAAATTTTCGCCAAAAATGCAAAGGGGTTAGCCTTACTTTTTCTTCATTTTTCGACCAAAAATTTTGGGTCTCAGATTCGTTTTGTATGACCCTTTCCCGACTAATTGGACCCTCAGGAACTCAGACTACGCAGCGAAAAGAGCGTGGGATCAACAGTAGAGAAATCATGAAGGAAAAAGCACCTGCTGAAATATGTCGAAAACACAGCTTTTCGTTTTTTGGCTGTAACTTTTGATGCGTTGATCGCAGCGTATCGGGACTGCGCCCAATCGATTTCTCCTGCAAAATTACGTCCGAATAGTGCCGCAATTAATTAATTTCAGCACTTTTCAAAATCGCGAAAATTTTCGTCAAAAATGCAAAGGGGTTAGCCTTTCTTTTTCTTCATTTATCGACCAAAAATTTTGGGTCTCAGATTCGTTTTGTATGACTCTTTCCCGACTAATTGGACCCTCAGGAACTCAGAAAACGCAGCGAAAAGAGCGTGGGATCAACAGGAGGGAAATTACGAAGGAAAATGCACCTGCTGAAAAATGTCGAAAACACAGCTTTTCGTTTTTTGGCTGTAACTTTTGATGCGTTGATCGCAGCGTATCGGGTCTGCGCCCAATCGATTTCTCCTGCAAAATTACGTCCGAATAGTGCCGCAATTAATTTATTCCAGCACTTTTCAAAATCGCGAAAATTTTCGCCAAAAATGCAAAGGGGTTAGCCTTACTTTTTCTTCATTTTTCGACCAAAAATTTTGGGTCTCAGATTCGTTTTGTATGACTCTTTCCCGACTAATTGGACCCTCAGGAACTCAGAAAACGCAGCGAAAATAGCGTGGGATCAACAGGAGGGAAATTACGAAGGAAAATGCACGTGCTGAAAAATGTCGAAAACACAGCTTTTCGTTTTTTGGCTGTAACTTTTGATGCGTTGATCGCAGCGTATCGGGTCTGCGCCCAATCGATTTCTCCTGCAAAATTACGTCCGAATAGTGCCGCAATTAATTTACTCCAGCACTTTTCAAAATCGCGAAAATTTTCGCCAAAAATGCAAAGGGGTTAGCCTTACTTTTTCTTCATTTTTCGACCAAAAATTTTGGGTCTCAGATTCGATTTGTATGACCCTTTCCCGACTAATTGGACCCTCAGGAACTCAGAAAACGCAGCGAAAAGAGCGTGGGATCAACAGGAGGGATATTACGAAGGAAAATGCACCTGCTGAAAAATGTCGAAAACACAGCTTTTCGTTTTTTGGCTGTAACTCTTGATGCGTTGATCGCAGCGTATCGGATCTGGGCCCGATCGACTTCTCCTGCAAAATTACGTCCGAATAGTGCCGCAATTAATTTATTCCAGCACTTTTCAAAATCGCGAAAATTTTCGCCAAAAATGCAAAGGGGTTAGCCTTACTTTTTCTTCATTTTTCGACCAAAAATTTTGGGTCTCAGATTCGTTTTGTATGACCCATTCCCGACTAATTGGACCCTTAGGAACTCAGAATACGCAGCGAAAAGAGCGTGGGATCAACAGTAGAGAAATTAGGAAGGAAAATGCACCTGCTGAAAAATGTCGAAAACACAGGTCTTCGTTTTTTGGCTGTAACTTTTGATGCGTTGATCGCAGCGTATCGGGTCTGCGCCCAATCGATTTCTCCTGCAAAATTACGTCCGAATAGTGCCGCAATTAATTCATTCCAGCACTTTTCAAAATCGCGAAAATTTTCGCCAAAAATGCAAAGGGGTTAGCCTTACTTTGTCTTCATTTTTCGACCAAAAATTTTGGGTCTCAGATTCGTCTTGTATGACCCTTTCCCGACTAATTGGACCCTCAGGAACTCAGAATACGCAGCGAAAAGAGCGTGGGATCAACAGTAGAGAAATCACGAAGGAAAATGCGCCTGCTGAAAAATGTCGAAAACACAGGTTTTCGTTTTTTGGCTGTAACTTTTGATGCGTTGATCGCAGCGTATCGGGACTGCGCCCAATCGATTTCTCCTGCAAAATTACGTCCGAATAGTGCCGCAATTAATTTATTCCAGCAGTTTTCAAAATCGCGAAAATTTTCGCCAAAAATGCAAAGGGGTTAGCCTTACTTTTTCTTCATTTTTCGACCAAAAATTTTGGGTCTCAGATTCGTTTTGTATGACCCTTTCCCGACTAATTGGACCCTCAGGAACTCAGACTACGCAGCGAAAAGAGCGTGGGATCAACAGTAGAGAAATCATGAAGGAAAAAGCACCTGCTGAAATATGTCGAAAACACAGCTTTTCGTTTTTTGGCTGTAACTTTTGATGCGTTGATCGCAGCGTATCGGGACTGCGCCCAATCGATTTCTCCTGCAAAATTACGTCCGAATAGTGCCGCAATTAATTAATTTCAGCACTTTTCAAAATCGCGAAAATTTTCGTCAAAAATGCAAAGGGGTTAGCCTTTCTTTTTCTTCATTTATCGACCAAAAATTTTGGGTCTCAGATTCGTTTTGTATGACTCTTTCCCGACTAATTGGACCCTCAGGAACTCAGAAAACGCAGCGAAAAGAGCGTGGGATCAACAGGAGGGAAATTACGAAGGAAAATGCACCTGCTGAAAAATGTCGAAAACACAGCTTTTCGTTTTTTGGCTGTAACTTTTGATGCGTTGATCGCAGCGTATCGGGTCTGCGCCCAATCGATTTCTCCTGCAAAATTACGTCCGAATAGTGCCGCAATTAATTTATTCCAGCACTTTTCAAAATCGCGAAAATTTTCGCCAAAAATGCAAAGGGGTTAGCCTTACTTTTTCTTCATTTTTCGACCAAAAATTTTGGGTCTCAGATTCGTTTTGTATGACTCTTTCCCGACTAATTGGACCCTCAGGAACTCAGAAAACGCAGCGAAAATAGCGTGGGATCAACAGGAGGGAAATTACGAAGGAAAATGCACGTGCTGAAAAATGTCGAAAACACAGCTTTTCGTTTTTTGGCTGTAACTTTTGATGCGTTGATCGCAGCGTATCGGGTCTGCGCCCAATCGATTTCTCCTGCAAAATTACGTCCGAATAGTGCCGCAATTAATTTACTCCAGCACTTTTCAAAATCGCGAAAATTTTCGCCAAAAATGCAAAGGGGTTAGCCTTACTTTTTCTTCATTTTTCGACCAAAAATTTTGGGTCTCAGATTCGATTTGTATGACCCTTTCCCGACTAATTGGACCCTCAGGAACTCAGAAAACGCAGCGAAAAGAGCGTGGGATCAACAGGAGGGATATTACGAAGGAAAATGCACCTGCTGAAAAATGTCGAAAACACAGCTTTTCGTTTTTTGGCTGTAACTCTTGATGCGTTGATCGCAGCGTATCGGATCTGGGCCCGATCGACTTCTCCTGCAAAATTACGTCCGAATAGTGCCGCAATTAATTTATTCCAGCACTTTTCAAAATCGCGAAAATTTTCGCCAAAAATGCAAAGGGGTTAGCCTTACTTTTTCTTCATTTTTCGACCAAAAATTTTGGGTCTCAGATTCGTTTTGTATGACCCATTCCCGACTAATTGGACCCTTAGGAACTCAGAATACGCAGCGAAAAGAGCGTGGGATCAACAGTAGAGAAATTAGGAAGGAAAATGCACCTGCTGAAAAATGTCGAAAACACAGGTCTTCGTTTTTTGGCTGTAACTTTTGATGCGTTGATCGCAGCGTATCGGGTCTGCGCCCAATCGATTTCTCCTGCAAAATTACGTCCGAATAGTGCCGCAATTAATTCATTCCAGCACTTTTCAAAATCGCGAAAATTTTCGCCAAAAATGCAAAGGGGTTAGCCTTACTTTGTCTTCATTTTTCGACCAAAAATTTTGGGTCTCAGATTCGTTTTGTATGACCCTTTCCCGACCAATTGGACCCTCAGGAACTCAGAAAACGCAGCGAAAAGAGCGTGGGATCAACAGGAGGGAAATTACGAAGGAAAATGCACCTGCTGAAAAATGTCGAAAACACAGCTTTTCGTTTTTTGGCTGTAACTCTTGATGCGTTGATCGCAGCGTATCGGATCTGGGCCCGATCGACTTCTCCTGCAAAATTACGTCCGAATAGTGCCGCAATTAATTTATTCCAGCACTTTTCAAAATCGCGAAAATTTTCGCCAAAAATGCAAAGGGGTTAGCCTTACTTTTTCTTCATTTTTCGACCAGAAATTTTGGGTCTCAGATTCGTTTTGTATGACCCTTTCCCGACTACTTGGACCCTCAGGAACTCAGAATACGCAGCGAAAAGAGCGTGGGATCAACAGTAGAGAAATTACGAAGGAAAAAGCACCTGCTGAAAAATGTCGAAAACACAGCTTTTCGTTTTTTGGCTGTAACTTTTAATGCGTTGATCGCAGCGTATCGGGACTGCGCCCAATCGATTTCTCCTGCAAAATTACGTCCGAATAGTGCCGCAATTAATTTATTCCAGCACTTTTCAAAATCGCGAAAATTTTCGCCAAAAATGCAAAGGGGTTAGCCTTTCTTTTTCTTCATTTTTCGACCAAAAATTTTGGGTCTCAGATTCGTTTTGTATGACTCTTTCCCGACTAATTGGACCCTCAGGAACTCAGAAAACGCAGCGAAAAGAGCGTGGGATCAACAGGAGGGAAATTACGAAGGAAAATGCACCTGCTGAATAATGTCGAAAACACAGCTTTTCGTTTTTTGGCTGTAACTTTTGATGCGTTGATCGCAGCGTATCGGGTCTGCGCCCAATCGATTTCTCCTGCAAAATTACGTCCGAATAGTGCCGCAATTAATTTATTCCAGCACTTTTCAAAATCGCGAAAATTTTCGCCATAAATGCAAAGGGGTTAGCCTTACTTTGTCTTCATTTTTCGACCAAAAATTTTGGGTCTCAGATTCATTTTGTATGACCCTTTCCCGACTAATTGGACCCTCAGGAACTCAGAATACGCAGCGAAAAGAGCGTGGGATCAACAGTAGAGAAATTACGGAGGAAAAAGCACCTGCTGAAAAATGTCGAAAACACAGCTTTTCGTTTTTTGGCTGTAACTTTTGATGCGTTGATCGCAGCGTATCGGGTCTGCGCCCAATCGATTTCTCCTGCAAAATTACGTCCGAATGGTGCCGCAATTAATTTATTCCAGCACTTTTCAAAATTGCGAAAATTTTCGCCAAAAATGCAGAGGGGTTAGCCTTACTTTTTTTTCATTTTTCGACCAAAAATTTTGGGTCTCAGATTCGTTTTGTATGACCCTTTCCCGACTAATTGGACCCTCAGGAACTCAGAATACGCAGCGAAAAGAGCGTGGGATCAACAGTAGAGAAATCACGAAGGAAAAAGCACCTGCTGAAAAATGTCGAAAACACAGCTTTTCGTTTTTTGGCTGTAACTTTTGATGCGTTGATCGCAGCGTATCGGGTCTGCGCCCAATCGATTTCTCCTGCAAAATTACGTCCGAATAGTGCCGCAA
The DNA here is from genome assembly GCF_021155785.1 of Neodiprion fabricii. Taxonomy (NCBI): domain Eukaryota; kingdom Metazoa; phylum Arthropoda; class Insecta; order Hymenoptera; family Diprionidae; genus Neodiprion; species Neodiprion fabricii. Next base: position 18,499,250 of record NC_060245.1, read on the forward strand.
TTAATTTATTCCAGCACTTTTCAAAATCGCGAAAATTTTCGCCAAAAATGCAAAGGGGTTAGCCTTACTTTTTCTTCATTTTTCGACCAAAAATTTTGGGTCTCAGATTCGATTTGAATGACCCTTTCCCGACTAATTGGACCCTCAGGAACTCAGAATACGCAGCGAAAAGAGCGTGGGATCAACAGTAAAGAAATTACGAAGGAAAATGCACCTGCTGAAAAATGTCGAAAACACAGCTTTTCGTTTATTGGCTGTAACTTTTGATGCGTTGATCGCAGCGTATCGGGTCTGCGCCCAATCGATTTCTCCTGCAAAATTACGTCCGAACAGTGCCGCAATTAATTTATTCCAGCACTTTTCAAAATCGCGAAAATTTTCGCCAAAAATGCAAAGGGGTTAGCCTTACTTTTTCTTCATTTTTCGACCAAAAATTTTGGGTCTCAGATTCATTTTGTATGACCCTTTCCCGACTAATTGGACCCTCAGGAACTCAGAATACGCAGCGAAAAGAGCGTGGGATCAACAGTAGAGAAATTACGAAGGAAAATGCACCTGCTGAAAAATGTCGAAAACACAGGTTTTCGTTTTTTGGCTGTAACTTTTGATGCGTTGATCGCAGCGTATCGGGACTGCGCCCAATCGATTTCTCCTGCAAAATTACGTCCGAATAGTGCCGCAATTAATTTATTCCAGCACTTTTCAAAATTGCGAAAATTTTCGCCAAAAATGCAAAGGGGTTAGCCTTACTTTTTCTTCATTTTTCGACCAAAAATTTTGGGTCTCAGATTCATTTTGTATGACCCTTTCCCGACTAATTGGACCCTCAGGAACTCAGAATACGCAGCGAAAAGAGCGTGGGATCAACAGTAGAGAAATCACGAAGGAAAATGCACCTGCTGGAAAATGTCGAAAACACAGCTTTTCGTTTTTTGGCGGTAACTTTTGATGCGTTGATCGCAGCGTATCGGGTCTGCGCCCAATCGATTTCTCCTGCAAAATTACGTCCGAATAGTGCCGCAATTAATTTATTCCAGCACTTTTCAAAATCGCGAAAATTTTCGCCAAAAATGCAAAGGGGTTAGCCTTACTTTTTCTTCATTTTCCGACCAAAAATTTTGGGTCTCAGATTCGTTTTGTATGACCCTTTCCCGACTAATTGGACCCTCAGGAACTCAGAATACGCAGCGAAAAGAGCGTGGGATCAACAGTAGAGAAATGACGAAGGAAAAAGCACCTGCTGAAAAATGTCGAAAACACAGCTTTTCGTTTTTTGGCGGTAACTTTTGATGCGTTGATCGCAGCGTATCGGGTCTGCGCCCAATCGATTTCTCCTGCAAAATTACGTCCGAATAGTGCCGCAATTAATTTATTCCAGCACTTTTCAAAATTGCGAAAATTTTCGCCAAAAATGCAGAGGGGTTAGCTTTACTTTTTTTTCATTTTTCGACCAAAAATTTTGGGTCTCAGATTCGTTTTTTATGACCCTTTCCCGACTAATTGGACCCTCAGGAACTCAGAATACGCAGCGAAAAGAGCGTGGGATCAACAGTAGAGAAATCACGAAGGAAAAAGCACCTGCTGAAAAATGTCGAAAACACAGCTTTTCGTTTTTTGGCTGTAACTTTTGATGCGTTGATCGCAGCGTATCGGGTCTGCGCCCAATCGATTTCTCCTGCAAAATTACGTCCGAATAGTGCCGCAATTAATTTATTCCAGCACTTTTCAAAATCGCGAAAATTTTCGCCAAAAATGCAAAGGGGTTAGCCTTACTTTTTCTTCATTTTTCGACCAAAAATTTTGGGTCTCAGATTCGTCTTGTATGACCCTTTCCCGACTAATTGGACCCTCAGGAACTCAGAATACGCAGCGAAAAGAGCGTGGGATCAACAGTAGAGAAATTACGAAGGAAAATGCACCTGCTGAAAAATGTCGAAAACACAGCTTTTCGTTTTTTGGCTGTAACTTTTGATGCGTTGATCGCAGCGTATCGGGACTGCGCCCAATCGATTTCTCCTGCAAAATTACGTCCGAATAGTGCCGCAATTAATTTATTTCAGCACTTTTCAAAATCGCGAAAATTTTCGCCAAAAATGCAAAGGGGTTAGCCTTACTTTTTCTTTATTTTTCGACCAAAAATTTTGGGTCTCAGATTCGTTTTGAATGACCCTTTCCCGACTAATTGGACCCTCAGGAACTCAGAATACGCAGCGAAAAGAGCGTGGGATCAACAGTAGAGAAATTACGAAGGAAAATGCACCTGCTGAAAAATGTCGAAAACACAGCTTTTCGTTTTTTGGCTGTAACTTTTGATGCGTTGATCGCAGCGTATCGGGTCCGCGCCCAATCGATTTCTCCTGCAAAATTACGTCCGAATAGTGCCGCAATTAATTTATTCCAGCACTTTTCAAAATCGCGAAAATTTTCGCCAAAAATGCAAAGGGGTTAGCCCTACTTTTTCTTCATTTTTCGACCAAAAATTTTGGGTCTCAAATTCATTTTGTATGACCCTTTCCCGACTAATAGGACCCTCAGGAACTCAGAATACGCAGCGAAAAGAGCGTGGGATCAACAGTAAAGAAATTACGAAGGAAAATGCACCTGCTGAAAAATGTCGAAAACACAGCTTTTCGTTTTTTGGCTGTAACTTTTGATGCGTTGATCGCAGCGTATCGGGTCTGCGCCCAATCGATTTCTCCTGCAAAATTACGTCCGAACAGTGCCGCAATTAATTTATTCCAGCACTTTTCAAAATCGCGAAAATTTTCGCCAAAAAGGCAAAGGGGTTAGCCTTACTTTTTCTTCATTTTTCGACCAAAAATTTTGGGTCTCAGATTCGTTTTGTATGACGCTTTCCCGACTAATTGGACCCTCAGGAACTCAGAATACGCAGCGAAAAGAGCGTGGGATCAACAGTAGAGAAATTACGAAGGAAAATGCACCTGCTGAAAAATGTCGAAAACACAGGTTTTCGTTTTTTGGCTGTAACTTTTGATGCGTTGATCGCAGCGTATCGGGACTGCGCCCAATCGATTTCTCCTGCAAAATTACGTCCGAATAGTGCTGCAATTAATTTATTCCAGCACTTTTCAAAATTGCGAAAATTTTCGCCAAAAATGCAAAGGGGTTAGCCTTACTTTTTCTTCATTTTTCGACCAAAAATTTTGGGTCTCAGATTCGTTTTGTATGACCCTTTCCCGACTAATTGGACCCTCAGGAACTCAGAATACGCAGCGAAAAGAGCGTGGGATCAACAGGAGGGAAAATACGAAGGAAAATGCACCTGCTGAAAAATGTCGAAAACACAGCTTTTCGTTTTTTGGCTGTAACTTTTGATGCGTTGATCGCAGCGTATCGGGTCTGCGCCCAATCGATTTCTCCTGCAAAATTACGTCCGAATAGTGCCGCAATTAATTTATTCCAGCACTTTTCAAAATCGCGAAAATTTTCGCCAAAAATGCAAAGGGGTTAGCCTTACTTTGTCTTCATTTTTCGACCAAAAATTTTGGGTCTCAGATTCGTTTTGTATGACCCTTTCCCGACTAATTGGACCCTCAGGAACTCAGAAAACGCAGCGAAAAGAGCGTGGGATCAACAGGAGGGAAAATACGAAGGAAAATGCACCTGCTGAAAAATGTCGAAAACACAGCTTTTCGTTTTTTGGCTGTAACTCTTGATGCGTTGATCGCAGCGTATCGGGTCTGGGCCCAATCGATTTCTCCTGCAAAATTACGTCCGAATAGTGCCGCAATTAATTTATTCCAGCACTTTTCAAAATCGCGAAAATTTTCGCCAAAAATGCAAAGGGGTTAGCCTTACTTTTTCTTCATTTTTCGACCAAAAATTTTGGGTCTCAGATTCGTTTTGTATGACTCTTTCCCGACTAATTGGACCCTCAGGAACTCAGAAAACGCAGCGAAAAGAGCGTGGGATCAACAGGAGGGAAATTACGAAGGAAAATGCACCTGCTGAAAAATGTCGAAAACACAGCTTTTCGTTTTTTGGCTGTAACTTTTGATGCGTTGATCGCAGCGTATCGGGTCTGCGCCCAATCGATTTCTCCTGCAATATTACGTCCGAATAGTGCCGCAATTAATTTATTCCAGCACTTTTCAAAATCGCGAAAATTTTCGCCAAAAATGCAAAGGGGTTAGCCTTACTTTTTCTTCATTTTTCGACCAAAAATTTTGGGTCTCAGATTCGTTTTGTATGACCCTTTCCCGACTAATTGGACCCTCAGGAACTCAGAATACGCAGCGAAAAGAGCGTGGGATCAACAGTAGAGAAATTACGGAGGAAAAAGCACCTGCTGAAAAATGTCGAAAACACAGCTTTTCGTTTTTTGGCTGTAACTTTTGATGCGTTGATCGCAGCGTATCAGGTCTGCGCCCAATCGATTTCTCCTGCAAAATTACGTCCGAATAGTGCCGCAATTAATTTATTCCAGCACTTTTCAAAATTGCGAAAATTTTCGCCAAAAATGCAGAGGGGTTAGCCTTACTTTTTTTTCATTTTTCGACCAAAAATTTTGGGTCTCAGATTCGTTTTGTATGACCCTTTCCCGACTAATTGGACCCTCAGGAACTCAGAATACGCAGCGAAAAGAGCGTGGGATCAACAGTAGAGAAATCACGAAGGAAAAAGCACCTGCTGAAAAATGTCGAAAACACAGCTTTTCGTTTTTTGGCTGTATCTTTTGATGCGTTGATCGCAGCGTATCGGGTCTGCGCCCAATCGATTTCTCCTGCAAAATTACGTCCGAATAGTGCCGCAATTAATTTATTCCAGCACTTTTCAAAATCGCGAAAATTTTCGCCAAAAATGCAAAGGGGTTAGCCTTACTTTTTCTTCATTTTTCGACCAAAAATTTTGGGTCTCAGATTCGTCTTGTATGACCCTTTCCCGACTAATTGGACCCTCAGGAACTCAGAATACGCAGCGAAAAGAGCGTGGGATCAACAGTAGAGAAATTACGAAGGAAAATGCACCTGCTGAAAAATGTCGAAAACACAGCTTTTCGTTTTTTGGCTGTAACTTTTGATGCGTTGATCGCAGCGTATCGGGTCTGCGCCCAATCGATTTCTCCTGCAAAATTACGTCCGAATAGTGCCGCAATTAATTTATTCCAGCACTTTTCAAAATCGCGAAAATTTTCGCCAAAAATGCAAAGGGGTTAGCCTTACTTTTTCTTCATTTTTCGACCAAAAATTTTGGGTCTCAGATTCGTTTTGTATGACCCTTTCCCGACTAATTGGACCCTCAGGAACTCAGAATACGCAGCGAAAAGAGCGTGGGATCAACAGGAGGGAAAATACGAAGGAAAATGCACCTGCTGAAAAATGTCGAAAACACAGCTTTTCGTTTTTTGGCTGTAACTTTTGATGCGTTGATCGCAGCGTATCGGGTCTGCGCCCAATCGATTTCTCCTGCAAAATTACGTCCGAATAGTGCCGCAATTAATTTATTCCAGCACTTTTCAAAATCGCGAAAATTTTCGCCAAAAATGCAAAGGGGTTAGCCTTACTTTTTCTTCATTTTTCGACCAAAAATTTTGGGTCTCAGATTCGTTTTGTATGACCCTTTCCCGACTAATTGGACCCTCAGGAACTCAGAAAACGCAGCGAAAAGAGCGTGGGATCAACAGGAGGGAAAATACGAAGGAAAATGCACCTGCTGAAAAATGTCGAAAACACAGCTTTTCGTTTTTTGGCTGTAACTCTTGATGCGTTGATCGCAGCGTATCGGGTCTGGGCCCAATCGATTTCTCCTGCAAAATTACGTCCGAATAGTGCCGCAATTAATTTATTCCAGCACTTTTCAAAATTGCGAAAATTTTCGCCAAAAATGCAGAGGGGTTAGCCTTACTTTTTTTTCATTTTTCTACCAAAAATTTTGGGTCTCAGATTCGTTTTGTATGACCCTTTCCCGACTAATTGGACCCTCAGGAACTCAGAATACGCAGCGAAAAGAGCGTGGGATCAACAGTAGAGAAATCACGAAGGAAAAAGCACCTGCTGAAAAATGTCGAAAACACAGCTTTTCGTTTTTTGGCTGTAACTTTTGATGCGTTGATCGCAGCGTATCGGGTCTGCGCCCAATCGATTTCTCCTGCAAAATTACGTCCGAATAGTGCCGCAATTAATTTATTCCAGCACTTTTCAAAATCGCGAAAATTTTCGCCAAAAATGCAAAGGGGTTAGCCTTACGTTTTCTTCATTTTTCGACCAAAAATTTTGGGTCTCAGATTCGTCTTGTATGACCCTTTCCCGACTAATTGGACCCTCAGGAACTCAGAATACGCAGCGAAAAGAGCGTGGGATCAACGGTAGAGAAATTACGAAGGAAAATGCACCTGCTGAAAAATGTCGAAAACACAGGTTTTCGTTTTTTGGCTGTAACTTTTGATGCGTTGATCGCAGCGTATCGGGTCTGCGCCCAATCGATTTCTCCTGCAAAATTACGTCCGAATAGTGCCGCAATTAATTTATTCCAGCACTTTTCAAAATCGCGAAAATTTTCGCCAAAAAGGCAAAGGGGTTAGCCTTACTTTTTCTTCATTTTTCGACCAAAAATTTTGGGTCTCAGATTCGTTTTGTATGACCCTTTCCCGACTAATTGGACCCTCAGGAACTCAGAATACGCAGCGAAAAGAGCGTGGGATCAACAGTAGAGAAATTACGAAGGAAAATGCACCTGCTGAAAAATGTCGAAAACACAGGTTCTGGTTTTTTGGCCGTAACTTTTGATGCGTTGATCGCAGACGATTGAGACTGAGCCCAATCGATTTCTCCTGCGATATTACATCCGAATAGTGCCGCAATTAATTCATTCCAGCACTTTTCAAAATCGCGAAAATTTTCGCCAAAAATGCAAAGGGGTTAGCCTTACTTTTTCTTCATTTTTCGACCAAAAATTTTGGGTCTCAGATTCGTTTTGTATGACCCTCTCCCGACTAATTGGACCCTCAGGAACTCAGACTACGCAGCGAAAAGAGCGTGGGATCAACAGTAGAGAAATCATGAAGGAAAAAGCACCTGCTGAAATATGTCGAAAACACAGCTTTTCGTTTTTTGGCTGTAACTTTTGATGCGTTGATCGCAGCGTATCGGGACTGCGCCCAATCGATTTCTCCTGCAAAATTACGTCCGAATAGTGCCGCAATTAATTAATTTCAGCACTTTTCAAAATCGCGAAAATTTTCGTCAAAAATGCAAAGGGGTTAGCCTTACTTTTTCCTCATTTTTCGACCAAAAATTTTGGGTCTCAGATTCGTTTTGTATGACTCTTTCCCGACTAATTGGACCCTCAGGAACTCAGAAAACGCAGCGAAAAGAGCGTGGGATCAACAGGAGGGAAATTACGAAGGAAAATGCACCTGCTGAAAAATGTCGAAAACACAGCTTTTCGTTTTTTGGCTGTAACTTTTGATGCGTTGATCGCAGCGTATCGGGACTGCGCCCAATCGATTTCTCCTGCAAAATTACGTCCGAATAGTGCCGCAATTAATTAATTTCAGCACTTTTCAAAATCGCGAAAATTTTCGTCAAAAATGCAAAGGGGTTAGCCTTACTTTTTCTTCATTTTTCGACCAAAAATTTTGGGTCTCAGATTCGTTTTGTATGACTCTTTCCCGACTAATTGGACCCTCAGGAACTCAGAAAACGCAGCGAAAAGAGCGTGGGATCAACAGGAGGGAAATTACGAAGGAAAATGCACCTGCTGAAAAATGTCGAAAACACAGCTTTTCGTTTTTTGGCTGTAACTTTTGATGCGTTGATCGCAGCGTATCGGGTCTGCGCCCAATCGATTTCTCCTGCAAAATTACGTCCGAATAGTACCGCAATTAATTTATTCCAGCACTTTTCAAAATCGCGAAAATTTTCGCCAAAAATGCAAAGGGGTTAGCCTTACTTTTTCTTCATTTTTCGACCAAAAATTTTGGGTCCCAGATTCGTTTTGTATGACCCTTTCCCGACTAATTGGACCCTCAGGAACTCAGAATACGCAGCGAAAAGAGCGTGGGATCAACAGTAGAGAAATTACGGAGGAAAAAGCACCTGCTGAAAAATGTCGAAAACACAGCTTTTCGTTTTTTGGCTGTAACTTTTGACGCGTTGATCGCAGCGTATCGGGTCTGCGCCCAATCGATTTCTCCTGCAAAATTACGTCCGAATAGTGCCGCAATTAATTTATTCCAGCACTTCTCAAAATTGCGAAAATTTTCGCCAAAAATGCAGAGGGGTTAGCCTTACTTTTTTTTCATTTTTCGACCAAAAATTTTGGGTCTCAGATTCGTTTTGTATGACCCTTTCCCGACTAATTGGACCCTCAGGAACTCAGAATACGCAGCGAAAAGAGCGTGGGATCAACAGTAGAGAAATCACGAAGGAAAAAGCACCTGCTGAAAAATGTCGAAAACACAGCTTTTCGTTTTTTGGCTGTAACTTTTGATGCGTTGATCGCAGCGTATCGGGTCTGCGCCCAATCGATTTCTCCTGCAAAATTACGTCCGAATAGTGCCGCAATTAATTTATTCCAGCACTTTTCAAAATCGCGAAAATTTTCGCCAAAAAGGCAAAGGGGTTAGCCTTACTTTTTCTTCATTTTTTGACCAAAAATTTTGGGTCTCAGATTCGTTTTGTATGACCCTTTCCCGACTAATTGGACCCTTAGGAACTCAGAATACGCAGCGAAAAGAGCGTGGGATCAACAGTAGAGAAATTACGAAGGAAAATGCACCTGCTGAAAAATGTCGAAAACACAGGTTTTCGTTTTTTGGCTGTAACTTTTGATGCGTTGATCGCAGCGTATCGGGACTGCGCCCAATCGATTTCTCCTGCAAAATTACGTCCGAATAGTGCCGCAATTAATTTATTTCAGCACTTTTCAAAATTGCGAAAATTTTCGCCAAAAATGCAAAGGTGTTAGCCTTACTTTTTCTTCATTTTTCGACCAAAAATTTTGGGTCTCAGATTCGTTTTGTACGACCCTTTCCCGACTAATTGGACCCTCAGGAACTCAGACTACGCAGCGAAAAGAGCGTGGGATCAACAGTAGAGAAATTACGAAGGAAAATGCACCTGCTGAAAAATGTCGAAAACACAGGTTCTGGTTTTTTGGCCGTAACTTTTGATGCGTTGATCGCAGACGATTGAGACTGAGCCCAATCGATTTCTCCTGCGATATTACGTCCGAATAGTGCCGCAATTATCTTATTCCGGCACTTTTCAAAATCGCGAAAATTTTCGCCAAAAATGCAAAGGGGTTAACCTTACTTTTTCTTCATTTTTCGACCAAAAATTTTGGGTCTCAGATTCGTTTTGTATGACCCTTTCCCGACTAATTGGACCCTCAGGAACTCAGAATACGCAGCGAAAAGAGCGTGGGATCAACAGTAGAGAAATTAGGAAGGAAAATGCACCTGCTGAAAAATGTCGAAAACACAGCTTTTCGTTTTTTGGCTGTAACTTTTGATGCGTTGATCGCAGCGTATCGGGACTGCGCCCAATCGATTTCTCCTGCAATATTACGTCCGAATAGTGCCGCAATTAATTCATTCCAGCACTTTTCAAAATCGCGAAAATTTTCGCCAAAAATGCAAAGGGGTTAGCCTTACTTTTTCTTCATTTTTCGACCAAAAATTTTGGGTCTCAGATTCGTTTTGTATGACCCTTTCCCGACTAATTGGACCCTCAGGAACTCAGAAAACGCAGCGAAAAGAGCGTGGGATCAACAGGAGGGAAATTACGAAGGAAAATGCACCTGCTGAAAAATGTCGAAAACACAGCTTTTCGTTTTTTGGCTGTAACTTTTGATGCGTTGATCGCAGCGTATCGGGACTGCGCCCTATCGATTTCTCCTGCAATATTACGTCCGAATAGTGCCGCAATTAATTCATTCCAGCACTTTTCAAAATCGCGAAAATTTTCGCCAAAAATGCAAAGGGGTTAGCCTTACTTTTTCTTCATTTTTCGACCAAAAATTTTGGGTCTCAGATTCGTTTTGTATGACCCTCTCCCGACTAATTGGACCCTCAGGAACTCAGACTACGCAGCGAAAAGAGCGTGGGATCAACAGTAGAGAAATCATGAAGGAAAAAGCACCTGCTGAAATATGTCGAAAACACAGCTTTTCGTTTTTTGGCTGTAACTTTTGATGCGTTGATCGCAGCGTATCGGGACTGCGCCCAATCGATTTCTCCTGCAAAATTACGTCCGAATAGTGCCGCAATTAATTAATTTCAGCACTTTTCAAAATCGCGAAAATTTTCGTCAAAAATGCAAAGGGGTTAGCCTTACTTTTTCTTCATTTTTCGACCAAAAATTTTGGGTCTCAGATTCGTTTCGTATGACTCTTTCCCGACTAATTGGACCCTCAGGAACTCAGAAAACGCAGCGAAAAGAGCGTGGGATCAACAGGAGGGAAATTACGAAGGAAAATGCACCTGCTGAAAAATGTCGAAAACACAGCTTTTCGTTTTTTGGCTGTAACTTTTGATGCGTTGATCGCAGCGTATCGGGTCTGCGCCCAATCGATTTCTCCTGCAAAATTACGTCCGAATAGTACCGCAATTAATTTATTCCAGCACTTTTCAAAATCGCGAAAATTTTCGCCAAAAATGCAAAGGGGTTAGCCTTACTTTTTCTTCATTTTTCGACCAAAAATTTTGGGTCCCAGATTCGTTTTGTATGACCCTTTCCCGACTAATTGGACCCTCAGGAACTCAGAATACGCAGCGAAAAGAGCGTGGGATCAACAGTAGAGAAATTACGGAGGAAAAAGCACCTGCTGAAAAATGTCGAAAACACAGCTTTTCGTTTTTTGGCTGTAACTTTTGACGCGTTGATCGCAGCGTATCGGGTCTGCGCCCAATCGATTTCTCCTGCAAAATTACGTCCGAATAGTGCCGCAATTAATTTATTCCAGCACTTTTCAAAATTGCGAAAATTTTCGCCAAAAATGCAGAGGGGTTAGCCTTACTTTTTTTTCATTTTTCGACCAAAAATTTTGGGTCTCAGATTCGTTTTGTATGACCCTTTCCCGACTAATTGGACCCTCAGGAACTCAGAATACGCAGCGAAAAGAGCGTGGGATCAACAGTAGAGGAATTACGAAGGAAAATGCACCTGCTGAAAAATGTCGAAAACACAGGTTCTGGTTTTTTGGCCGTAACTTTTGATGCGTTGATCGCAGACGATTGAGACTGAGCCCAATCGATTTCTCCTGCAATATTACGTCCGAATAGTGCCGCAATTAATTCATTCCAGCACTTTTCAAAATCGCGAAAATTTTCGCCAAAAATGCAAAGGGGTTAGCCTTACTTTTTCTTCATTTTTCGACCAAAAATTTTGGGTCTCAGATTCGTTTTGTATGACTCTTTCCCGACTAATTGGACCCTCAGGAACTCAGAAAACGCAGCGAAAAGAGCGTGGGATCAACAGGAGGGAAATTACGAAGGAAAATGCACCTGCTGAAAAATGTCGAAAACACAGCTTTTCGTTTTTTGGCTGTAACTTTTGATGCGTTGATCGCAGCGTATCGGGACTGCGCCCAATCGATTTCTCCTGCAATATTACGTCCGAATAGTGCCGCAATTAATTCATTCCAGCACTTTTCAAAATCGCGAAAATTTTCGCCAAAAATGCAAAGGGGTTAGCCTTACTTTTTCTTCATTTTTCGACCAAAAATTTTGGGTCTCAGATTCGTTTTGTATGACCCTCTCCCGACTAATTGGACCCTCAGGAACTCAGACTACGCAGCGAAAAGAGCGTGGGATCAACAGTAGAGAAATCATGAAGGAAAAAGCACCTGCTGAAATATGTCGAAAACACAGCTTTTCGTTTTTTGGCTGTAACTTTTGATGCGTTGATCGCAGCGTATCGGGACTGCGCCCAATCGATTTCTCCTGCAAAATTACGTCCGAATAGTGCCGCAATTAATTAATTTCAGCACTTTTCAAAATCGCGAAAATTTTCGTCAAAAATGCAAAGGGGTTAGCCTTACTTTTTCTTCATTTTTCGACCAAAAATTTTGGGTCTCAGATTCGTTTTGTATGACTCTTTCCCGACTAATTGGACCCTCAGGAACTCAGAAAACGCAGCGAAAAGAGCGTGGGATCAACAGGAGGGAAATTACGAAGGAAAATGCACCTGCTGAAAAATGTCGAAAACACAGCTTTTCGTTTTTTGGCTGTAACTTTTGACGCGTTGATCGCAGCGTATCGGGTCTGCGCCCAATCGATTTCTCCTGCAAAATTACGTCCGAATAGTGCCGCAATTAATTTATTCCAGCACTTTTCAAAATTGCGAAAATTTTCGCCAAAAATGCAGAGGGGTTAGCCTTACTTTTTCTTCATTTTTCGACCAAAAATTTTCGGTCTCAGATTCGTCTCGTATGACCCTTTCCCGACTAATTGGACCCTCAGGAACTCAGAATACGCAGCGAAAAGAGCGTGGGATCAACAGTAGAGAAATTAGGAAGGAAAATGCACCTGCTGAAAAATGTCGAAAACACAGCTTTTCGTTTTTTGGCTGTAACTTTTGATGCGTTGATCGCAGCGTATCGGGACTGCGCCCAATCGATTTCTCCTGCAATATTACGTCCGAATAGTGCCGCAATTAATTCATTCCAGCACTTTTCAAAATCGCGAAAATTTTCGCCAAAAATGCAAAGGGGTTAGCCTTACTTTTTCTTCATTTTTCGACCAAAAATTTTGGGTCTCAGATTCGTTTTGTATGACCCTTTCCCGACTAATTGGACCCTCAGGAACTCAGAATACGCAGCGAAAAGAGCGTGGGATCAACAGTAGAGAAATTACGGAGGAAAAAGCACCTGCTGAAAAATGTCGAAAACACAGCTTTTCGTTTTTTGGCTGTAACTTTTGACGCGTTGATCGCAGCGTATCGGGTCTGCGCCCAATCGATTTCTCCTGCAAAATTACGTCCGAATAGTGCCGCAATTAATTTATTCCAGCACTTTTCAAAATTGCGAAAATTTTCGCCAAAAATGCAGAGGGGTTAGCCTTACTTTTTTTTCATTTTTCGACCAAAAAATTTGGGTCTCAGATTCGTTTTGTATGACCCTTTCCCGACTAATTGGACCCTCAGGAACTCAGAATACGCAGCGAAAAGAGCGTGGGATCAACAGTAGAGAAATCACGAAGGAAAAAGCACCTGCTGAAAAATGTCGAAAACACAGCTTTTCGTTTTTTGGCTGTAACTTTTGATGCGTTGATCGCAGCGTATCGGGTCTGCGCCCAATCGATTTCTCCTGCAAAATTACGTCCGAATAGTGCCGCAATTAATTTATTCCAGCACTTTTCAAAATCGCGAAAATTTTCGCCAAAAATGCAAAGGGGTTAGCCTTACTTTTTCTTCATTTTTCGACCAAAAATTTTCGGTCTCAGATTCGTCTCGTATGACCCTTTCCCGACTAATTGGACCCTCAGGAACTCAGAATACGCAGCGAAAAGAGCGTGGGATCAACGGTAGAGAAATTACGAAGGAAAATGCACCTGCTGAAAAATGTCGAAAACACAGGTTTTCGTTTTTTGGCTGTAACTTTTGATGCGTTGATCGCAGCGTATCGGGTCTGCGCCCAATCGATTTCTCCTGCAAAATTACGTCCGATTAGTGCCGCAATTAATTTATTCCAGCACTTTTCAAAATCGCGAAAATTTTCGCCAAAAAGGCAAAGGGGTTAGCCTTACTTTTTCTTCATTTTTCGACCAAAAATTTTGGGTCTCAGATTCGTTTTGTATGACCCTTTCCCGACTAATTGGACCCTCAGGAACTCAGAATACGCAGCGAAAAGAGCGTGGGATCAACAGTAGAGAAATCACGAAGGAAAATGCACCTGCTGAAAAATGTCGAAAACACAGCTTTTCGTTTTTTGGCTGTAACTTTTGATGCGTTGATCGCAGCGTATCGGGTCTGGGCCCAATCGATTTCTCCTGCAAAATTACGTCCGAATAGTGCCGCAATTAATTTATTCCAGCACTTTTCAAAATCGCGAAAATTTTCGCCAAAAATGCAAAGGGGTTAGCCTTACTTTTTCTTCATTTTTCGACCAAAAATTTTGGGTCTCAGATTCGTTTTGTATGACCCTTTCCCGACTAATTGGACCCTCAGGAACTCAGAATACGCAGCGAAAAGAGCGTGGGATCAACAGTAGAGAAATTAGGAAGGAAAATGCACCTGCTGAAAAATGTCGAAAACACAGGTTTTCGTTTTTTGGCTGTAACTTTTGATGCGTTGATCGCAGCGTATCGGGTCTGCGCCCAATCGATTTCTCCTGCAAAATTACGTCCGATTAGTGCCGCAATTAATTTATTCCAGCACTTTTCAAAATCGCGAAAATTTTCGCCAAAAAGGCAAAGGGGTTAGCCTTACTTTTTCTTCATTTTTCGACCAAAAATTTTGGGTCTCAGATTCGTTTTGTATGACCCTTTCCCGACTAATTGGACCCTCAGGAACTCAGAATACGCAGCGAAAAGAGCGTGGGATCAACAGTAGAGAAATCACGAAGGAAAATGCACCTGCTGAAAAATGTCGAAAACACAGCTTTTCGTTTTTTGGCTGTAACTTTTGATGCGTTGATCGCAGCGTATCGGGTCTGGGCCCAATCGATTTCTCCTGCAAAATTACGTCCGAATAGTGCCGCAATTAATTTATTCCAGCACTTTTCAAAATCGCGAAAATTTTCGCCAAAAATGCAAAGGGGTTAGCCTTACTTTTTCTTCATTTTTCGACCAAAAATTTTGGGTCTCAGATTCGTTTTGTATGACCCTTTCCCGACTAATTGGACCCTCAGGAACTCAGAATACGCAGCGAAAAGAGCGTGGGATCAACAGTAGAGAAATTACGAAGGAAAATGCACCTGCTGAAAAATGTCGAAAACACAGGTTCTGGTTTTTTGGCCGTAACTTTTGATGCGTTGATCGCAGACGATTGAGACTGAGCCCAATCGATTTCTCCTGCGATATTACGTCCGAATAGTGCCGCAATTATCTTATTCCGGCACTTTTCAAAATCGCGAAAATTTTCGCCAAAAATGCAAAGGGGTTAACCTTACTTTTTCTTCATTTTTCGACCAAAAATTTTGGGTCTCAGATTCGTTTTGTATGACCCTTTCCCGACTAATTGGACCCTCAGGAACTCAGAATACGCAGCGAAAAGAGCGTGGGATCAACAGTAGAGAAATTAGGAAGGAAAATGCACCTGCTGAAAAATGTCGAAAACACAGCTTTACGTTTTTTGGCTGTAACTTTTGATGCGTTGATCGCAGCGTATCGGGACTGCGCCTAATCGATTTCTCCTGCAAAATTACGTCCGAATAGTGCCGCAATTAATTAATTTCAGCACTTTTCAAAATCGCGAAAATTTTCGTCAAAAATGCAAAGGGGTTAGCCTTACTTTTTCTTCATTTTTCGACCAAAAATTTTGGGTCTCAGATTCGTTTTGTATGACCCTTTCCCGACTAATTGGACCCTCAGGAACTCAGAAAACGCAGCGAAAAGAGCGTGGGATCAACAGGAGGGAAATTACGAAGGAAAATGCACCTGCTGAAAAATGTCGAAAACACAGCTTTTCGTTTTTTGGCTGTAACTTTTGATGCGTTGATCGCAGCGTATCGGGTCTGCGCCCAATCGATTTCTCCTGCAAAATTACGTCCGAATAGTGCCGCAATTAATTTATTCCAGCACTTTTCAAAATCGCAAAAATTTTCGCCAAAAATGCAAAGGGGTTAGCCTTACTTTTTCTTCATTTTTCGTCCAAAAATTTTGGGTCTCAGATTCGTTTTGTATAACCCTTTCCCGACTAATTGGACCCTCAGGAACTCAGAATACGCAGCGAAAAGAGCGTGGGATCAACAGTAGAGAAATTACGAAGGAAAATGCACCTGCTGAAAAATGTCGAAAACACAGGTTTTCGTTTTTTGGCTGTAACTTTTGATGCGTTGATCGCAGCGTATCGGGTCTGCGCCCAATCGATTTCTCCTGCAAAATTACGTCCGAATAGTGCCGCAATTAATTTATTCCAGCACTTTTCAAAATCGCGAAAATTTTCGCCAAAAATGCAAAGGGGTTAGCCTTACTTTTTCTTCATTTTTCGACCAAAAATTTTGGGTCTCAGATTCGTTTTGTATGACCCTTTCCCGACTAATTGGACCCTCAGGAACTCAGAATACGCAGCGAAAAGAGCGTGGGATCAACAGTAGAGAAATTACGAAGGAAAATGCACCTGCTGAAAAATGTCGAAAACACAGGTTCTGGTTTTTTGGCCGTAACTTTTGATGCGTTGATCGCAGACGATTGAGACTGAGCCCAATCGATTTCTCCTGCGATATTACGTCCGAATAGTGCCGCAATTATCTTATTCCGGCACTTTTCAAAATCGCGAAAATTTTCGCCAAAAATGCAAAGGGGTTAACCTTACTTTTTCTTCATTTTTCGACCAAAAATTTTGGGTCTCAGATTCGTTTTGTATGACCCTTTCCCGACTAATTGGACCCTCAGGAACTCAGAATACGCAGCGAAAAGAGCGTGGGATCAACAGTAGAGAAATTAGGAAGGAAAATGCACCTGCTGAAAAATGTCGAAAACACAGCTTTACGTTTTTTGGCTGTAACTTTTGATGCGTTGATCGCAGCGTATCGGGACTGCGCCTAATCGATTTCTCCTGCAAAATTACGTCCGAATAGTGCCGCAATTAATTAATTTCAGCACTTTTCAAAATCGCGAAAATTTTCGTCAAAAATGCAAAGGGGTTAGCCTTACTTTTTCTTCATTTTTCGACCAAAAATTTTGGGTCTCAGATTCGTTTTGTATGACCCTTTCCCGACTAATTGGACCCTCAGGAACTCAGAAAACGCAGCGAAAAGAGCGTGGGATCAACAGGAGGGAAATTACGAAGGAAAATGCACCTGCTGAAAAATGTCGAAAACACAGCTTTTCGTTTTTTGGCTGTAACTTTTGATGCGTTGATCGCAGCGTATCGGGTCTGCGCCCAATCGATTTCTCCTGCAAAATTACGTCCGAATAGTGCCGCAATTAATTTATTCCAGCACTTTTCAAAATCGCAAAAATTTTCGCCAAAAATGCAAAGGGGTTAGCCTTACTTTTTCTTCATTTTTCGTCCAAAAATTTTGGGTCTCAGATTCGTTTTGTATAACCCTTTCCCGACTAATTGGACCCTCAGGAACTCAGAATACGCAGCGAAAAGAGCGTGGGATCAACAGTAGAGAAATTACGAAGGAAAATGCACCTGCTGAAAAATGTCGAAAACACAGGTTTTCGTTTTTTGGCTGTAACTTTTGATGCGTTGATCGCAGCGTATCGGGTCTGCGCCCAATCGATTTCTCCTGCAAAATTACGTCCGAATAGTGCCGCAATTAATTTATTCCAGCACTTTTCAAAATCGCGAAAATTTTCGCCAAAAATGCAAAGGGGTTAGCCTTACTTTTTCTTCATTTTTCGACCAAAAATTTTGGGTCTCAGATTCGTTTTGTATGACCCTTTCCCGACTAATTGGACCCTCAGGAACTCAGAATACGCAGCGAAAAGAGCGTGGGATCAACAGTAGAGAAATTACGAAGGAAAATGCACCTGCTGAAAAATGTCGAAAACACAGGTTTTCGTTTTTTAGCTGTAACTTTTGATGCGTTGATCGCAGCGTATCGGGACTGCGCCCAATCGATTTCTCCTGCAAAATTACGTCCGAATAGTGCCGCAATTAATTTATTCCAGCACTTTTCAAAATCGCGAAAATTTTCGCCAAAAATGCAAAGGGGTTAGCCTTACTTTTTCTTCATTTTTCGACCAAAAATTTTGGGTCTCAGATTCATTTTGTATGACCCTTTCCCGACTAATTGGACCCTCAGGAACTCAGAATACGCAGCGAAAAGAGCGTGGGATCAACAGTAGAGAAATCACGAAGGAAAATGCACCTGCTGAAAAATGTCGAAAACACAGCTTTTCGTTTTTTGGCTGTAACTTTTGATGCGTTGATCGCAGCGTATCGGGTCTGCGCCCAATCGATTTCTCCTGCAAAATTACGTCCGAATAGTGCCGCAATTAATTTATTCCAGCACTTTTCAAAATCGCAAAAATTTTCGCCAAAAATGCAAAGGGGTTAGCCTTACTTTTTCTTCATTTTTCGTCCAAAAATTTTGGGTCTCAGATTCGTTTTGTATAACCCTTTCCCGACTAATTGGACCCTCAGGAACTCAGAATACGCAGCGAAAAGAGCGTGGGATCAACAGTAGAGAAATTACGAAGGAAAATGCACCTGCTGAAAAATGTCGAAAACACAGGTTTTCGTTTTTTGGCTGTAACTTTTGATGCGTTGATCGCAGCGTATCGGGTCTGCGCCCAATCGATTTCTCCTGCAAAATTACGTCCGAATAGTGCCGCAATTAATTTATTCCAGCACTTTTCAAAATCGCGAAAATTTTCGCCAAAAATGCAAAGGGGTTAGCCTTACTTTTTCTTCATTTTTCGACCAAAAATTTTGGGTCTCAGATTCGTTTTGTATGACCCTTTCCCGACTAATTGGACCCTCAGGAACTCAGAATACGCAGCGAAAAGAGCGTGGGATCAACAGTAGAGAAATTACGAAGGAAAATGCACCTGCTGAAAAATGTCGAAAACACAGGTTTTCGTTTTTTGGCTGTAACTTTTGATGCGTTGATCGCAGCGTATCGGGTCTGCGCCCAATCGATTTCTCCTGCAAAATTACGTCCGAATAGTGCCGCAATTAATTTATTCCAGCACTTTTCAAAATCGCGAAAATTTTCGCCAAAAATGCAAAGGGGTTAGCCTTACTTTTTCTTCATTTTTCGACCAAAAATTTTGGGTCTCAGATTCATTTTGTATGACCCTTTCCCGACTAATTGGACCCTCAGGAACTCAGAATACGCAGCGAAAAGAGCGTGGGATCAACAGTAGAGAAATCACGAAGGAAAATGCACCTGCTGGAAAATGTCGAAAACACAGCTTTTCGTTTTTTGGCTGTAACTTTTGATGCGTTAATCGCAGCGTATCGGGTCTGCGCCCAATCGATTTCTCCTGCAAAATTACGTCCGAATAGTGCCGCAATTAATTTATTCCAGCACTTTTCAAAATCGCGAAAATTTTCGCCAAAAATGCAAAGGGGTTAGCCTTACTTTTTCTTCAATTTTCGACCAAAAATTTTGGGTCTCAGATTCATTTTGTATGACCCTTTCCCGACTAATTGGACCCTCAGGAACTCAGAATACGCAGCGAAAAGAGCGTGGGATCAACAGTAGAGAAATTACGAAGGAAAATGCACCTGCTGAAAAATGTCGAAAACACAGGTTCTGGTTTTATGGCCGTAACTTTTGATGCGTTGATCGCAGACGATTGAGACTGAGCCCAATCGATTTCTCCTGCGATATTACGTCCGAATAGTGCCGCAATTATCTTATTCCGGCACTTTTCAAAATCGCGAAAATTTCCGCCAAAAATGCAAAGGGGTTAGCCTTACTTTTTCTTCATTTTTCGACCAAAAATTTTGGGTCTCAGATTCGTTTTGTATGACCCTTTCCCGACTAATTAGACCCTCAGGAACTCAGAATACGCAGCGAAAAGAGCGTGGGATCAACAGTAGAGAAATTACGAAGGAAAATGCACCTGCTGAAAAATGTCGAAAACACAGGTTCTGGTTTTTTGGCCGCAACTTTTGATGCGTTGATCGCAGACGATTGAGACTGCGCTAAATCGATTTCTCCTGCAAAATTACGTCCGAATAGTGCCGCAATTATCTTATTCCGGCACTTTTTAGAATCGCGAAAATTTTCGCTAAAAATGCAAAGGCCTTACTTTTTTTTCAATTTTCGACAACAAATTTTGGGTCTCAGATTCGTTTTGCACGACCCTTTTCTGACTAATTGGACACCCAGGAACCCAGAAAACGCAGCGAAAAGAAAGTGGGATCAACAGGAGAGAAATCACGAAGGAAAATGCACCTGCTGAAAAATGTCGAAAACACAGCTTTTCGTTTTTTGGCTGTAACTTTTGATGCGTTGATCGCAGCGTATCGGGTCTGCGCCCAATCGATTTCTCCTGCAAAATTACGTCCGAATAGTGCCGCAATTAATTTATTCCAGCACTTTTCAAAATCGCGAAAATTTTCGCCAAAAATGCAAAGGGGTTAGCCTTACTTTTTCTTCATTTTTCGACCAAAAATTTTGGGTCTCAGATTCGTTTTGTATGACCCTTTCCCGACTAATTGGACCCTCAGGAACTCAGAATACGCAGCGAAAAGAGCGTGGGATCAACAGTAGAGAAATTACGAAGGAAAATGCACCTGCTGAAAAATGTCGAAAACACAGGTTCTGGTTTTTTGGCCGTAACTTTTGATGCGTTGATCGCAGACGATTGAGACTGAGCCCAATCGATTTCTCCTGCGATATTACGTCCGAATAGTGCCGCAATTATCTTATTCCGGCACTTTTCAAAATCGCGAAAATTTTCGCTAAAAATGCAAAGGGCTTACTTTTTTTTCATTTTTCGACAAAAAATTTTGGGTCTCAGATTCGTTTTGCACGACCCTTTCCTGACTAATTGGACACCCAGGAACCCAGAAAACGCAGCGAAAAGAAAGTGGGATCAACAGGAGAGAAATCACGAAGGAAAAAGCACCTGCTGAAAAATGCCGAAAACACAGGTTCTGGTTTTTAGGCCGTAACTTTTTGTGCGTTGATCGCAGACGATTGGGACTGCGCCTAATCCATTATTCTGGCAAAATAACGTCGCAATAGCGCATGAAAGAATGTTTCGCAGCATTTCCCAAAGACGATGAATTTTTCGTCAAAAATTCAAGGCGTCTCGTGTGATTCAATTTAGTTTATTATTGATCCCCTTGTGTTCATGATCACATTCTAATGCATATCTGAGCAATGTATGGAGACGATAAATTTTTTTTTCTTCAACATTGTTACCCGTCTCAGTTTTCACGTATTTATTCACGAATAAATACACCTTAATCCAAAGCCGTAATATACTCTTACATGTATAGTACTTTGTTCTCTTTACATAAGTTTGGAAACTTATCCGTAGGCGATGCAGTACTCAGCAGTCGATTCGCACATTATCGTTTCGTGTTGTCCATCCTCCGTTTTGACTTCTAGTTTCGATCAGTTTTATTTCAGGTTCGTAATAATGTCGAAGTAGCTTCTTCCACGGTCCAAGATCTATTGTTTCACGTATTTTCCAAACTTCAGTATTGACTGTTTTCTTACCTCATTAGCTTGTTCGTTTTAGACTTGTCTGCCCATGTAGTCAGCTTGATGTTTTCCTGCTGCGTTTGTGTTTTAAAGTTTGTTACACCTTTATCGATCTTTAGCCTCGTGTGATGCGCGTCATGATCATGTATGCTTCGTCCGGTGAATTTGATTCATGTATTTTCATTACCGCAGTCTTATGTAGGTTTGTCGAATTTCTAGCAGTCAGTGTCCCCAAAGAGATTTCCTGTAAAATACATGTTATCCATCGAGAATGCGATCCGTAGGATGAGATTCTGAATCTTATCTAGCAGTTCTATTTCTTAGAGTAGTATATTAGGATTTTTTACGAGATTTTGTTCTATTTTGTAATTGATAGACTCGTATGAGACAGATTATTCCAATGCTGTCCAACATTGTTATGAACAATTATAAATGCGATTACTAATAATACTAATACAATGTTTACTTGATTTACAAACGCATTCAGTAACGAAATTCATTAAATTTCCAGAACCTGTCTGTAAATTGACGGTGTAATTGTCACAAGTTGAAAGTTTTATCACTAATTTCAAAATTTACATGGTAGTTCTTCGGGCTTTGCTGAAATCTGATATACCGTTGAGGATTTCGCATAAAGTTTACAACTGCACATGTTACGTAGATCCACAAGAAAATCCCACAATTTCCGAACACTGTTGAAAACGTTCATAAGTACAGTACATTTAACATACTATCAAGTTATTTGCGAATCATAGTTATCGGTTATTCGAAATTATGGATATCAAATCTTTTCGTCACAATGCATTCTTCATTCCAACAGACCATTCGTATCTCTTCGTAAATGTCTCACGTAAATTCGGTAGTACGTTTAGTGAATTCCAAACGCCGTAGAATCAATGTGCATTAAATTTATAAATATAATACAATAACTAGAAAAATGTAATGAATTCAAAGTAGGTTTTTGTCTTTCGCCAGCCAATGTAGGAAAATATACGAGAATTGATTGCAAATTAATCAGAGTGCTTGGTAATTCCATTCGAAACAACAGATTTTTTCCTCAACCAGGTTTTTATCTGGAAAAACAAATGTCTGAGAAACTTCGTCAATAAGATTTATCGCTGGTAAGAATGAGAGGATAACCTTTGGGTTACTCAAAGCGAGTTGGTATAAAATCGAACAGAGTGTGTGGGGATGCCGGAAATCGCATCAAGCGAACAGTCGTTCCTAAGTCGTAGCTGCAGAAACTCGGCAGTTTTTTCTCCATTCGCGAGGATTGATCAAGTCGTTGAGCCTGCAACGGAAATAGTACATCCACACGTCAGCCATGGCGGTCAGAATAATCACGATTCAAACGCTGCTGTGCCTCGTATCTTATACTTTGGGGCAACAAGCTTGCTTCGATTCCTTCGCCGTCGTGCCCGCTCGTACAGCAACCGGTGAGTATCTCTCGAACATGTTCACAGTGTGATTCTCGCACGCGGTGCGGAAAGCGCGTATTCACATTATATCTGTGATAACGGCCTTCCGATGTCTCGTTTCCAGGAGCAACTGGAAACGCAGATCCGACCTACCCTCCTCGAAATCCACTGGTTGTCATAAGAGACGACTACACGTGAGTGTCACCGTCGATGGTTAGTCGAAAAAAGTTTGAACGTTGATGAAATTTGGTGTTATGTGATGCAGGTACTTTCCGGGCATCGGTGGCTATAAGCTCCACTCAAGAGCAGTTTCGTGGAACCAAGCTCGAATCACCTGCGAAGAGGAAGGCGCGCACCTGGCCATCATCAATTCTTTGGCCGAGAGGGATGCAGTGGTGAAGGTGCTCGAACCAATGAAGCAAAATCTGGATTATGTCAGTCTCGGCTTCCACGACCTTTACGAGGAGGGCCACTACGTCACGATCCACGGGGAAACTCTGGCCAGGGCTGGGTTCGACGAATGGGCGGACGGAGAACCCAATAATCGACATGGCCTTGAAAATTGTGGATCTTGGTACATAAGTGGCGGGCTAAATGATCACAAATGCAGTGTACTACTGCCTTTCGTATGCGAGCTACCAATCCATTGACAGTGGTTGGAAAAGCGTTAAGCAGATTGCAAGAGGCGTCAACGAGGCAAAATATGTAATCAAGTTAGAATTTTAAAACAAAAACTCATGTTGATATACAATATAAGCCGTGAAAATGTAATGAAAAATTAAAACTTCTTACGCGGTATAATTTATTGTAATTGCTCACTATGTGCTTCCCTTAATACCACGCAAAGTGAGCACATTATTCCGAATAAAGTTACAAGGTCTCGATGACAGTTTCACTGTATAGTTATTTAGGTAGATGTGTGCATATAAATACTATTATTATGCATACGTATTATACATGTAACATATTCATGCACAGGGAAGGGCGTGTTTGATAACGAAATGAATAGTTACACAACCGAGAAGCTGGAATTGTAACAAGGCGTGACGAATTTGCAATCAGCAATGATTAAATTCCGAAATAGTGAAGTTTCATCAAATAACATCACAAATGTGATTTAGGCTACTTTAATTGCATAAACGGCACGGATTTTTGTGTGTTATTTACATATTCATTTATACGAGCATTATTGGTTTAAGTTGAAATCAGGATTAAGTAATAGAAAAAAATTCAATTAGGCGCAAAAATATTTCAAAGTTCTCGGTACGTGAAATTGGCCAACAGTATTTTGATTTCACGTCCGCCGTAGTTTCGTACGTTTGGCGAACAAGTTTTCTTGCAAATTTTCACTGATACCAATCGACATACAAGACATAATTTATTCATAAATCGGTGCAACATGAACGCTCATGGCTTCCAATCACCCTAAGTAACTGAGAAAATTTTCAGGTCGGATGATGATGCTCTGCCCGCAAGAAATTGGAAAATCCCACTTTTGCTAACCGCGTACGAGAATATAAACTTTGAACCGCAAGTAAAAGCAACAGTTTAAGAAAAAAGGAGTAAATTTTCGGATGTTACTCGAATAAACTTACCCTTCCGCACATCAATGACGACAAATTGAACTTGCGCTAGGTCGGCCGAAAATGAGACATACTCTTGGATTTCATTGCTATCTCACGCGCTGAATTAATCCAGTAATTTTACAGCGCTGTCGTAAGTGAACTAAAAAAAATTTTGATGTTGACACCCAAATTTCGACGACACATAATATGTGCCGAATCTCTTCAGCCCGGTTGTCCTTACGACTGGACGAACGTTCACCGCGGAGGGCATCGAAGATAAAGGTGAAATCACTCCTGAGAATGCAAATCGAACCGAAGTATCACTTAGTCCAATTACTCCATCACCCTTATCGTTACGTTTACGTTTCCCAGAGATTATGAGAGTGAGAACTTCAAACGTCGCCGGAAAGTTCTGGACGATATGAATCATCGGAATTGACCGATTGATCGCTTTGAGCTACTTCATTGCGGTGGTGCGTATTGTCATTGATTATATTATCAGTCTGTAACATTTTGTATGCGGCTTCGGGTTGCTCGCATTCGCGGATAATTTCCTCGATCGCAAAGTTTCTTTGCAAAAGTATCCGGTGGCAGGCTATCGTGTGAAGATCAACGTGGATGAAAGTGAGGATCATTCTTGGAACAGACAATGCTAACGTTTCGTGAGATAAACGACAAGCGGACAAACAATTATTTTTACCGCCTCGCAACCGTTGAGAGATATACGGATATTTTCCGCTTCAAGGTAATCTCTCAATACTTAAAATAATCCACCGCAGGTGATCAGAGTGAAACGATAAGCTAACGACTTGCGAGTTCGGTATAAAGGCAGCATCGTACTCGCCGTGTCTCTGCAGGTTTTCCTGGTCGCGAGGATTGAACAAGTTGTTGAGGTTGCAGCGGAAATAACGCATCCACACGTCAGCCATGGCGTTCAGAGTAATCGCGATTCAAACGCTGCTGTGCTTGGTATCTTATAATCTGGCGGAAAAATTATCTGCGCAGCCCATCGTCCTCGCGCTCGCTCGTAGGGCAACCGGTGAGTATTTCCCGAACAAGTTCACAGTGTGATTCTTGTACGCGATGCGGAAAGCGCGTATTCCCAGTATATCTATGATAACGGCCTTCCGATTTCACCGTTCCAGGAGCAACTGGAAACGCAGATTCGACCTACCTTCTTGGAAATCCACAGGTTGCCAGAAGAGACTACACGTGAGTATCACCGTCGACGCTTGGTCGAAGAGAGTTTGAACTTTGATGAAATTTGGTGTCATGTGATGCAGGTACTTTCCGGGCATCGGTGGCTACAAGCTGCACTCGAAAGCAGTTTCGTGGAACCAAGCTCGAATCACCTGCGAAGAGGAAGGCGGGCACCTGGCCATCATCAATTCTTTGGCCGAGAGGGATGCAGTGGTGACGGTGCTCAAGGCAATGAACCCAAATCCGAATTATGTCAGTCTCGGCTTCCACGACCTTTACGAGGAGGGCCACTACGTCACTATCCACGGGCAAACTCTGGCCAGGGCTGGGTTCAACGAATGGGCGAAAGGAGAACCCAATAATGATGCGGGCTCTGGAAATTGTGGATCTTTGCACTTGAGTGGCGGGCTCAACGACCACAATTGCAATAAGCCACATCATTTCATATGCGAGGTACCAATCCATTGGCAGTAGCTGGAAAACCGTTAAGCAGATTGCAAGAAACGTCAACGAAGCAAAATATATAATCAAGTCATAATTTTAAAACAAAAACTCATGTTGATGTACAATATAAGCCGTGAAAATGTAATGAAAAATTAAAACTTCTTACGCGGTATAATTTATTGCAATTGCCCACTATGTGCTTCCCTTAATACCACGCAAAGTGAGCGCATTATTTCGAATCAAGTTGGAAGGTCCCGATGACAGTTTCACTGTATAGTTATTTCGGTAGGTGTGTGCGTATAAATACTATTTCCGACACGCATGCGTATTATGCATACGCATTATACATGTAACATATTCATGCACAGGGAAGGGCGTGTTTGATAACGAGATGAATAGTTACACAACCGAGAAGCTGGAATTGTAACAAGGCGTGACGAATTTGCAATCAGCAATGATCAAATTCCAAAATAGGGAAGTTTCATCAAATAACATCACAAGTGTGATTTAGGCTACTTTAATTGCATAAACGGCACGGATTTTTGTGTGTTATTTACATATTAATTTATACGAGCATTATTGGTTTAGTTTGAATTAGGATTAAGCAGTAGAAAAAAATTCAATTAGGCGTAAAAATATTTCAAAGTTTTCGGTACGTGAAATTAGCCAAAAGTATTTTGATTTCACGTCCGCCGTAGTTTCGTACGTTTGGCGAACAAGTTTTCTTGCAAATTTTCACTGATACCAATCGACATACAAGACATAATTTATTCATAAATCGGTGCAACATGAATGCTCATGGCTTCCAATCATCCTAAGTAACTGAGAAAATTTTCAGGTCGGATGATGATGCTCTGCCCGTAAGAAATTGGAAAATCCCACTTTTGCTAACCGTGTACGAGAATATAAACTTTGAACCGCAAGTAAAAGCAACAGTTTAAGAAAAAAGGAGCAAATTTTCGGATGTTACTCGAATAAACTTACCCTTCCGCACATCAATGACGACAAATTGAACTAGCGCTAAGTCGGCCGAAAATGAGACATACTCTTGGATTTCATTGCTATCTCACGCGCTGAATTAAGCCAGTAATTTTACAGTGCTGTCGTAAGTGAACTAAAAAAAATTTTGATGTTGACACCCAAATTTCGACGACACATAATATGTGCCGAATCTCTTCAGCCCGGTTGTCCTTACGACTGGACGAACGTTCACCGCGGAGGGCATCGAAGATAAAGGTGAAATCACTCCTGAGAATGCAAATCGAACCGAAGTATCACTTAGTCCAATTACTCCATCACCCTCATCGTTACGTTTACGCTTCCCAGAGATTATGAGAGTGAGAACTTTAAATGTCGTCGGAAAGTTCTGGACATATGAATCATCGGAACTGACCGATTGATCGCTTTGAGCTACTTCATTGCGGTGGTGCGTATTGTCATTGATTATATTATCAGTCTGTAACATTTTGTATGCGGATTCGGGTTGCTCGCATTCGCGGATAATTTCCTCGATCGCAAAGTTTCTTTGCAAAAGTATCCGGTGGCAGGCTATCGTGTGAAGATCAACGTGGATGAAAGTGAGGATCATTCTTGGAACAGACAATGCTAACGTCTCGTGAGATAAACGACAAGCGGACAAACAATTATTTTCACCGCCCCGCAACCGTTGAGAGATATACGGATATTTTCCGCTTTAAGGTAATCTCTCAATACTTAAAATGATCCACCGCAGGTGATCAGAGTGAAACGATAAGCTAACGACTTGCGAGTTCGGTATAAAGGCAGCATCGTACTCGCCGTGTCTCTGCAAGTTTTCCTGGTCGCGAGGATTGAACAAGTTGTTGAGGTTGCAGCGGAAATAACGCATCCACTCGTCAGCCATGGCGTTCAGAATAATCGCGATTCAAACGCTGCTGTGCCTCGTATCTTATACTTTGGGGCAACAAGCATGCTTCGATTCCTTCGTCGTCGTGCCCGCTCGTACAGCATCCTGTGCAACACCCGGTGTAACTCTTGGTGAGTATCTCCCGATCATATTCACAATGTAATACTCCTATGCGATGTGGAAAGCGCATTTTTGCATCTCACTTTTGACATCCGCCTTGTGTTGTGTTAGGTCAAGGAACAACTGGCGAAGGAGAAACGACCTGCCTTGTTCGAAATCCACCGGTTACCAGAAGAAACGACTACACGTAAGTATCACCGTCGATGGTTGGTCAAAGAGAGCTTGAACTTTGATGAAATTTGGTGTCATGTGATGCAGGTACTTTCCGGGCATCGGTGGCTACAAGCTGCACGATCAAACACTTCCGTGGAACCGGGCTCGAAAAACCTGCGAAGAGGAAGGTGGACACCTGGCCATCATCAATTCTCCGGCTGAAAGAGACGCGGTGATGAAAGTGTTCAAGGCGAAGAACCCGCAACCATTATACGCCAGTCTTGGCTTCCACGACCTTTACCAGGAGGGTCAATACGTCACCATCCATGGTCAGGATCTAGAAAAGACTGGATTCAGCGAGTGGGCGCTTAGTGAACCCACTGGTACTGTCACTGAAAATTGTGGATCTTTGCACTTGAGTGGTGGGCTCAATGACCACGGTTGCCAAATACCATTTCATTTCATGTGCGAGCTACCAATCCATTGACAATGGTTGGAAAAGCGTTAAGTAGATTTTAAGAAACGTTGACGAAACAAAAGATATGATCAGATCACAATTTAAAAAAAAAAAAAACCTCATGTTAATCAACTTGAAGTGTTTTGAATGAACCCAACATCTACATGAATATTTTCCGAATAAAATACGCAATAAGGATAACGAACATAGATAATATTAATACAAATTGTTAATCAGTTCAACAAATTAGACTATAACCCATGAATATGAATTGATAAATTAAAACTTATTGCGCGGATAATTGGGTGTAATTACCCACTTTTGCTAGCCTCAAAACCACGCGAAGTTAGCACATTATAGGCGTGTATGTATAAGGTCACTAACATTCGTTAATGCCTTAACCTTAGTTCTACTTTGTTCTAGGTCCGAAAAAAAACTGCGAGTTCAATTTTGTAGGAATTATATGACATTAACTTCCAATCTCTCACATCGGCTGCATCGCCAATCATTGTTACATAATTCGTATGGAATCGAACTTGCATTTAGTCTCGGGCTGAAAACCGGATAGCCGGAAGAGAAAGGTATTAATGAACATTGTTGTAAATCAGAATAATTACCGTATGTTATCCAGGGTATAAATTTGTTTGAAGTTGGAGGGTCTCGACGATAGCTTCTCTGCTCGGAGAAAAATAAAAGGTTTATTTGAGTCGAATGATATTCGTTTGATTCAATTAAATGCTATAGTCAAATACAACGAACGTAATACTTACTTAACTCAGCAAAATATTTGTGATAACTTAATGTAGAATAGAATCAAGCATTTGAATGATCATACCATCAATTTATTCAAGACAACACGCCGCGAGTATTCCTTGCGTTAATTTGAATTTTGTATTAAAAAAAATGTGCGATTGGAATGAATAAAAAGTTAATTGAACGTACTGCAATCTTCTTGTTTAAAAAACATGAAATTGTTGTTTCAAAACGAATCAAACCTGTCTAATTCATGTTTTTGTTCAGTTCAATGAGTTCGATGGTTGAAGCAGGTAATGCAATTTGTTGTTGCAAAAGTTTTTTGCGTTGACTCACTACCTATCAGAGTTGTTTAAGCTCACAAAACGTTATACATCGGAAGATATCATTTTCAATTCCGTTGACTCAAAATTTGTGACTCGATATTTAATTGGTAGGCCCCAAAAACTCATTTTTGTGTATGTAGAAGTATAAATTGTACACGTGTCAGTAGTTTTAGTTATTTGTTATCAACCTCATCTTTAATGACTTAAAAAACGTGGTATTTTGCTTTCTTCGTTTGTAATAGGTCTTATAACATATTTCTGTTACGTTATCCGTATCTGACTACCTGGCCTACGACTCGGTTTTATAACTATCATCTATCTCTGAAGCTATTTCCGTAGCGAGAGAATTCACCGCCTAGTGGCCATTTATAGTACCAGTATACTGATGTTTACGATGAATATATTCTTTACTTGTTTCAAAGCGTGTGGTGTTTCTTTTACCTCGTTGACAAATTAGTGCGATTGACTTAACCGATTATGCCAAGCAAGCTTCGATTCGATCAACAAAGCATGGCATTCGATCGATGAAAATTTTTTGTTGGCTAAATTAATGTACTCATTTTATTCGAAGTGCCTTATCATTTCTGTCAACGAACATGCGACTTTGAGGAACAATTACACAAACTTCAAATGAAATGATATTCAGTTGACTCAATTTCGGAAACACATCAAAAAGTTTTACTGGAATTAATACATGTGAAGTGAAGTATACTTCACTGCATCGCGATAAGAAAGGCTTTTGTTGAATCAAGGAATTCGCTTGGCTAAATGATTTTAACGAACTAACTAAATCGAAATTGTTGAATTGAATTCATTGTACTTGGAAGAAATAAGGGATGCTAGATCGAAGTGAATGGACTCCAACAACATCTATTTCGTCGATTCTAGAATTCCTTTTCCTCCGTGCACAATCAAACGACCCTCGAATTCCGAGATTATTGGCAGGCCTGGATCCAATTTTTTCTTATCTAATGCCATAAAAAAAAAACAGGTGAAATCACCCATGATAATGCAAATGGAACCGAAGTATCACTTAGTGCAATTATTCCATCACCCTTATCGTTACGTTTACGTTTCCCAGAGATTATGAGAGTGAAAACTTTAAATGTCGTCGGAAAGTTCTGGACGATATGGATCATCGGAATTGACCGATTGATCGCTTTGAGCTACTTCATTAGCGGTGGTACGTATTGTCATTGATTATATTATCAGTCTGTAACATTTGGTACGCGGATTCGGGTTACTCCCATCCGCGGATAATTTCCTCGATCGCAAAGTTTCTTTGCAAAAGTATCCGATTCCGGCAGTAAGCTATCGTATGAAGATCAACGTGGATGAAAGTAAGCTGAGTGCAGGATGCAGATACCAAAATGACGCGATCATTTTTGGAACAGATGATGCTAACGTTTCGTGAGATAAACGACAAGTGGACAAACAATTATTTTTACCGCCCCGGAACCGTTGAGAGATACGGATATTTTCCGCTTTAAGGTAATCTCTCAATACTTAAAATGATCCACCGCAGGTGATCAGAGTGAAACGATAAGCTAACGACTTGCGAGTTCGGTATAAAGGCAGCATCGTACTCGCCGTGTCTCTGCAGGTTTTCCTGGTCGCGAGGATTGAACAAGTTGTTGAGGTTGCAGCGGAAATAACGCATCCACACGTCAGCCATGGCGTTCAGAATAATCGCGATTCAAACGCTGCTGTGCTTGGTATCTTATAATCTAGCGGAAAAATTATCTGCGCAGCCCATCGTCCTCGCGCTCGCTCGTAGAGCAACCGGTGAGTATTTCCCGAACAAGTTCACAGTGT
Organism: Neodiprion fabricii; assembly: GCF_021155785.1. Taxonomy (NCBI): domain Eukaryota; kingdom Metazoa; phylum Arthropoda; class Insecta; order Hymenoptera; family Diprionidae; genus Neodiprion; species Neodiprion fabricii. The sequence goes on from NC_060245.1 coordinate 18,530,632, forward strand.
GATTCTTGTACGCGATGCGGAAAGCGCGTATTCCCAGTATATCTATGATAACGGCCTTCCGATTTCACCGTTCCAGGAGCAACTGGAAACGCAGATTCGACCTACCTTCTTCGAAATCCACAGGTTACCAGAAGAGACGACTACACGTGAGTATCACCGTCGACGCTTGGTCGAAGAGAGTTTGAACTTTGATGAAATTTGGTGTCATGTGATGCAGGTACTTTCCGGGCATCGGTGGCTACAAGCTGCACTCGAAAGCAGTTTCGTGGTTCCAAGCTCGATTCATCTGCGAAGAGGAAGGCGGGCACCTGGCCATCATCAATTCTTGGGCCGAGAGGGATGCAGTGGTGACGGTGCTCAAAGCAACAAACCCACATCCAGATTATGTCAGTCTGGGTTTCCACGATCTTTGCCGGGAGGGCCACCACATCACTATCCACGAGGAAACTCTGGCCAATGCTGGGTTCGACGAATGGGCGAAAGGAGAACCCAATAATAAATATGGCTCTGAAAATTGTGGATCTTTACACTCGAGTGGCGGGCTCAATGACCACAGATGCGAGGAATCACTTCCTTTCATGTGCGAGCACCCGATCCATTGATTCGTTTATAACAGTACACAATATTGTTTTGTACGATTGTCACCTTTGGTCTGTAATTACAAGTGAAATGGTTAAATACAATATGAAGTAAATTTTGAACCAATCATATCGGATTTACAATCAATCGTTATTCATGTATAGTAATGAATTATGTATAATAAATAGATAGCATGCACTATTGTGACGTCTCCAAACAATCCCTCTAAAATTCTTATAACAGCTGCACCGGCCGCGCTGATTGTAATTATACCGCCGGATGATAATGTCTACTTAATCAAAACTAGCGCCTGTACTACGAGGAATGCAAAAAAATAAAAAAATAAAAAGTATCGTATTACCTAAAATAAAAATTCACTCTTCAAAGATGACGCCTCGACATTTTTCGGAAAATTGTCATAATCAGAAAAAAATTCATAAGAGCTAACGAAAAGATGAAGAGTTTATTTATCACATTAGTTACAATTAGCGATACGTAGAAAAACTTTCTTCTACAATATCAATACAATGCCTCTTCGTAATTATATATATTCACGTGCGGTCGGATAACAATTAGTACATAAAACTAAAAGCGTTAAGCCTGGAGTAAGCTGGAAACCCATACAAGCATATAAATAAATAAAAATCGAATTTCGCGGTACGTGCTTTCGTTGCAATTTATAGCATCTATGAGCGAGTAACGTCCCTTCCTCTCCTCTGATTTTCACAAGTTAAAGTATTAACATTAGCCCAATGCCTCCGATCCGCACGTGGCAGCTACTTACATTAATCTTCAAGTTTAAAGTTGTATTAAAATGAAAATAATTTATAGCTACATAATTATCTCAACATTGACATACGGAGTTTGATTATTCTGATATTAGACATACATGTGAAGCAAGGTTCGAAAAAGTTGCACACGTAATTAACCGTTCAAGATCACGGATTATAATTAGTTCAAAGCAGTGGACGTGAGTACAGCGACGCCTCTTTCATAGAAACTGTGCTGCTCTTGCCCATTCATAATATTCAAGTCAATCGTAAAGAGTAATTCCGTTCTGGTGCTATTCAGATACACCGGCAAAGAGAGTTTGCCCTTCACCGGTTCCTCTGCCGACGACCTGAACCACCTCAGCATAGTCACAGGTAAATCTGTCATTATAGTCGAAGTGAGAACTAATTGATTAGCCTTGCAATGCGCTCCTTGGAGCTTCAGACCGGTCACAGCGAACGAGCAATCGTCAGTTGCTATGTTGTCTCCATCCCCGATTGTCACATCGAGCTGAAGCTCTTCCAGCGACCAACTGTTTGCCTGTGCGATGCACTGGCGTGTCGCAGTGATGTACGCTTCTGGGTTTAGTAGACCACCGAGCCAGACAGGGAAGGTCTGCAAAAATAATTACCCAAAATGACAATAACATTTTTCGGCGAAAAGTTCTCGTGCCGTTCTCTTTAGGAAATTTCTCGTACAATTCAGGAATTGTTGGAAGAGAAATTGACAGATGTTACAAATTTCTCGGATTATGATTAGTTTCAGTCCACTCAAGTAATCTTTATCGGAATAGTTGCGAGCTGTAAAAAAATCCTTTCCTATTTTATCATTTTACTTTTCATACCTTTATCTCCTTAGCGCCCCCTTGGGATACCAATCTGGATACTTCTTGCAGCTGGCTGACTCTGTGACTAAAATCTGTAATCCATTGAATGACTGTGCAGCCTCTAGGAACGGTGTAGCGTCTCCATCCACCCGGTAAAATTCCTTTTACTAACTCGGATAGCATTGTTCGGTGATAATTTGTCTGCTTTTTTTCACCCTGTAACATTTCATTCGCTAGTAAAATTTCTTTCACTCTGTATTATCCATTGCTGAAATACGAAGATTATTCGCGATAGTGTATTGCGTAAATATCTATATTATTCAATGTTACCCCGCGTACCTGGCAAATCAGTACAACGTCCTCAAGATCGTGAATGACATCTTGCAGTAATTTAGCTCCGCTATTAACTTCCCTTTCAAAGTACCTATACAATGGATCCTTGATATTTTCGACGGTACGTTTAAGCGTTGGTAAATTTTTGGGCAGTAATTGTAGCCACGTAGAAGCAGAGTTGTGCAAAGTCCGCATCCAGGCGGGCCTACCATCGCCCACAGCCTCTCTTGGAGCGTCGAGTGACTCTTCATTTGAATAAGCGAGCTCGTCTTCATCCTCGAGCTGTTGCATCTTGAGAAGTTTCGACACCAGATCCGTTCCCCGTGTTGTTAGAAGTACTTTCTCAGCATTGTTAGGTAGTCCAAGCCACGACGGAGTCTGTCTGTCTGCAAGGGATTCGATCCACTTCAAGAAATGATCACGCCTTGTCCCATCGGGCATAGTGATATGCCTCTGATTTCCTTGCGCCCCGTCAACATTTGCCACCAGGGCAAAATCACCCTCGAATGATCTTGGTGTGAAAAGTTTTCCGAGGAAGGAGGCGAGCAGTCTTTGATCAAAGTCGTTGTCGATTTTACCGCCGTATATGCACTGTGACAATAGCGTGACCAGAGCATCCCATGGAACTTTTTCAGGGGGCAAATTCGTTCTACCCATTGCAGTAGCCTCGATCCACGTGTCCAAAGTGTCGCAAGCCACCCTCAGGTCACTCTCGTTGAATTCATAGTACTTTGCCCATCCCAGCGGACAATACCTCAAACGCTCTTGAACTATAGCGTGGAACCAAGCGAGAAGGAAATACAGTCTGGCTCTTTCATTCGGCGCTTTCATCATGCGAGATGCAGGCACAGTGCTGAACGTTCGCAATAAATTAGCCCTGATACCAGGAGGTGGTTCGAACACAAATATTCTACCAGCTCTGAGCAGATTGACGGGTACTTTAGGATTGATTTCCATAGTCAGGAACAGCCTGAAGCTAGCGTGTGGCTGCAGACTATGCAGCTTCTTCTCAAGCTGAACCAGCCACTGAGGTGCGAGATGCACATTTTTGAGCATGACCCAACGACCCGCCTTGACGGCCATATTTATGGCTCTTTCCGCCTGGTTGAATCCCTCGGCGGAACCGATAGCGATGCTGGCAATTTGTTTAGATTGCTCAGCTGCAAGGTCATCGACTCGACTTGACGCGTCGAATCCTGGAACGGAACAAAGCAGTGCCGGTACATTGGACTTGAGCTGATTTTCTACAACAGATCCAAAATCTAGCTCCGCCTCAGCTGCTGCCATAAAGCTTTCGCCAAGTGCCGATGTGACTACCAAAGACGCAGCTGCGATTACACGGTCTGGTCTGAACGCTTGTATGACCAGTAGCTGGTGCATAGTAATTCCAATAGGAGATAGCGGTTTTTCTTCTTCCCATAGTTTAGGGACGCAAGTTTCAGGTGTGGGTGATTGGAGCCATGTGCCGAAATCGGGATTGTTTTGTATTTTGTCAGCAAGTTTCTTGAACGCTGGAAGTCTTATTGTTAGACGCATCATCGCCTCTTGCTGCTCGGAGCTTAGTCCGTTGACTGGTGCTCCACGGATGTTGAGGACGCCTTCCTTGCCGCGTAAGAAGAACGTGAATTCGTTGTCGTACGTTGACTCGGTGATGATACCCTTCAGGTGGATGCGGCAAAGAAGTAACGCGAAAGTGAGTCTGTCAGTGTGAAGCATACCTCTAGCGACGCGTTCGTAACATACAGAGAACAAGTCGCTGGTGATGAGCGACAGCCTTTGAGTATGGTCAGAAATACCAGATAGTTTTGTATTTTGGCACAATACAGATGTGAATATGTCCAAAAACATCTGTAACGAATACTGATACAAAAAGTGTACTTGATTCAGACTATCCATGGTAAAGTACATGTTTGAACAAGCCTGAGAGAGCGGCAAGTACTGTTGGGATACAGTCTCAATTTCGCCGATAACTTTGTCGGTTTCTTCAACTTTCTTACTGATGTCTGCAGCTTCTTGTTTCAGAGTTTCTAAAGTTGTTATAACAGAATCGTCATCCAGAATCTTTCCTTTGGCATCGTTGAGAGCTTGAAGCAGCGACTTTTCAAGCTGCCGCAATCTGAGGTGGAATTCTCCTTGAAGTTTAAGCAGGTCTGACCTCTTTTCATCGATATCCGGGCGCTCGGCTTTCAGAACTTGATTGAGACACTGACTCTGGAGTGAACTCCTGGTGACGGTGAAGTTGACAAAGGTCACTCGCGAACATATGTCAGGCGGGAATTCAACTGTTGGATCTCTGGTTGACAAAAATATAACAAACGATGGCGAAAGATCGATATCCTGATCTCCAAGAGTGATCAAAACTCTACCACCGGTTCTACGCAATTCTCTGTTCAATACAGGGTTGAGTATTGGATCGTAATTTTCAACGTCCTGAACCAGTAACGGATTACCAAATCGCAAAGCGCTCTCAAGATTTTTCCTGAACGAATCGTCAAGGAAACTGGTCTTCGTTATCTTCTTATCCTTGAATTCATTCATTATGAACTCTGTCGCTTGACCAGAAGGATCTATAATCAATGGATATCTGTTGAAGCGTTTCAGCATTATCGCATTCTCAGTGCACAAATCGTCTGTCGGTAAAGCATTTGCCTGCCATCTCAATCGTTCGTCTGGATTAGACAGATACTCGGTGCGAGCTATGTCGGCACGGAACTGCAAATTCGCTTGTTGCAAATGCTGGCACCAAGTGGCAAACAAGTTCTGACGATACTAGAAATTGAAAAAGAAAATGTCACGCTATAATTACCACTGAATACCCTCATCGATGTGTTAATTATAACAAGTAAGCAACTTACATGTTGATCGAAATATCCTGCATAAGCCAGAAACGCTGAGGACAGAAGTACGTCTCCGATAATAGTCGACATTTGACTTCTGAAAGTTTCGCTGGTCGCTTCCCACCTTTCTCGCTCGATAACAAGGGACTTAAGCAGCGCAATGGATCGATCTACCTTACTCTGCACATTTTCGAGGTCCGTTTTGATGGCTTGAGCTTGCGATATGAGCTGAGCATACTCCTCCTTGTAAGACGCGATGCTTTGCTCCAGCTGAGCTATTAGATCCTTCACCTCTTCACCCTTGGATTTATTCGTATCCGCTTGACGTTCCAAAGAGTGAAGTTCATCCCTGAGTGGTTCAACGCGTTTCAACATGTCCGCATATTCGATCTAAGTGATTAAAAACAATTTCGAATAACTCGAATTGAGATAAACTTCATTCATAAGTTTTATACAGTGTTAGTCTAGTTACCTGAGCTATGGCCCATTTCACCATGGGACCACAAGCCATACTAGCACGATTCACCTTTTCAAAGTTGTAATCAGGATTACTGAGGTATCGACTCTTCATTTTTTCACGTACATCATCACTGTAGAATATAGTGAAATTAGAATTGGATTTTGTTTGACAATAACTTGGTTTCAAGATTCTACATGACCTTCAAGTGGCAAATTTAAATTTCTCAAAATATCAACTTCAGCTAAATGTTATGAATGAATTTGAAAATGTACAAAAGGCGACCCAATGAATTTACTCAATTTTTCATTTCTTTTTTCGAATTTTAATGCATTAATATAAATATAGAAGCATCAGCTAATTTGATCTTTGGTGAATTTCTAAGTATTTAGAATGCGTGTAGGACTTGAACGTGAATAAGCGTACTTGAGGGAAAAAAAAAAACCAAACGTGGAAAACAACAAACAATGAAAATCCAAACAATATCGAAAAGCCCATGGTGATGTAAAATAATCTAGGAAAAAAACTGTATATATTCTCTATATTAACAATTGCAACAAAAAATATTTATATATATGTATATATATATGTGCAAATATTTCATTATTTATTATGCGACAAAGATGATTAGCCAAATGATTAGAATTGCTTAGAGAAACAAAATTTGATTAACAACAATCACGGGGTAAATCATTGTTAGCCAATCAGTAAAATTTTCATTGCACGCCTCATGTCTTCAGTAATTAGTGACAACTTTATCAATCATTGTGTTAGCATGCAGTATAGCAAAGAATAAATAGAAGAAACAAAAATAATAATAATAATCATAATAATAATAATATATGGGGGGGGGGGAAGACCCGATAAACGTTTTTCTCAATGAGTTATTATTATGTCGCCTCGTTCCAAAGCTGAAGTCAATTATATGCAACTTGTCACATAAAATATGCACGCAAGCCGCTGATTGGCTAAGGATGACGTGTTTGAGACAAGTTGTATAAAATATTAATGGACTTCCACTGAACTGCGACGAGATGAAATACTGCGTATTATCACGTTTAGAATTTCAATAAACTAAATAATTTTTTAATCAAAGTCCTTGCTGCAAATCACTACACAATTTCGTCTGATCGCAATAAATAGTGGAAGCATTATAATATATAGCATTACCCTAACAAGCTGTCGTCGCAGAGACTTGAAATGATATAAGATTAAATAGATAAATATGCATTAATATGTGTTAGGGGACCAGCCAACATTATATCAAGCGATTGCTAAGTCATCTTTACAAAAATTGTACTCAGTGGGCGAAGCTGAAGTATCAGGCAAGGGAAAATGAAATGATACGATATGAATAATTAAAGGAACAAAAAAGCTCTACATCAATGGAATATGATTCAATTCTGTTTTTATACCAGGAATCGTTGTATGCATTCTAGTCGATAAAGCTTGCAAAAAAAAAAATTGCATTTACCACCCCTCAAGTTTTGTCCTAACAACGTAATATGAATAAGTATGTGATAACTCTGTTGCATAACAAAATTCTAAGCTATCGTGATGATTGGCACTACCGCAGTATCGATACATGAATGATTTATATTTTCGTCGAAATTTACTTTACAACAGCGTTTGTACTATGGTGATAATGATAAGCTGTTAATAATAAAGTATTACTGCTATTATTTTTCTTTTTCTTTTTTACAGGTGTATTAAATGTTATCAAACCAGCGATTCGTCATTGTGCGATTGAAAAAGATTTAGAAACTTTGTTATGAAAATTTATTTAAGGAGATAGGAAAAAAAATAGAATCATCCAGACGTTTTTGGAATTGACTGGGTAGTAGCATAGACTATATATGCTTTTGGATAACTAAAACGAAGTAGAAAAAAAAAAAATTAGCTGGCCCCTCGGTACAGGTAGCTTGGTGAAATTAATTCATTTTATCAATGTTCTTTCTGGGGGGAAAAAACAAACAATGAAAGCATGCTTACGTAATGTCCTCAGTACTGAAACTAGAGACAATGGTATTGATAAAATTGTCTCTCATGATGACAGCGCGGATAGATTTCCAGTCGCTGGCATTTTCGCCTAGCAAGAGGCAGATAGACTCCAGCGCAACCTTGACGATCGCTGGTGGGTTCGCCATTGAGCGAACCTCGACCAAGTGCTGTTTCTTTATCGATTTCACCGCTATACGGAAAAATTAAACGATCTCATATAGTACAAAGAAGAAAATAGGCAGGCAATTAGAATTGGCAGAGTTATGGGTGAGATTTGTTGTTTTTTTTTTTTTTTTTTTTTTTTTTGTTTTTTGATTTTTTCATCATTTTTTCTTTGTAAGAGAGAATTAAGAGAGAAGAAAAAACAAAGCATTTTCAAGTATAGGCTGCAAAGTGTGTGATTCGGCGGACCTATAAAAGTTAGAAATTAAGGCAAGATGTAAAACACAACAAAAAGATATAATGCGTATATACACGAGTAAAATTGGCGTTGACACAAATAAAATTGGACGTTTAATTCAAACGTGTTTGACATTTGAGGCTATTGAACTTCAATAATTATTCCTAATTTTGCGGAATATGCTGTATCAAAATGCTCTTTGCAATAATTTCACGATCGATGAATTTATGAACAAGTGATTTTTTCCTATCTGTTTCAACGCCGCATCGGTGAGGATTATATGAGAACAACCAACAAACACAACAGAAATATCAACATATATCAAGCAGACATTAGACTCGTTATTAGACCAGCGAGCATGGGGGACATTCAACGTTGAGCCTAGAGCAGTCTTACGTGATGTCCTCGGTGTTGAAGTTGACTATTGTTGGTATAAAGCTGTCCTTCATAATAACTGCTCGAATCTGTTTCCAGTCACTGGCATTTTCTTCCAGCAGCAGGCATATCGATTCGAGAGCAAGCTTTACGATCGCCGGCGGATTCGCCATTGATCGTATTTCAACGAGATGCTGCCGTTTTATCCCCTTTACAGCTATACTCGTTCGAAATTTGCGTAAACACGTCACACAATACACGAGCATGCAATTTTATACCGTTAAAAATAGTATAAATTTGGGTAGGTATACGCAAAAAAACAAACTTTTCAAAATACGCATGTATATTACATATATATACGTATATATATGTGTGTGTATGCGTATAAAGAAATTAGTTTGTATGCGAATAGAAAAAATAATTACAGAACCGGAAAGCTAGAAATGTAACACCACATGACGGCAAATTTGCGCTTAGCAATTATTAAATTCCCAAGTTTTTGGGAAGTTCTTTCGAATGATGTTGTGAATGTGATTAGAGGTACTTAATTGCATTAGAAGACATAAATTTTGGTGTCTTATTCAGATGGAAAGATATCAGTACATTATTGGTGTAATCTAGATGTAAAAAAAAAAGAGCCGAAAAAGTGCAACGATATTATAAGCTTCTCCGTTTGTGTAATTTGCAAAAGTATTTTGATTTCACATCCGCCATAGATCCGTACATTTCGACAAAAAAGGTAAAATATATAGAATGATACAACATAGAGTCTCGCTTCTGGTCATCATGCGTTACTGGGCAACTTTTGGCAATGTATAATTCTCTGCCCGAAAGACATTTGAAATAGTCTACTTTTGTCAAATGTGAATACGAACTTTGCGCTTGAAGTAAAATCAATAGTTGAAAAAAAAAGGAGTAGAATTTCTGATGTTTTCCGAATAAACTTACCGTTCTGAGCATCAATGACGGCAGGTTCGACTTGCGCAAGGTCGGCCATGACGTCATCCCTCTTTTGATTAATGGCAACAGTCTGGATGGCAAGTTGTTGCTGGATTTCCTGACTTTGAACTTTTTTCTTTTCAGCTTCCTGTTGATCCTTCACCATCTGTTTTAGCTTGGCATTCGCAGCTTCGTTTTTAGCTTGAAGTTCCTATTAACCGAAAATTCCGAAATACACGTGGGATCATAAACAATAAAGCGTGCTAATGAAAATTCCTCCACGATATAGTAAAATCTTCTCACCTGAGATTTGACAGCCAAACTTTTCTGCATCTCTTCGACCTGTTCAACCGTCTCAGCAATTTTACCCAAACCAACGTTCAAGTGCAATTGTTGTTCCTCCAAATCGCTACGTTTTTCTTGATACAATTTGACGAAGTGATGTATAAAGTCTAAATAGTGCCTAGGAGTAATTGCCATTGTCCTTCCTCCGCGCTTGGCCAGTCTGGTGTTAGCCTTGTGCAAAGTTTGATGAACGTAGACACAAGCGTTGATAACAGCGTCACGATGACTTGGTTGGGTCGGAATAAGCAGACAAGACGAAGGGAAGAAATCGGGAGATCTCCACGTCGGTTTCTCCAGATCGACGCGATTTGTAAACTCTTTACCAACTTGGAAGAGTGCGTTGTCCGACCAGTCGCCGAACCAGTTCAGTACACATCTGTTGAACAGGGCAGGCGAAGTCGCTGCCCGGTCTTTGAGACCGTCGGTGCTGGGATTCATTGTGAATACGACGTGCAGATTTCTCATTACTTGTCCGGTGAACCATTTGTACAATTCTTCGTTAGAATCCAGCATCAATCCCTCACGTTGAGCACCTTCTTTGCACTGTGTCATCAACGTTGTGTATTCGTCACCTTCGAACAACCCAGGCACCTCGCCGTTGGCAAGCAAGGTATTCATACGCTCCAAGAAACCAGAATCAAGAACGTTAGATTCGTCCAGAATAAAGGCAATTTTTTCATCTTTGCATCCGGAACGTCTCAGCACTTGACGTAAGTCTTCGTCAAAGTCCTCGCCTGTGTATTTGTTGTGAACCTGTCGAAGAGTTAGGTATGTACGCATCATAAAATAACAACTTTCAATTTTCAAACATCAATCCATGTATTTTTTTAATTTGTATTAGACAATTGCGAACCTTGATTTGGAAAATGGAAAGACCGTTCATCCAGGCGACGAAACGAGATAGAGTAGTTTTACCAGCGCCAGAAACTCCGATCAACAGAAGATGACCTTGAGGCTGCCTGAATATTCTGTCAATCCTCAGGACATGATCCAATACCTCGTCAAAGAGAACGAGCGGTACGTCTAACTCTTCTTCGTAGAACACCTTCAGTCTTGCTCTTACGTAATCCCTCAATTCCTGCCGATTGACCGGTATGTAATCTTTGGACAGCCAATTGCTGTAAAGAATAGGTCTTTCCAGAGCTTTCTCTCTATCAATTGCAGGGAAGTGTTTCAGACCGACAATGTCGATGTTTTTATTTGTCCAGGCACGTTCAGGGTCTTCAACCAATCTGTCTTGGAATAAGCGCAGTGCTTCGTGAGCCCAGAGGCGCACAAGACCCTCGACTGAAAGGCTGTCCAGTGGTCTTATTGCCTCGCATATACCGCGCACCCAGCGAGTCATTTCACGCGGCGAATAAACGTAGTGAGGCTGCATATCTTGAGTAAACTTCTCTTGCGACACGAGATAGAATTCAACCATTGCGTTGGTCAATGGCTCGGCGTATCCCCGAAGTGACGGAGTCAGCCTGAAAGTTCATTTTGTTGTAAATGGAGGCAGAAATTTAAACTTAGTCTGGTGTTTAGAACATCTTACCTCAACATAGCACGCGTAAATGTTCCGTAAATTTGTTTCAGAGATGTTTCTCCGGGGTAATCAACATATATGACTGGTACGTGTCTGAGGAATCTATGACTAAGAGGTTTTCTGCCAGGATCTGTGGGAGGATTGCAGGCACCGACAAATTGGATCCGTTCCAAAGCAACCCAAGCTTGATCACTAGTTCTGTAGAATCCTCGGTGCTCCACCAATTGTCGTAGGAATGATATAACTCGCTGAGTCCCGTAATTGTCCATGTCCGGTAAATTTATCTCATCGCAGAATAGTACAAGCCACTTTCCAAGTTGGACTGGAGAGAGTATTACTCCATTTGGCGTTTTTCGGTACTCGCAGTAGTGGTCAAAGGTCTTTAGCAACAATTCTGGCGTCGTTGCAGATGAGAAATTAAGCCCCACTACTTCCATGTCTGGCAAAGCTCGTAACGCGGAAAAGAGAGTCATAGTCTTACCAGATCCAGGCGGACCACAAAGCACTGTAAAAGAGATTTGATAATTAAGAAAATGTACAATATAAATTAACTAATTTTCATACTGAACCATAAATTTCGATCACTTACCAAGCGGTTTGTGCTCGGCTAGCCAGGTATAGAGCAAGCTCTCATGTCTGACCGTATCCAGTGTGGGAACAACAATGTCAGGACTAGCCACTTTATGAGTCTCTACTTCGATTTGAGGTACTTTGTTACTCCATGGTAGCCATTCTCCGGTAATATTGACTTCAAAGTCAATAATCGGTGTGTTGGACTGAGCTGGCAGAGGTACAGTGGTTACCGATCTTATGAAATCACCAAGGTCGGATCTGACTTTGAGTTTAGCGTCACCGGCGAAGCTCCACAAAAGTGCGTATACCAAACACTTTGGCATATAACGTTCGAGTTGTTCGCTTGGTAGGGGAAAATCTATGTGCGTATGATTGTACTGCAGAACGTTTCGCACAGCCTGATTGAGCATGGAGAAAAGAGAGCTAAGGGCGCGTAATCTAGTGAAGTCCATGATGTGTTCTTGCTTCATCGCGTACTCCAGGCATCTGACAACTAAACCGTCCGGAGCAAAGTAGCTTTGTAAAATGCTGGCAACTTCACGTTGAACCGTAAGTGCAGGAGAAACGGTATCTTCCTTATCTGTCGACTTTTTACCCATATTGTCTTCTTCGCCATCCTCAAGCGGAATGTTACGTAGCCGAAGCATGTAGTTTTCGAATATCATTTCTGTCGATAATACGTCCTCGGAGAACCAGACCATACCGCAACGAGATACCGTGGCCAGGGTAGCGTATTTTAGATCTTGAACTTCAAACATAACGCGCACGTTTGGTGGCAGACTCAAACGTTCACCATTGGGGAGTGTTAAAAGCTTGTTGTCGTCCAGAACAGAGTTCAAGTTTTCAACCCATTCAGGATCGACATCACCGTCGAAGATGATCCATTGTCGCTTGTTAATCTCTCCTCTGACGTTGTCTATTATCTTCCTTAGAATGTGTGTGAAAAGACCGTCAGTCCATTCCCGAGTATTTGGATCCAAAACACCGTAAAGTGTTTCTTTGCTGATGGCTTTTGGATCTATAACATGGGCGACACCTTCAACACCCTCGAATCGCTCCAACGCCTTCAGCAGAACTTTCCAGGCCATTGTTTTTCCAGAACCGCTGGGACCCACCATCATCAAACCATGATTAAGGTTGCAGATTTGATAGAGTTGTAGTACCTGTGAAAAAGGAACGGTTTTGGAACACTGGACTAGTTCGATATCCCTGGAAAGTGACAATCATGCGTTGGCTCTGGTTAAGCAAAGACTGATTGCATGTTTCGATTACAACAACAATTTACAACAACAATACTCTTGTTCTATCTCACCTTAGCGACCCAGGTCTCACCGACCATCCCCTGAGCATGCTTTGAGATAAAATATCAATTTCAATTAGCACAACTAGTTCGTTCCGTTATTCGTGTTGCAATAAAGTTTATGTCATTTCTATGCCCGGTATTGTTGTTTTTTCTTTACTTGGAAAAGTGTTTTTGTGTATGTGGTTGTGAATTGATGAAATGAAGGTGTGACAATACACGCTACCTACCAATTAAAAACAGTATGTTAACTTGAAATAAACAAACTTACCTTTTCTTGCCATGCTCCGCCTTGCTCGTCGCCTTCGCCACAAACGAGATATTCCTCAGCGCAGACTTTTCGAATTTCGTCCTTCAATCCTGTAACCAATTAAAACATTAGTGATGATGCTGCAATTAAACATGTTTCAAAATCAACGGTCTAAATTTCGTATTTAACAAAAACCTACCCTTCATTTCGGCGCGGGTGTAATTCACATTGGGGAATACATCGTTCAGAAGACTGAATAACAGCGGTATATCTTCAGCGACAAGTTTTGGTACCATTGTTTCGCAGACAGATTGTATGAGGATTTCTTGCTCGGGTAGATTCTCGGCAATGGAAGCCTCGTCGATGTCCGAATCTCCGCGATTCTGCATATTCTCTTTGATTCTTTGGATCCTGTCACGTTTCACGTTTCCAGCCGATATCAGCACAGATTTAAGAGCTCGGAGCCCAAAGTCGTAATGCGATTGATTGGAAAGCTGTTCATCGCAAAGTCTGGAAGTGAAATACTCAATGATGATAGATAAAAGATGTGTGGATAAAACGTTTTTGACATAAGTTTTCCAGAGTGATCAAAGCTTACTTGAAGAATGGAACAATTTTGCAGGCCAGTTTCTCAGCAGATCTGAAACCTTGGCTGAACAACATTACTTCAGCGATCAACTGTCTGTCTGGTGTAGTCATAGCCAATGATCTGAACAATTTCTTCAAGTTGTCGGGCAAATTGGAACGACCAGCATATCCAGGATTCATAGTGATGAAGATAGCCATATCTGTAGAGACTCTGACCTGCTTGCCAACAAGTTCGACGCAAAGAGTTCCTCCCTTTTGTCCCTCCATTTGACTCTTGAGCGCTTCTTGGATTGTCTGTACTTGCTGTGACACCGCGGACAACATGCGTTCTTCCAGACGGTTAAATTCGTCAAAGCAACCCCAGGCTCCGACTTGACAAAGCCCAACGAAAATACGACCCATTGCCTGTAGAAAGAATTGTTGGTATACTAATGATTTCACATGATATAGGGAATTATATATATTTTACGTTTGGCATAATTCTTACCTGGAAGTCAAAGGTCTCATCACAATTAAACACCAATACGAATCTTCCGAGCTGGTGGCCTAATGCCTTTACAGACTCTGTTTTTCCAGTACCAGCAGGACCAAATGGTGATCCTCCAAGTCTAGCTTCCAATGCTTGGGTCATTGTAAGATAACATCTGTCTGTTAACGGTGTTTGGACAAGCCTGTCTTGTACACCAAGATATTCAAAGCCATAAAAGAATTTGGCATTTGCCATGTGAATGGTGAGCTGTTGAAGAACCTCGGTTTGTCTAGGATCAAAATAGAACCTCATTTCACAAAGCCATTCGAAAGCTTTAGGGTTCGAAACTTTGTTGGCCAATAGCCTTCTGGTCACCGTTCTTTTGTGTACAAATTCATTGATCAAATGCTCGAGTTTTTTTCTTCTGAGAGCAGGCTGTTCTTGTAGTACGGAATCGGCAAGCACGTTTAGAGTGCCTTCAACTTGCGTTAGAACTCTCTCGAGTGGATTTTTATTTGGGTTAGATTGAGCTTCATGCAATGCTGCTTCGACATCTTCTGACCACAGGATTTGAGCCGCAAGAACGATGATCTGAGCTTGGTACTTGTCGCACCAAGTCATAAAGGCTTCTGGATTGATGTTACCATCTTTAAACTGTTTTATATCCTGCACAGCCTTTGTGAGACTAGAAGCTAAAGTAACTCTCATTTCTTTTTCAACCATCGATAGCCACTCGTTAATTTTTGGATGATCCGTTGTTGACACTGGATCATTAAACATCACTTCTTCACCTTCCCGCGACGCGATACCAGTTATAACGGTGTTGTCTTCGTTCAACAGAATCGCTGCTACGCCAGCAAACATTTTCTTGAAGTGCTTTTGCAGTCTGGCAACGTTCTTGCTATTACCGATGATTTCAAGCAAATCTTCATCTCCCACGAAATAAAATCGAGGGAACGAGGTCCTTTCTCTTTCGAGATACTCTCCAAGAGCTTTTTGAATTTTCCCCAAAAGGTCAGCCAGACGTTCCAAAGCTCTCTGGACCCCGGGTATATTTAAAACATCCATAACCATTGGAGATTTGGACACTTTTTTCATCAATCCAAGGAACTCGGAGCTGATACTTTGGAAACGCGATGTTTCAACAGGTAGCAATGTCTTAATATCAGCGCTGCACGAAAATATACCTTCCAAATAAACCCAGCGCCGTTGCACGTCGATCCAAACATCGAATAAAGCGTTTATTCTATTCAATTTTTCCTCCCAAGTCAGAGCTTCTTCTTCAAATACCTTGTAATACGGCGACAGCTTCATAGCGGCGACAGAATTGATGTGCTCCTTGATTTTGTTGAAAAGATCATCCCATCCACGAATCAATCTACACTTGTTCTGGTAATTGATGAGGTCCAGTTCGTAGGATTGCCAAGACTCGCGTACCTGTTTCAAAAATTCTTCCAGAGCCATTTCTCCCTGAGCAACAAGTATCACGTCTTTAACAATGCTTTCGTTCTTTTGCAGATTGACATCCCACACTTGGCCTAGAGTAAGATCGCTCAAAACCCAGTTGACCCTGAGTTGTCTGGTCAGTTGTTTCCAATGCCTCTCCTTCAGTGCATCAGACTTCAGTTCAACTATCAACATGTTCACTTTAGTGTAACTTTGCAACATTTTCTTAACGTATTCGTAGGAAGAATACTGTCTGAGACGAGCAGGTAACTCTTTCAACTGAGCAATCATTGTGTCAAGTTGTTGACGTAGTTTTCTCGGCTGCACGGACAGCCATGGTTTTTCACGAGTTTCGTCAATCTGTGACCAGATGCGTGACAATTCCGACCAGACTCCCTTCAAATCTTGCAATTCTTCAAACACAACTTGCATCCTATCTTCGCTGGTCGAAACGCCGCCAGGTTCTTGAAGCTCCAGAGCTTCTTTGGCCTTTGCAACGTTGTCCCGTTCCTCTTTGAGCCTGGTGAATTTACTTTCAAACAATTGAAGATGTTGCAATGCTTCGTCTGGACGCAAATGTCCTTCGACTGGCTTTCCTCTCTCCCAATCTCCCAGGTAATCTGTTGTCCTAGTTTCGACTGCTTTGTCTTCGGCAACAATCTTCATCTGCAGAGACGCGACTTGCGTCTGGATGCTGTTGTCCTTGCGCTTGATAATCTCGTTGAACGCCCCCCATTCTCCTTCTATGTTATCCACGTGCAGCCATGTGCTTGGAAATTGGAATCTTTGCCGTTCCAGTATTCTCTGACCTTCCCTGTAGACGTCGACCTGCTTCTCCCAAACCTTCATATTTCGCTTGAGAGATTGGACATAAGTTATGAATCCAACAGCGTCCGAAGTGCTTGCCGCTTCGATGGATTGCTGCTCTAAATCACCCCTCGACTTCGACACCTGAGCGTGAAAGCTCGACATTTCATTACCGAGTAGGGATCCGAATTTACCCAAGGTCTCTTTGTGCCATGAATCATACTTGAGTGAAACCTTGCTCTGCACTTTAGCAAAGTCAATTATAACAGGACCAAATTCTCTCCTTGTATCTGAAGTATCGAAAGTTGTTCTAGTCTTCTTGATGTCGTTCAAACATTTCATCCACAAATTAATATCATCTCCAAGTTTTCCATACAAATTGTCAGGCTGCAAGTCCCACAACGACTGATATCTAAGCCACTGGTCAACGTAGTTGACTATATCTTTCATCTTTACTTCAACAGCCTCGTAAGCTGCTTCCAGTGGAACTTTACCTCCTGGCAATTTAGTCAGTAAATTTCTATAAGTCCCAGACTCAGGTTTGTCGAGACCGACTTGATACCTAGAGCTTTGAAGTCTTATTTGTGATGTAACGATAGCTTGCCAAGCAAAAAGCTGCTGCATTATTTGGAAACGAGCATCTTCGATACTCGGATATAGATACATAGTTTGATTTGTAATTCGAACTTCGTGTATTTGGTTTTGTATCTTAGGATCGCCACCTGGTTTATGTGTTGGTTGTACAGGCGCGTCCGTATCCATGCTCAAGTCGACTTCTTTCTTTTGTCCCATTAGCGTATCAGTCCAGGCGTTGATCCCAGCCTCCAATCTGCTGGCTAAATTCTTTTCAACCTCCTCATCGAGTCTGGCTACCCAAATGTGCAAGTTGGAGTAATTTTTCAACGACAATTCATCGACCGATTTTTGAATTTTTGATAAGATATCTGCAAATGTGTTTGCCGAATACGGACACGTTTCTATCGACCGTACATCAACATCCAGCTGTTCCTCGACAACCAAGAGATCCTCTACTTTTTCTTGGAATGACACTACAACCTCGGAAAGACGCTGGATGTATGGATCCAACTTGTAGCTCTCCCAGACCAAAGCGATACCCTGAGTGAGAAAAAGAAATCCAAAGTAAATACAATTTCGAAGTTAGTCAAATGTTGGGTATTTTTCAAGTGTGAATCCTTACCTCTGAAATCAGGGACAAAACGTCCTTCCGCATGCCAGCAACCAGTGGTATGATACTAGCCTTATCCTCGATCTAAAATCAGACAAAGAAAATTGAAATTTATTGAATCCAGTGATATTGTGAACAGTTTCTTTTTTCATTGTCACAATGATACAACACAAATCGCACGTTTACTATATCAAGTCAAGAATTGGGAATAAACAAAATGCAAAATTAAATATCTTTATTTGACTTTCAGCGTTACTGGGGTATAAAATGGTAAGACAAAATCTGCTTGGGCGTACATAGATTCTGAAGATGGAACACGTTCGATAAAGAATACTAATATTTATAAATCATTACGGGAATACAAGAAGAATGTATTAGGGTATATTAGACAAACGTATTCCTTGCTCCATCTCCATTAAAATATCAATATCAATGCTACGTTAGCTAAGCAGGCATACAATAATAATATAATTATAACAGATTTAGGCAGGATGCATAGTTGTTATTCAAGCATCGTGTAGAAACTACCTTCAATGTGGGACAGTGCGGACTCCGATTGGTAAGCTAAAAATATCGGAGATCCGAGCGATTAGACAATTTGGCGCGACTAAAGAATCCTCTTTTTTTTTTCATCTGGCACTAACTTTGTTTACCCATTTTTCTCTAACATTATCAATTGTTTTTTCACGATTTCTAAGCTCTGTTAATTCGTTAAGAGAATAACGAAAATGAAATAGCATGGCTGAGAGTAACACAGCACAACTATCATATTTAAACGGCAAAAGATACGCGCCTTATATAATTCAAATCAAATCTACTGCCTACAAATCCAAATATAAGTATGAAATAAGTGAAAAATAATGATCGCCAATACAAATATGAATCGCTCACCTTTTCAAGAGTTCTTTCATAGGTCCTGATGCTCTCGATTAAGCTAATCGCGTACGGATAAAGCTGATTTGCTTGATGTGCTTTGTTCACAATCGCCAGCGGTACTCTGAATCCAAGATTCTTAAGGTTTCTCACTTCCTTGGCTAGAGTTATAATCTCAGGAAGAAAATTAACTTTCAGCTTAAGTATGTTGCCGCGTCCAGAACGAGACCTGACGCTATCTATTGTGAAGATGCGTCCAGTAACGCCGATGTTTCTTTGCTGCACTTTACGCGCCCAATCATCAAATATATCTTGGGTAGATAGTTTCATGCGAAAACTGTCTCCATCAGCCTTCAGCTTCTGTCCTTCAATGTGGTTCTCCCAACCTTTTCCTGGTCAATGATAACGAAAATAACATTACTCTTTCCACAGTTAATTGAATAACATCATGAATCCTTAAACAAACATACCCAAGACATCTTCGACTCGTTTTAAATACATCGTTAATTGATAGTCGATTTGTTTGACCCATATAATAGATCCTGCCACAGGTGGAAGATCTCTGACTATGCTCATTTTACAACATTTGCTCTGCGAGTATTGGACCTGTAATAGAATTTGAAAAAAATTTAATGTCATAGCTGGAAAATAAGGACAGTCAAGATTGAATTTTCACATGGCACTAGAATTCATTTCACCTTAAACTTCTCATGGAGAGCCTCAATGTCATCTTTCACTCTCTGTATCAGTTGAGTTTGATATTCTCTGATAGCTCCACGAATATGAGGTCTAACGAACAAGGCATTGAACCTGGAGAAAATTCTGAACATCTCGTTGGCGTTCTTAGCAGTGCCTAATTGATCCCTGAGATGAGCAGTGATCCTGGCCTCGACTCTCTCGATTCGTTCTTCATATCTATGAACAGCTGCCTCCCAAGACTCGAGACCTTCTTTAGTGATGTCGAGGCAATCAACTTCCTTGACATTCTCGTAAGCAAGATTCACTTCCCCAATGGCGTTAGCATCCGCAGCGTCAAGCGCAAATTCTACTTTGGCATTATCGTGATCGGCACTTTCAATGCTTGCGTTATTATTACTCTGTCGAACAGTGGGTCTCAGTACACGAACTATCACCGTTCTCAGTTGTTCGTGTTGACGCCTGAAACGCCTCATGTGTTCCATTCGAGTTTGCAGCTTCTTGTGTGCCGGCGAAACTCGCCAGACCATTTTGAAGTGCTCGTCTCGTTTTTTCTTCACTATATCTCGAAGGAGCCCGGTCAGCTTGTCGTACTCGTCGTCCCACGTACTAAACACCTCGAAGCACTGGCCCATCACCTTCTCAAACTCGTCGAATGGAATATGCATCAGTCTTCGAGTCCCAAGTACTTTCAACAGCTGCTGTCCCAAGTCCCTAGAGATCGCTTCAACTAGCCTCAAGACTCTTTGTATCGGGTATTTGGTGCTTCTGATTTTTCTCAAGTGCATGAATATCTGCTGAACAGCTATCTTGATTCTTTCCAGTTCAGTCGCGGACAGCAAATCGTTTATTGGAAAATCTTTCATCAACGGATTGTAGTCATTCACTGTTGCTAATGCTTGCTTCAAACCTGTGTCAGTGTCAAAACTAACTGTTGCATGAAAACGCTTTCCATATTTCAAAATGTCCAGGGTCAACGATATCTCTATGCTTTCCCGCTTTTCCTGAATTCGATGCAACGCTCTTTCCAAATTCAACCAAAACGATATCTCCTGCAAAGCTGTACCTGACTCAGGGTCTCTGTTCAATTTTGTTACCTGCGGACAAGTCATATGTTAGTTCAGAATTGGGTGCAAGTCATGCATGATTGAAAATTAATTTCCACGTTTTTTGAATAGTCGATATTAGTTACGCTGTGGTTTGCTTGATTCAAGTAAATCTTCTATCAATGATCTTCTCTATTATCAAGATTTCCAGTATCGACTATTGACAGCATATTTCCCAAAGAAATCAATATTAGTAAAGGAATAAATTTTAAGTAGAAGGTTTCGCAGATTCTGAAAGTTTGATTTGTCATTCTCAAAGTGATTTATATTCCATCAACTGACCAGAGTTTTTATAGAAATAAATTTTGATTCCTTTTAAATCTCGAGACACATAGAAAATTTATATTATGAATAATCCTCTGAGGGTGGTCCCAATTTATATGCTGTTTATATGTTGAAAAATTATCACGACTATAAGCTTCTAAATCTTAAACCTTTTGAATTTCTTTAATCCAACGATTGACTCCGTTTTGAAGTTGGTTCAAGAACGTAGAATCCTCTGCTTTTTCTCCAAAGTCAGCAACTTTGGGTTTCCTGCCTTCCTCCGCACACTGCTTTATTACAAGGCTAACAGTTGGATGAACGGGGAGAGATATTTCAGGTATATCTATATTTTGCTGTAAATGCAACAGCCCCATTTCGAGCTCCGCTATCTTCTTCTCAACAGAAGGTGCCATTTTATCACCGTCTCGATCAGCCCTACCGGTGCCCTGTACGTAACTTTTAAAGTATGGAGCCATAGTCTTGCTAATAGCATGTAAAGTTTCATACGGAGGGCCATCAGAAAGCGTGACCAATCGCAACTGTGGATGAATTGGTTTGTCAGCCTCAACGACTGTGCCACGTTTCGTAAAAACGAGCGATGCCATTTTGGGATTTGTGAAGTAAATCTCATTTGATATGTAATACATCACATTCTCTTTCTCTTCGTCGCCGTCCCCGCCATCTTCCTCTGAAATGATTTTATTTATTCATTTAACAATTTGTGTTACTGTTGCAATTCATAAACTCAGCATGGGATCAAGACTGAGTGACTCGTAACTAGAATGAGTCATAATACCAGAAGTAATAATAACATTGCCAGATCAATAATCAATCCACGTTTCAAGCATGGATCGCATAAAGTTGGATCGAAGAATGGAGAAATACTCATTTAGAAATATTGAGAAAGATAGGGAAAATGACTTAATTAAATCCAAAGGTTACGACTAATGGTAGTGAACGTAAGAACATGAAAATTCAGGGTTTAAAAATACGAGGCCCTGAACAAAAAAAAAAAAAAAAGTTAAACAAAACGAAACTAATGCCCATATTGATTTTATTAGAGGTGACGTATACCAGGAGTAACATATACATCGGATAATGTCAGGTGTACCGTTAATATGTAATGGAGGCGAGAGCGGGCGGTTGGATTAGAGAATCGATTGAAATGTCAAAAATGACAGCGAGAATTACCTTTCGCCGAGCTTCTCTGTACGTACAGAGACCAGACTTGTGAATCGCTCAGGAATTTCTTTATGCATTCTTGATTATTTTTGTCCTCTAAAGCAAAGTTTAGAGCGGGCGGGGAATCGTCTTCGTCGGGCAGCAAGATCGCTACAACCCTTCGTAAGTACTTTGCAAATGACGAATACGAAACTATTGCGACGTTCTGTGATTCCGGCGATGGATCGCCCGATCCGTCAAGCGAATCGCCCATTTCTTATACCGGTTCTTTCACTGTACTACACGTATTTCTCAGAATTTACACGGAGCAACCGCTCATCTCGAGCGTCGCAGACTACGCCACGAGCCGTTATGACGAACAATGGCCGACCGATCAGACCAAGTGTCAAAAGCTATACGCACGCCGTCTGGCGAGCAGACCGTAAACCAATCTAAGCCGGTTCAGAGAGGCGAATAATGTTGCCCACGGATTTGCCGCATGTATGCCTATGGTGTTGACTGAAGATATCAACGCATTAGTATGTCAACGGCCCCTAATAAAATACATTCAACTTTAAAGGGGTTGATTATAACAGACCCAACTTTGGCGTGACAATTATAATCCAAGTGGATAACAATCGTGACGGCAGAGTCAAGTCTTTTATAATCAGCCTCTTTAAAGATATGACTGGCTCGCTACATGTCTATATGCTCTAAGATGGCTCTAAGGTTTTATGGGATTCCAATGTAAAATCGATTCAGCATAGCAGAATCCTGCTATTTTTTTTCGCTCCCATCAGCAGCCTTTATCATTACGCTATAAAGTCCACCAGGCTAGCAGTTTGAGGAGCCTGAGAGAGCTCCCGCGCGTATTTTCGTAACCTCGACGTCTCGCGACAATTACCAACAATGCCAAATTGGCAATGATCTAACACACACATTTTATTTGATGTAATCACGGCAAGGCGTCGTTATCTGTTGAGGTTTAAGTGGCGCCACCAGGTACGAAGATTTGAAATACGTAGAATTTCTGTTGAAAAGAAATAAAGTAGGGATGAAAACAACAAGGCCTGAAAGTGCCTCATATTGCCAAAGATGGTAATGTAGTGATCGTTGATCAGGGACGAGACGTGCTGGTGATAATTCGCGTTCGTGTAAAGATTTATCATATTTTCAATTCGACTAACTAAGCAAGAAACACTCGATCATGGCTCGCGTTATAACGCAAGAAACCTACGACGAAGTCGTAAAGGAAAATATTGAAGAATTCTCGATGACGGCCGAAGAAGCGATCGACGATGCTATCAAACAATTCGAGGCCCAAGTACGTATTTTTTAACACTCGCCTGAATATAGAACAATCTTTATCCAACGATAACAGTTTTTCTAACCAAGAAGAAAATTCTCCATTCGCTAAGTCAACCCGCTCCGTTTCGGAGTCCAGTCAAGTCCAGTCTCAAATATCTGTAGAGATATCATTATTGCCCAACCTTTTATTTCCAGGGCATCGACCTGAGTAACGTGATTAAGGATTTGGTCATTACTACCAACTCCGAAACGATAGAAGCCTGTCTGAATGCAGTGATCGAATGTTTCAAATCAAGCAACAAAGATGATACAGAGATTGTTGCAACTCTACAGAATCTTGAAACTGAACTAAAAAAGGACATGGCGAGACGTATTCTCGCTGCGAAGCTCGGAGCCTATTCTACATTGATCGATATAATCGAGGAATCCAAAGACAATGACACGATACTGGTACCAGCGCTGAAAACAATCACTTCTCTAATGACTGGATACCCGGATTTATTAGACGACAAAGGCATCGCTTTACAAATAGAGTTAGTACTACTATTCACTGTGTTTTCTATGAAGAATCAGAAAGTATGAGAAATGTATGATTTGTTTGCGACTTCAATTTTCAATGCATAAACTGTTTCACAAATTCATTTTGCAGACTTTTGGACTGCCAGAGGGGCATATTGACGGTGCAGGTGGTACTTCGTTGGGTACGAGAATGTTGTATAAGGCACGAACTGAACAGGCAAAATATATTCAAAGCCAACATCCTCGATAAGCTTAAACAACTGTTAGACAAAAAAGAAACGGCGGGAAGCGAGTTGCAGGACATTTGTGCGGTATTCAGGGCTTTGGTACTAGATGATGATATTAGACACGAATATGGAAGAGCCCACGAACATGCAACTGCTATTGCGCGAGATTCCCTTGCTCCGCTGACTGCTTTGCTTCAAAGTAATTATTGTCCCTATCATTACATATACAACATATATAAATTACATTTAAATGTAATCAACAAATAAATTTTCCAGGATTCCAAAACGACAAAAGCGTTGTCGGAGATTTGATGCTCACTCTGGCATCTCTGATTGTCAGAAATGAATTTTGCCAGACAGTACACGATGCCGGTGGTTTGAAATTTATCCTCGATGTAATGGTCGATTTTCCTGATGCAGAAAAGCTGAATCGACAAGCGTTGAAGTTGCTCAAAGCTCTGGCGGGAAACGATGATATCAAAGCTCAGATTGTCACATCTGGCGGGGTGCCTCTGATTGTATCTGCAATTAACAGACTTAAGGTAGTAAATTTCAGTCGATAGTTTTACACAGATTGAGTCAATATTTTATAAATCCGTATTATTTCCTGACTTACAGAACTTTGAGACAATTGCTGCAGCAGGAATGGGTTGTATCTCAGCATTGACACTGAGGAATCCATCTAACGCAGGTGTTTTTTACGATTGTGGTGCACCATTAGTGATCGTAGACACAATAAAGGCGCATCCAAACAATAGCAACGTGATAAGAAAAGCTGCTTGGGCTGTGAGAAATATGTCTGTTAGAAATAAAACCGAGTCACGTGAATTTTTGGAGCATGGTATCGAAGATCTGTTACAAACGGTCATGCGGAACCACGATCATATTCTTGCGGAAGACATCAAAGCTGCTCTCAGAGACTTGGGAGTGAATGTCCCACTAAAGGAAAGGTGGGTCGGTAAAGGTGATTCGTTAAAGCACGACGAGTAATTAAAAGCAACAGGCATTGCTTTATCGTTTTCTTGTAATAACTCATCAATTTCGCTGAGCGACATTTATGGCCATATTCCGCCGTACGAGGAAAAGTAAGACTGTCCTAAGTATTGGTATCTCCTGAAAATTGAATCACTATTGAGGAAAGGTCGAATTAAATTTGTATTAAAGAACAAAAATTGCATTTTTCTTTCCAGCACTACCTACGAAATAAATAAATATGAAAAATGTTTTTCCGTTCATGATGAGTAAATGCCGATGATCATAACAGATAATCGAAAAACAAGCAAGAATTAATTATATAAAATTTCTTTTTTTTTATATCGTTCGTTTGGATCTTATTTGTTTCTCTTAGAAAAATTATTTCTTCTATAAAATATATATATATATTTATACATCTTATACGAAATTTTATGATAACCTGTTATATAACATATACTTGCATTTTTATTAATTAATTTTTTTTTCACATCACTTAACTGCCATCTATAATTACTTATTATGTATTTACGATAAGATTAATTGGCTTTACACTATTTTTATATCAAATATATATAGCATGTTTATATTTTCCACCTTGTTCGCTTGTTTTCGCCGTGAACGTGCAACTTATCCGTTTCCTCATTTCATCGGAGCGTGTGAAAAGTCAATAAGCATCGAAGTAAATTTTTTGTGCTATTCGAATCAAAAAAAGACAAGTTGAAGATATATTTTTAAACTACCATGCTCTCTGGCGCATTAATTTGATATTGATATTTGCTAGTTATAATAAGACTGCAATTCCAAAGTATTGTATACATACTATGTATTATACATATATACAAACAGTCGTAAAATACTATATTAATGGCAGTTCACGTAAGCTTGAATAATTTTAAACGATGTTTTTCATACAATACTAATGCATCGTTTAATGTAATTCTATCAACTAAGTAACAGTAATACGGATTCGTATAATACTAGTAAAGCTAAGCATAATATTAGTAATTTCTTTGATATAGAAATACATCAGCGAGCACGGTTCAAATTATATTATTTGTATAAAAATTGAATTTGATTGCTCCTGTTACTTACTATTATATTCGGTCTACGGTTGAAGAAAAATTTATATATTTCCAATGAAAGTATAAAAATGCGATGTAGTTTCGGTTTTCGCGTTTTAATAACGTAGACTGAACTGATGCTAATACATGCATGCATTGTTTGATTGCTGTTATCTAAATGTCAACAAAGCTTTTAATCTCGCAATATTGTTTTTTGTCGAATAATCACGTTAACACTTAAAACGCATATAAATAAAGATATTTAACTGCACTTGTCGCAATTATTACAATCCAAAGCATTACATATTGTATTGATATAAATCGTGTAGATGCTATTGAATATTCAATTTCTTTTGTTTCACTTTTACAGATTTTTCACACTTATTGTTAATCAATTATACTACAACTCGTTAATTTAATATTTATGAGTAGTAATTAATTACCGACTATCGACACGCTTCGTTCATCGCGTTACATCACAATTATATATCTTATTGCCTATACATAGTTTCATGACTTTCATCCACTCTGAGAAGTTATGTACGATTATCAGTCGAAGTGATTGAAGCAAAATAGCCTGATACTTGACAATGAAAAGAAATCAGGAGGTGAAACAAGAATCTCGACGCATAAATTTCAATACCTTGATTAGTAGTGAGAAACTCTTTTGTTTTTCTACTTTGCCAAGTTATAAGAGTAATTATTCATCGCGATAAGTCAATGTTCCTAATTTTTTTCATAATTATTCAATTCTCTTAGGTGCAAAGAATAATTAATCATAACTTTATTGTCGTCAAAATCTTCATGTAATTCTACTCTCACGTTTCATTTTAACTAGGCATAACGAATGAAAGTTTGTTGGAAAAGAAGAAGAGGAGGTGGGAAAAAGGGGGAGAAAACAGCGTTTAAATTATAAATTCCAAAGAGTTATCAGGTTGAATAGATCTGCCATTCGTCACACTATCGCGCATCTCTGCGTGCAAAAGAGTTATTTTTACCTGGGTGTTGAAATACAGCGATGTGAAAAAATATACATATATGCGAGTATATTTTTTTTTTTTAATTGCCGCGACGAATCTCTCGGCAAGCCGCATACATATACATATTCCATCATCATACTCTGTCAGCCACATGAATAAACGACCATCACAAGACAGTCAGGCAGTAGTAGTAGCGTTACATACGCTTAGCTGAATTATAATTTCAAACGCGGAATAATATGACTGTGATTTATAAGCTACGATTAAAAAGAAGTACATGCATGTATGCATCTATATACGTTTGTGAATAGCGCGCGTCATAATCCCCTTCGAATACCTATAAAAGGTAAGTATAAACGAAGAAACTGATTGATAGATCTCGCAGGGAGAAGAGTGACTGACAAAAGTAAAAAAGAGAAATAACAAAAACCGCCGTTTACGTTTCACGCGATTTGAAATCCGTAATTACCTCGCGTGCGTCACTTTAGAAAAGAAGAAAAATTCTAGAAAGCGACAGTCAATCTTCTCACATCTCAATTGTTTCTAAAAATCTTCATGCTTTTAGTTAGAAACTAATCTACGTCGTGTATAATAATTTATACTCGAATACGATATTGATAAAGTCTGATGACAGTGTGATACAATGATAATTTATACATAATAGATAGTAATAAATTTTAAATATTATATTAAATAGAAATTCGTACTATTACAATTAACTGTACTTATATAGGTATAATATTATACATACAAGCCCGTCGAAAGATCTTTAATCGTTAATATAATATCGTTTTGTCACTTATACAGCCAAATAACGATATTGGCAAATACTGTTCATGCGCGACAAGATGCAATCTAAGGGAATTGAAAGTAAAATAAATTTTGCAATATTACGAGAGTTAAATTCTAATAAAATCTATTTTTTTGTTTCTTTGCAACAAATGAGATTCCGTATTTTGTTATGATCGTAACAGGCGTTTCACACCTTATTTATCCACTGGCTATTTCTTTTTCTTTCGCACTGTAATTTAATTAAAGCGACAAAAGATAAAAGAATACGAATTACGACTATACCGACATACGCAGGCTTCGTTTTCAGAATTCAACGGATTGTGGCGACAATGAGTTTGAAAAAAGTTTGACATTTATTCGACTTCACTCATAGATGGTCGCGGCAGCTGCAGCAGGAATGCTTGTAGTACTTTATTCGACACAATCGAGCCTTCAAGACCAGACTACAATTTGGATATTTGTCAACGCAGTCGGACTTTTCGTGAACCTCTGGAAACAAATAACATTATGTTATACATTATAATGATAGTGATATGAATTAACAGTAAACAAAGAAAAAATAATAATAATAATAGAACTGATTCTGACTACATCGTTTCCTATTTCTCTGTATTCTTTTTCTTTTTTAATGAAAAAAAAAAAAACGTATAAACATTACATTTAACGATAAATGAGAAATTTTTTGCAGTAAATAATTAGTTTCTCGTCGCAAAATTTCTTACTTTTCGGTGGTTTCGGCGGAATGTCGAAATTGGCCTTCGATTTGCATGGCTGCTTTTCGCACGTTCTTCGAGACTTTGGTTCGCTAGATTTTGCACAACCGGTGGTCGGAACTCCTTCGAAAAGACAACGAACAACTCGGCTCTGCGTGCCGGGCCCACAGCTCTGGGTGCACTGAGGGTTAAAAATGGTGAAAAATTTGTGAATCGAAATGGTTCTCGAATTGGTATTAGTAATTTACCTCGGACCAGTCGGATGTGAACCATTCTACGGGACACGGCGGCCTTAGGCATCTCTGATCTGTTTCAGGCCGCGTCAATTCGCGACAATTGGTTTCCCCGACGATTTTCAAATCGCCACCCTTTGACGCTAGGCAAGCCACGTCGCGATGCTGAGAACCCGGACCGCAGCTAACGGTGCACTGTATTAAAGGTAAGTGAAATCGGTGAAACGAAGCATCACGGGTAATTTCGAATTATCCGTATCATGCTGAAAACATTAGTCTGGATTCTATTGTCATTACACCGTCATTTTGGCTGGAAAATTATTCCCATAATTGTTAACATTTTTTCAATAAATCGAAATAATGAGTGAAAAATGTTGTCCATAACATTGGTTGAAAATTAATCAAACAGATTATAGTTGTATTATTTTCGAATAAGCCGTAAAGATCGATATTTATAGGTAGGGATTTATTCTTGGTATGACGTCACGTTCTGTGACGTAAGATACGACTAAGTTGTGACAGCTGACCGTTGTCCGTGTTTTCCGCGTATGGTTGGTTGAACAAGCGTACGATTGATTATATGTCATTAATTTATATGACATTGATAATTTGGAACCCAAAAAATTACAATAAAAAAATTGCGAACTTAGGTTATGTGGCAACAAAATGGCGCCGAAAACTAGGCTATGACGCGTCATGGGGACATTTCCCAGTAAAGCAGAGAAATTTAAAACAATTGGGTCTTATACTTTCTTTTTCCGTGTATGAGTTAATTGCGAGTATAACAATAACTTAGGATTAATTGAATTTTACTGTAATATTATTGTATTTTGTAAAATATGGATTCATAACCGATGCAACGTGACATGGGTGACGTCGTACTGTTGTATTTTTCATTAAACCTTACTTGCTTCAATTTTTGAAAATTCTGATGTTAAGAAGAAATGGGACTTCATTATTTTTGTTCACTTCAGTACTCGACTACACTGATGAAATTTTTCATCCAAATAACCATTTAATCCACCACAGTGCAAGACAGGAATTATTAATTAAACGAAAACAGTATAAAGCTGCAATCACTCGGTGATGATAATTAATAATAACAATAACGATAGACTGCAACTATTCACTCAACGTAGAATTACAAATTCCGGTTAAAAAGTTAAGGAAATAAAGGAAACTTCGATATTATATGTATAATTGTGCCGAATCTTATACTTTGTAATTATTTTTTGGGATTTTTGATGAAGATATCAAGTGAATTCAAACGTTCTCTGAGTTTCGCGTAGTTTGCGTTTACTGCACGCATGACTTTCAAAATCCGAAAAACAGAAATCAGGCCAGTAATACATTAATTTCAATTTCCATCGGGTTCTTTTCCATTCCTCGTCCAATAGAGATCATGCTGATCAATACAGAATTTGTCTCAGCAATCTACTCACCGGACTCCAAGCTCCAACGAACCACTGATACCGCATCCGGTCACAGTGTGTACCATTTCCGGTACAAGATTGGACAAGGTTTGGTTTTTTCGAGGCGTCGCAAAACACCTCGTTAACGTCACTACAGACGATTTGACGAGTTCGCAAACCGATTCCGCACTCGGCGGAACACTGCATTATATAGAAAAAAAAGGAAACAAAACATTATTATTATTATCACCATTATTATACGCCAGTGTTTCGCCATTTTCTTTTTATTCCTTCTGTCTATTGTCTTTCACCTGAGACGACCAGTCTGTGTACAGCCAGGGCGCATTTTGAGCAGGGATCCTGTTGCACTCGGGTAAAGAATCGCAAGTTGTTTTGTTCGCGGGTCTTGTTTCATCGGGGCAGGTTGTCGATCCTGCTGTTATGCATATCACCTCTCGTTTACGAATCGCCGGACCACAGGTGCTCGAACACTGCCGACGAAAAAGACGGGAAAGAAAAAATAATAAAGATAACATAAGGGTCCGGAATTTCTCGATTTTTTTGCATAATATAATTTCACGATAACTTAAATCCTGAGAAATTGTTCAATTTATCTAGTTTTTCGTAAACAACGAAATATTACGTTATTCTTATGATTTTTCAACGATAATCTTAATCCTGATTTTCTTATTCGGTCGTCGAAAACTTTTGAAAAATTCCAAAAATATTAGAACAGTATATAGTTTGATTGAACGTTTTACCAGTTAGTCGATCAATCGACCATTTCAAATAATCGTCATTGTTTAAGATTAATCGGTTAATCGTTTAACTGGGAATAACGATTAATCAAAGTCTAAGATTGTAATTCATTAATTGCACAGCCCGAATTTACAGTATTACAGTATAACTGAGCTACTATTTGAAAAATTGGATCTTCCGATTGCAGGATGGAAAAGGAAAACCTAACGTTCCCTGATTTATTATCGCTGTCGTTTTCACAAACGCGTTAAAATTCATTGCTAAAAATTAACCACCGACGAATAATGGAGAATAGTTAAAACACAAACCGACATATTTAAGTGTAAGTAAATAAAACGTCAATCTGCACTCACTTCTCCCCAATTTCCGGTCGTCCAATGGGATTCCTTCGGGATGGCTTCGACCTGCGGATGCATTTGTCTCGCCTCAGGAGGAGCCCGAGGAAATATGCAGGAAGTTAGCCTGCACTGAGTGGTCGTTTTTAAATCGGGTTTCTCAATGCAAGCACCGGAAGCAACGCGCATTGTCAACTTGGGGTTCAACTCCTGAACGCATTCGAGCTTTCGGGTCTGAATTCCGGTGCCGCAAGTCACCGAACACTGACTCCACGGACCGGCTCGCCATCTGTGCGAATGAAAGAATTTACGCATTTTCGGTTGAAAGTGAAGAAAAAAGGAAAAGGAAATGATCAGAAACGAAAATAGAGGATAGCGATGGGTTAAAAATTACAAAAATAGGATTTTATCCCAAAAAAAGTTAGAATTCTGAAAGTCTCTTCTGTACCATACACACAATTTGCATATTCTTTGATTATACTATGCATATAGGGGATTCTAGGGAAAATTTGACAATGGTAAAAAGTATTTTGGGATTAGAATTTACGCGAAATTTTTTTAAATTACAGTTTTCATTTGTTGAATAAAATCTTTTGGTTTTTCTCGAATACTTAGCGTATGACGTAGCTAATAATTATGGAGAGGGTTTTACAGATTCATCAGTTTTCAGCGATAAAATCGATATTTTGATAATTCTTTGACCGATTTCAGTGAGGTTACATTTTGAATTCCAAACCTTGCGGGACACGGCAGCGTGTTGCACCTTAAAGGCGGTGGAGAAGGTGGTCGAGCAACGTTTTTGCATCTTCTTTCGGGCGCCGTTGCCTGCGTGCTTTCTCGGAAGCATTTGAACGTCGCGTATTGCACGCCTGCGAAGAAAAATATTTGATAATGAATGGACAAAATCGCAAAATGGAGTACGAAAAATTCCCAGAATACAAAAAAGTTTACGGGTTTTAGAATAAAGATACCATTTTTAGTCACAGATTTTTGAAGAGTGCGTAGTATTCTAATCGCGTAGACGATGTCTTTCAATATGTAAGATGAATTTATGATCCAGAGAGAATCGACATCTTTGAATAAAAATTAACGAAATGTGAATTAGTGCTAAGTTGAATTTTACGTTATTTCGAAGGAGGGTTTTAATTCGTATTTAAAAATCGACCAAGAACAAAACACGCCGCGAAACAGTTTGAAACATGTGTAAAAGCTGTTCCTATTTTTGTTTTCTATTACTTTCCCCTTTCGAACTCTTCAACAATTTTGTTTTCCCTGATAACTCGCATGGTTTACGAGCTGATAGCGGAATCGGGTGGTCTTGTTACTTAAAGAACGGCGTCCATGGGTTCTATGGGTGTAAAAAATAATAAAATAATACCCGGCTTGCAGGTCATGATTAGGCACGGCAGCGATGAGCCACAAACTGGAGCTCGCAAGAAATAAGAAAGGAAATATATTGGAGAGAGTGATTAGAGGAATTATCGTTATTGCTGTAACTAATATGCGGTGTGTAATATTATATAGGAAGAGCCTGTTGCACAGCAGCGCGGTTCCACTGCGTCAGTATCTATATTTATGCGTATTACAGCTTATGCATACGCCATGGAAAACATAGGAATTTGATGAAATTATCTTCGCCCGTTGACACGGGGTGACCTGCAGGCCTTCCGAGAACAAGCATCATTTTCCACGCCATCACTCTCACCAGCGTTCGTACAAGAACTGGTGCACTGTCTATGGAAGTTACGAAACACGAGGGGCGTTCACATCGTTTAGAAAAAAAAATACGTCAGCTGCACATTTAATTATTATACCCATAGCAGTGCAAATTCGCCGTATTTTTTTAACACCAAAAATCTCACCCTTGTTACGATTGAAATATTCTCTATAATAAAAAGAGTGTCATGATTTTATTTATTTATTTTTTTGTTTTGTTTTTTTACATCGTCTATTGACTGGATTATTATGAAATAAGTGCGTGATCAACTTATCAGCAATTCACGTTATAGGCGAATTGTAGAGAATCTGTTCGCAATCAAAATAATTCCCGACGGCTAATACAAATGTGATTATAGTATTAAAAGACTTTCTGAACAAAGTTTGTCTGGATTTTAAAGCAATCTTCCTTTAATTGAATTTCTGGTTTTTAAACTTTTTCCTCGACCCTAAGGGGCGATATACTAATTTCAATGAAATTCACTTTTAGTTTTCAAACCTTTATCCTAGAATTTTTTCCTAGCAAGACGCAACGCCATCTGGCAGCAGAAAATGCAGAATGATCAGGGCTCCCGTATTTGATTTTAAAACTTGTTTGTTATCTCGTTTTTGACTCAACCTCGATTCGATTTAACAAAATAAAAGTCTGACGTGTTGCACGAAGATTTCGGAATCTCGATAATCGTACAACTCCCCCTAAATAAACTGTCAGCTGACTTATCTCACTTCTTTTCGACGCCATGTTGCGGTTCGGCATAATCCACCGCAAGGAATAGTAAGAAGAAGACGACAAAAGTTGGCCCGGTTTTTGGAGCAACGCAAGAGGAATTGTCAAGATGCGATTTGAGCGCCTCTTGCGGCCAAGTCCGTATGGCGTTCTTCCCCCTTCTCCCAATAATCTTACGATTCGCCGTTTTCCACCGTTTCCTCGGATTTAACGCTGGTTGGAAAAGCAATTACTCAGTTTTCACCGGTTTTCGCTCACTTTGAATGCGTATTTTACGAATTTACGGAGTATGTTTACGGCACGATGGTTTGTAGGTTAGGATCACCGCCCTTTTTTTCTTACATTTTACGGCGAAAACTTCACTTTTTCCCGTAAGAGGCGCTCAAATCGCATTCAGATAATTCTTCTTACCGTTATCTCCTTCCTACTACTTCGTGATCCACAGTTTTGCAGTTTTTCATAAACGCCAAGAAAAGTTCAATCACTCACCGCCGCCACAGGCCTTGGAGCAAGGAGACAATGAGGCTATTTTCCAGAAGAACTTTTTCTTCTTCCTGTTCTTCTTCCTATTTCGTTCATCCTTGCCGATCAATTTTTTCTGCATCGGTTGATCGCCGGCCATTTTTCCTATCGCGTTAGATTGATTCGAGTTCCTTTTATCAACGGCCTCGTCGTCTATACGACCCGAAGCAGCATCCTTACCACCTTCGGACTTGGTCCTTTAGCCGCGGAGGTCGAGTTCAAAGTCAGTAAATACACCTCTTCGATATCCATTTTGATTTTCTCTTCATTTCTTTATATAATACTTACATATTGGGATCCACTGGCGGCGTCACCACGTGGGCAGAATGTTCCGGAATTTCGTTGCCGATTTTCTCATTGGGACCTAAAGAAACACGTTAATTCCTTTCTTTGTCTATTCCTCTGTAATTGCACTAACTAGAATTGCAACACTGTTTTTTCTCTCCTTCTTCATCTCCTTCTTATTCTCGCTTTTCTTCGGTTGCATCGTCTTGCCTAATGTGTAACATATTGTATAAACGAGATGTAATTTAATTACCAGTAACGAGTACAGGCGGTGCCAGCATCGCGATGTCTTCAAATTTCTCCTCAACCGGCAGCATATATTTATACAATATCCCTGGATTCAATTCTTCGGATAAAATCTGCGTGGAAAAAAAAAATTAGGGTTTAAGAAAAACAATCGAACTATGGAAACATAGAGTCAAATTCAAAATTGTCGAATAAAAAGGTGAATAAAATTAACTCGCCATTAGGTCTACGGGCTCTTCGAGTGGACCTTCGGTCCAAATATTTTCGGCATGCATCAGGTTTCCACGACGATATGAAAAAACAGTCCCGGCACCTTCGTAAGCTCCAGACGAACTCAGCAAGGACGACGGAGACGGAGCGTTGAGTATGAAGCTGCCATTCGCGCCTCTCAATGCTAAAAACGAAATAAGGAAACTGAACCGGGGAGAAAAAAAAAATTATTTTCTACAAAAATTTGTACAATTTTCCAAATTAGCATTGAAAGCCCGTCGTAATTTTCTTACGCAATTTTCCTTGATATTTCGTTACTTTTTTCACAGAGGTAATTGTAGAACTGATAGCTTAATTTTAACGCTCGTTTTTCGTACATCAATCGCTGATATGGATATAATTTTTTATCGAATATTTTAAAATTGTTGACTCGTCGAAACGAGCACTGTCGAGTTTTTTATAAACCTAACCTGTTGGAACAAGGTTAATTATTACCAAAATGTATTAAAAACTACTACAATTTACAATTTTTTCATAAAGTTACATAATGACAGAAATTATTTTCACTGGGAAAAAATTTAATTCTGCAATGTAAACGAGAGAAAAATTTATACATGTACGATAATAAAAAATATTAGTATCATATTTAACTTTTCGCGTATAATGTTTGAAGTGTATGTGACAATTTGCAACTGCACAGCTGGGTATACAAGAAATTTTTGGTAAGAAATAAAAATACAAGTGTATGGAGTGTAAAGAAAGAAGGTATGTGTGTAATTATGACGTCAAGATTCTCGAATTCCAAATTTCTGTTTCTTTAACTTCGTATACTTCTATACAACATTATGTACTTGTATAACAAGTGAAGAAAAGGAAATTATTTTAAACTTTGCGCAAAGTATTTCACTTCTCATTTATCACAGACGTAAAAATAAATTGCCCGCTAACGAATTAGAGAATTTGAACAATTCTAACGTAGAAAGTGATCGACAGAGAATACATACCAAGATGGAAAAATACACGAAAAACTACCGTCCAATTTATAACAAATCGTCGATAAGTTTTAGATATTGTACGCAGCTATACTTTTCAAGAGTCGATCACAAGTTCAAATGCAAATGAACGAATTTTGAGACGATTGAAAAAAGGATTGCAAAGATTAAATGACACAAAAATTCAGAAACAATCACAAGAGAGGAAGAATAAAGAAGCAAGTACTCGAAAAATTTTATAATTCTACCGTTATATTCGCGTATGCAAAAATAAAAAAATAAATTTGAATAGACGTTACACAGATCTGTCTGTATGTGCATGTAATTACGTGTTGTGTATTACCACATGGACGTATATACATACAATAATAGTGTTGCGAATTGTGGAAAAAAGAAATTTTCTTCCTTTTCAGGCCTCCAATTCACCGCATGAGTAATGCATTATATACAGAATTCTTGACTTATAACATCACGCACGCGTAATTTATACATGTATATACGTGTACAAGGTATACAACAATACGCGTGTATAGTATGTTAATTTCTGCGTATACATCTATGTAATACGTATAGCATAATATGAGTTATGTGTACATTTCGTACGAACGAAACTTGAGACAGAAACGAAGGCGAAAATACTATTATCGTGAAAACTTTCATCGAGGATTTAAAAGGGTCGGAATAGTGAGAAAAAAAAATGGGGAAAAGACGAAAAGATATAAAGATGATGAAGAATATATTTACAATTATGAATAAAAATATGATCGAAAACGAAATTTTATCTTTATCAGTTTAAACAAAGTTGAACGGATGAATGAATTGGACTGTTTCCGATTGGGACTTTTTTTATATAAATCACTCATTTCGTTAACACGTGATAAAAAAAAAAAAAAAAGTCATAAACCGTAAGGCATCTCTAAAATTTGAGTTGAAAATTCTACACCTTGGAAGGATTTTTATTTCTTTATTCATTTATTTTTTTGTACGGCAAAAACTGTAACGTTTATGCCTTGTTCCAGCAGATAAGCACAAAAACTGTCGCCTTAATTTTATAAATTCTAAAACGAATATTGTTAATTAGAAATTAATATAAACTTTACCTAGAGCGTTTTTAGACGGCCGAATCTCCGTGACGTTTATCGAAATTGCTCCCTTTGGAATGGTCGTCACGAGCTGATGACCGGCCGATAATTTTGGCTCTAAAAAAATACCTTCGAAAAGTCGACAGCTGTTTCCTTCACCTCCGCAAACACCGCAGGCGTCATAGACTCGACCCGAACCAACGACACCGTCACATCCAACCGACTGCGAATGCAATTTTCAGAAGCGTTTGTACATTTCCAGGTTACCTTTAGGTCTGCGAGGTTAGCTTAACGAAACATCGACAAGAAGTTACCGTTTTACATTTTTAAAATGACTCTGACGGAGAATCGAGGTCGCAAAATTTGATCATGTTTTAATTGCTTGATTACAATTGTTACTGAATATTTGCAGTTGAACGTGCAAATTGAACGAACACAGTCGGATTGGTCGAAAATAGACGCCAATCCAATAGATTATTCGTTTTAAATTTTTCTATTCCGACTGCAGAATCGTAACCGGCCAATTAAAAAGGCCCCTCACATTCAATCTTGTGCAAATTGAACGAAAAAAGTTGAATTTAGTAAAAAAAATGGCCACCGTATTGGATCCGCCATTTTGAATTTTTCAATTTTGACTACGGAATCGTAACCAGTGACTCAAAAGCCTCTTCGTATTCCTTTTGGTGCAAATTTGGCGAAAAAAGTCGAATTTAGTAAAGAATGGCCACCATATTGTATCCGCCATTTTGAATTTTTAAATTCCAACTGCAGACTCGTAACCGACAACCTAAGAAACCCACTGACATTCAATTTTGTGCAAATTGAATGGAAAAATTTGAAATTAATCAAAAATGGCCACCATATTGGATCCGCCATTTTGAATTTTTAAATTCCAACTGCTGAATCATAATCAAGAACCTAAGGTTGGCCGATAATTTTTACGTTTCATGTAAATGAAAAATGTGACCCTGAAAGGATTAATTTTATCATTACCTCGCAAAGGAAACGAGGTCTGAGAATATGTGCAAAAATGAAAATTATAATTATCGATATCTTCGAATTGATTTTACTGTTCAACAATATATCTTGGTGTAGGCAATGCTTCGAGTTCATTTTTAATACGCAACTTTCTCGCTTTCTACTGGGAGTGGCGAAATTTTTCATTCGCTATGGGAAAAGAATTCTTTTCAAAGGAGTTTGGCAAATAAAGAGATTCTCTCTTTTAAAACATCCTCATACGGAATATAAATTGAAAAATCATTATTCAGGTCATATTTTCAGGTTTTAGCACGTTCGTTCATTTTTTTTTATAATTCACTGTTTGTTTGTTTTTTTTTTTTTTTTTTTGGTTTTGTTTTTATACTCATACTCGCGAATCGGAATAACTTTTCTTCCTCCGTTTTCGACGAGAATTAACCACGTTTTAACTATCTTTCAAATGGTTTTTGACATTTCTCACTGCTATTTCTCGCTATTTCGTCTACATCGATGCTGGTGATTTCCATCATTAAGGTCATTTTTGATCAATAGCGAACACACATCGTACTTCGGTTATCTTCATTCTTGTTCTCATATATAACATTTCATTTGTAAAAAGAGAAAAAAAAAAAAAAATTGTTGACTATACATGTCCCGTTTTCTTAAAAAGAATCTTCAATCTTTTCTATAAAGCTCTGAGTAGTTTTGACCATGTTTTCTTTTGTTATCTTTTTCACTCACTATATATATATATATAGTATATATATATATATACATATATGCTCTACAATCGATGCGAATTACAATAAAAACGAATGAAGCTGATACAAATAATGTCTCGTAATAGTCACGACATATTTTAAAGAACACTCGATTATCTACAAAATGAAACCAAGAACGAATTCCTAACTTCTATAGTTTTTCAGATACATCGGTCAGAGTGTGCGAAAAATTCAAACCAGATGATTCACCTTTTACAATTTTTGCTAACGAGTCTGGTTTCAACGAGGCTTCGTTTGATACTAAAAACTAACTTTTCAAAGGGTACGTAAGAAAACAATTAACAAAAAAAAAAATTAAAAAAAACACCCCGATGTACATACATACATCAAATAGTACAACAAACAGTTTTTTTTTTTTTTTTTTTTTTACGATACCCGTTTTACCGAATTTTTCTAATTACCGTAAAAAAATGAAATTTTTCTCAGCGTACAATAAACATAACACACCACCGCGTGCAAGTTCGTATTTAACATCGAAAGCGTTAAACCTCGCGCATTATATCGACGATGCGATAGGTATCGTCGATGTTTCCTACCTCGGATTTCCGGTTTTCAAAACTAAAAAATGGGAACCAGCAGCGTGGTGTTAAAAAATGCGAGTGGAAGAAAAAGAAGAAAAAGAAAAAAAAGAAAAAGAAAAAAAGAAAAACGGCACGGCATTATCGCCGCTGGCGTGATCTGCAAATCACCTTGCACTGGCCCCCGACACAGAGCCAACGATCGGCGGCGCCTACGGCAAGGACTCCGGGAACCCGGGAGCGTCGTCGTGGGTTTCCTCTACACGGCGTCCCGTCCAGGACGGCCGGTTCCAGGGTGGCGTAAAATCGCTCTCCTACAGCCCGGCAGTTCAACGCGCAGTCGTTCGGAGCTGAAACAAGTTTTCACGTCAAGTAAAAGAAGCAAAACTGTTTCAAACGGATTGTCGAGTTTGACGAATGTCGAGTATAACTATATTTGCCACGTTCGTTTATCGTTTCCCGTCTATGGTTGTCTTTTTTTTTTTTTTTTTTTTTTTCTTCCTGAATTCAAATTTGCACCAGTTAGTTACACAACGTACCGCAGATTTCAACGCGACTCGCGAGAATTGCTCCGGTGTCGCAATTTTTGTACATCTATTTGTTTTTAACAATTTTTCGCATCACACTTAAACATATGCCTAATAACTTCTTTAAACATTAATATCTGTAACAGTTTTTTGTATCCAAAGAAACAAAAGAAAAAAAAAAAAAAAAACATTGGTAAAAGCGCTCTTCTTTTGTTTTTGCAGCGGTGTTACCCTTTAAGCAGACTCTGTCGAATTGACCGACAATTGAGTCTAACCGTATTGTTTATTATCCATGTTAATTCGTTGTCTTCCATCTATAATGTTTCTATGCATCAGTTGTCGCGAAGACAACTCTCTCGTTCATTTATCTTGATGATTGATTGAGAATCGAATCGCTTGATACATCGGACGATGGCTTTGAGGAATAATGATCGACTGGCAGGCGTTAAAAATCGTTATAACGTTTCGCGATAATCGTCAAATGGTTTCAATTCATTAACGTTCCATTGATTTCCACATCTCACCGTCCGTTTTACACTTGATTTCCGATTTACCAAGTAATTACCCATTGATTCGCAATGAACTTCCCAGTGTTCCAGGTGTTTCCCAGTGATTTCATTGCGATTACCTGTGACTCTATCCGATAAGGAAATCACTGATGATCACCTCGAGCGTTCGGAAATCATTGGTAATCAGCGGTAGCGTTGGAAATGAATGGAAATCGATTGGCAGGCTGTAAAACAATGAACGGTAATCGTTCGAAATCAGTGTTAATGAATTAGATTCATCCGTTTGATTTCTAAGTGAACGGCCAATCGCTTGCACGAGATTCGAATACCATCAATATTAATTTCTCTTAGCTATTGGGAACGAACGTGAGAGCAGGGCTTGGCAACATGGCGGCGATAATTAGGACCTATCAACAAATTAATTCTTTCAGTTCAAATAACAATCGAATACCAAAGTAAAGAAATACAACAATCCAAGCTGTTTAGACTTAGTTTTTTCGCGTGGAATCGATATACCGTTGAAAATACGACTGAGGAAAACTTTCAAAATTAAATATGGCGGAGTTAGAATTGCGCATATTTGTGTCACATTTTCGTTCCCAAATGCAATACACAAAGATGTGATTTTGAAATCTGTAACGATAATTGATGAGAATTTTCGTAGCAAATTTTCTAAAAATCTGTTGTTGAATTTGAAAACAAATTTGTCATGACTTTTTCAAGCATTTCATTCGCGCTAAAAATGCTGAAACCGGTATTTGGCCCTCGAAATAAAAGAAATGGAAGTTAAAAAAAATAAATAAAAAAAGCCTTTGTGCCATAAAAATTATATAATATCATATACGCGTAAAAATAAAGTAAATACTCACCATCAGGAAATGGTTCCCACTGATAACTCTGCCCCTTGTAAAATTTTCCGTTGTACTTGGCGCATTGTTCAGCTCTGATATCCCCAAAATCCGGACACTCCTGAGAAAATTTCGTTGGTACAAAAGAAAAAACAAAAAATAACAAAAACACACAAAAAAACGATCGAACGCAATAGGAAAAATAAAATAAAACGTCGTGATTAAACGTGATTAAGAAAAATAAGTGGAGGAGAAAAAAAAAAATCATTTTCTTGTAATATTACGTATATACAACAACGTCAATAAAGTCATCACGCTGTAATACATGTACGAGAAGGAATTATACGGATCGTTGACTTTATTAGGCCATCAGCGTCGATTCGGCGATGACGATATAAAAATATGCAGCCAAGAATTCGTGAATTAAATTCCTAGACGTATCGTAGCGTAAACCCTGTAATACAACAAAAGTTGTCGACATATTAAACTTAGACGTCTGATAAAATTATGGAATAAAAGGAGCACTCTTTTTATATTTTTACGTCGAGGTCGGGGTTGAAGAGAAGAGATTTTTAAAGGATTTTTCACGAAGGGACATTTCAATTTATTAATATATGTATAAAAATTTATATACACATATTGGGGGTTTAACATTGAACTTCATTCTGATATTTTTTATTTGTAAAAATATTGATTTTTCAAGCTCCTCTAGAAAAAAGAAAAAAAAACATGGCGTCTCGCGGTGAGCGAGATATCTCCGGACTGGATCATCCGAAATGAAAAGATGAAATATATTTTGTCGACACGAGGTGTTACCTGGTCTTTAACCGGAGAGGAATAAGTAAAATATTAATTTTTGAACAAAACGGCGGCTTCAAAAAAAGAAAAAAAAGAAAAAAATTCGATTTTCCATAAAAATTTTCGCCTCAATTCGTTCGTCAAACGGAAAATATTTATCGGCGAGAAAAAAACCTTCGACCGAGGAGTGAAAAGGGAGTGATTCGTAAAGCTCGTGTAAGAATTTGATACCGATCGGTTTAACCGTTTTCGAGAAATCTCGCTCACCGACTTTGAAAATATAGTTTTAAGAAAAACTCGCTCAAAGTTTCAAAAGCACTTTCAAACGCTCCGTCGCGTTTTTGAAAATATACGCTCAACTCGGAGAATATTTGTCGGATCGACTAGAAATTTTCTTTGCAATAAGTTGAATTTGTCCGCATTAGGAAAATGAAATTGAAAAAAGAAAATCTATTTTTGAAAAATCCTGACCGGGTTAATCCCTTAATGCCTTGGGCATAAATCGTATGGAATCGAACTCGTGTTTCGAATTTCAAACCGAAAACAAGTCAATTATCCGGAAGCCCAAGAACATTAATGAACATTACCGAACATATGCTTCGTCATTCGAGAAAAGAAGATAGAAAAATTACGCGGAGAGATGAAGAAAAGATGAGTCACAAAGATAGAATAAATATCCGTAAGACAATTGAAATTCCGCGCGTAAAAAATTCCTCCGTACGTTACAGGTATAGTACGGTGATAAAAGTTGTCAGCTGGCTCGCACACGTTGAAAAATATGTCAACGTTACGCAATCCTCCCACTTTAACCGTATTACAAGATACCAACGCTCTGTTAACTATGCGTAAGTTAAACAGGTGTCAATGAGGATAATCGACATCCTCGAATAAAAATAAGAGTAACAAAAACGATAACAGTAATAATTAAATGAGTACGCACGTATTTACGTCACAGGAAAAAAGAGATCCTGCTTCGCGGAATGCGCACGGAGTGAAAGTGTTTTCACATTTTTCGCTATTAGTTTTTCACTCCCCGTTAGAAACAATAATCGTTGCAAAGTTTACAAGCGATTGAATTCTCACTGTTTTATATACAACGTTGAGAAAAAGAGAAGCAAAAATTATCCCACCGGGTCAACGGAAATTTTTCGTTTCATTTACATCCCACTTTTTAATGCGTTACTGAGTACTGGAAGAGTGAAAAAAAAAAATAATGCAATGTA
This sequence comes from Neodiprion fabricii, assembly GCF_021155785.1. Classification (NCBI taxonomy): domain Eukaryota; kingdom Metazoa; phylum Arthropoda; class Insecta; order Hymenoptera; family Diprionidae; genus Neodiprion; species Neodiprion fabricii. Next base: position 18,574,019 of record NC_060245.1, read on the forward strand.
AAACCAAAAGATTAAATTTTGATACGACAATTTAAATATCACGCAAAAAAAATACCACTGACATAAATTAGACGTTATTGAACATTATGTTCGGTTAAATTTTTCCAACAGCGTACACGTCCCAATAATTTAGCATTGATGACGTCGCACATCGTACCTCTTTTTTCTTTCAAGTTTTGGATCATTTGCTTAAATATTTTTTTTCGAATTTTTGTTTTGGAAAGATAAAAAGCAGAAAAAAAACTGCTAAATCATGTATATATATATTTATATATATATATATATATATATATATATCTATCAGTTATGTAAATTCATATATTCATGGATATATTATTATAACCGACGGGGTGAATTTGAATTCAAATTCAAATGCAAATTAACACCTCGTTAAGTCTCGCCCTCTCAGAGTTCGGTTATAGGTATAATCGTTCGCGTCCTACAACAACAACAATAATAATAATAATAATAATAATAATATCGTATAATGATAATAACAACATCCTCTTCGGCACCTCAGAATTATTTATCGCCGGCACGCACGCAACCATTCTTTACTTATTTGTCGATGCATTTCTCACGATTTTTCGGTTCCCTTTCTCCTCTCGTCTGTGAGGTAAAAAAAAAAAAAGCAATCGCGTTAAATTCGTCGTTGTAATATCGTATCATAATCGTCGTGTGATTTTTACAACTCGACGGTGAAGAGAAAAATAAAAAAAATAAAAAAAATTACCGCCGTCGAATTTATTATCGTACAGCAAGAGGGATTTTTCTTCAAGTTCGATTGAAATAAAAAAAAAAAAAAAGAAACAAAAAAGAAAGACAGAAAATCGAACGTAACAGGCGTGATAAAATTTTGTATAATCCCGCGACGTCTCTTCGTTACGGTTTTAACATCTTTCGCACTCGTTTAACGAACAATTTTTCCAAATCTTATTTTTTCCTCGATGATTTCCAGGAGGAAATACGGAGCGAAAAACGTTGTTGTACGTAAAACGTGGTTTCATCCGCAGCTCGTTTTACGTAAACGCGATGCGAAGTCTGTGTCATAAATATCCGTGTGTCATTCTGATCGTTGTTTAATAATATCAAGAAGAAGAGGGTAAAAAAAAAAAAAAGAAAAAGGAGGATGAAGATAAAGAGCGAGGAGAAAAAGGGACAAAGAAAAAGATTCAACGTTACATATCTACATGTACACGAATGCATATCGTTAAATCATCGACGCGTTAACGTCACGAGTGACTAAACCGACTGTTTGCAACTTCCGGTTATAACAATGATGCGCAATACCTAATAGACGTACGAATCGTCGTCTCCAGCTTGTTGACGAATCCAAAACACGCCGTATATAATTGTTAGACTTTTCTTTTATGGGAAGCGAAAATGACGAAAAGAAGAAAAAAAAACGAAAGATTTACCTTTTTCGAAAATTCGTACAAAGAAACGACAAAGTTACGCGATAGACGGAAAATGTGGCAAAATTTTCTTCGATTGTAAAATAAATAATTCTGCAAAGAGAGCGGAGTAGTGAAAGAAAATCTGACATTTATCCTGAAATTTCTATCAGCTCGACGTAAAATATCCATTCCCGGATTTGTTCCGTCGGACGAATTGTGTGGGAAATAAAAAAAAATTTTCCGCAAGACTGTACGATCTGTAAAGAGATGATCGTCTGGAGGAAATGTGAAAAGAATTTAAAAAAAAAAAAAATTAAAACAGATCCTGTAGACAAGATACAAGATTTAGTTTTAAACTGTTCCATTCATTAATCTCGAATGAAATATCGCGTTATAAATACACACATACATACATATATATATATATATATATATATATATATATATATATACTGTATGGTTTTGTATTCAATTCTATTTCACCATATGATATATATATATATATATAATATTATGTATATGCGTTGCACGTTTTACGTTTTAACATTATTTTTAAATGTTTATAACACGTATGCACGCGGGTGACGAAACATATGTATCGTAATTAAAGGGAATAAAATAGATCGCCGCGTGTTGAACGGGATTGAAATCTGAAACTTATACATATACATACGCGATAATATAAACGACTGAATCAACTGTTTGATAATTTTCCGTATCATAGGTTGCTATTAATTATGATTACTTTCATAACTACTGACAAACCGCGTCGGCTCGAATCGCCGACAAAGAATTTCCCCTCGAATTAAACGTGAGTTATTGTACATTACGTTGTTTCATACATCCAAGAATAATGAATTATTGTGCCAAAGTATACGTATAATACGATATAATAACCTTACCGATGCATGATTTAATTCGACTCAAGATTATTATTATTATTATTATTATCATCATTGTTATTATCCGGGAATTCGCATTATTATGTACATGGAAAACGGAGCAAATATTAGGGTGGCCTTTAATATTGGTTGAGAAAAAAAAAAATTTTTATTTTAGGAGTGATTGTCGAAGTGAAAAATTTGAGAAAAATAAGTTTTACACAATTTTTCCCTGCGAAAAATTAATGCCGTTATCCGTGCTTCGACAGCTTTACTCTTTTGACGTGAAACAGATACGAGAAGATCGAAAAATAATCGGATCAAAAAACCACAACGCTAGATCGGCAATGATTATGTTCGGATATGTTAAATTGATTTCAAGGTCATTTTGTACACATGCAAGTGTCAACTATTTTTCACATTAAAAGTTTTCCTTAGAACATTCCTTATTTCTGCTTCTCTACAAAAAAATTCAGATAAATGTCCGGAACGCGGTAAAATTACTTTTAGATTAGTTTAAGTTGTCGCATAACGTTGCTTCATTGTTTACGTGCGGATTGTTGGAAAAATTGATGAAAAATAATCGATTTTAACTCCTCGAATTTGTTGATATTAAAATTAAGAGCGGATTTCACTTTTAGAAAATAATTTTTTAGTATTCCGAGTCAATTTGAGGGGTGAGAGAAAAACATGTTTGTTTTTACCGATATTAAGGGCCACCCTAAACGTGTGTATACATGTATACGATTATCGTATAGTGCAATAAATTAATTACCGAATCAGCGATATTAATTGATCACTTTTTTTTGCCAAACGCAGAGTTGTCACATTTGTCTCGAAACCTGTTTTTTTTTTTGTATTCGTAATTGTGTAATCACGTTATTACGGAAATAGAAAATGAAACTGTACAAATGAAAATGTAAATTTTTTCATCGTCGCGAAGAAATTAATTGATAGAATAAAATATAATTAGGTTTGTGAGGAAAATAAATTTTGTTTCAAACGTTTATTACCTGAGTATTGCAGACGTGATATCGTTTGTAAGTCCCGATGCAAAACGGCTTGATTTCCGATCTCTGACCCTCGATACTGGCGATGCTGCGTTTCCGCAAATAACCCCTGAAATTACGTTCATTATTACACGTATGTAAACAAATTGGTAAGATGGAATAATTGACGGTGAAAAATTCGCGATTACTGGGGTTAATAACTTGTATTTTTTGTCAAGAAGTAGAATGGATACCGGAAAGTTCTGTATTTGATAATAACAATATTTGGCAGTTTTTAAAATATACCAAATTTGTAAGATTTCGTTATGTATGATATTTGAATTTGTTTTTTTTTTTTCGATCCATGCTAAAACATACAATCGATAAAGAAAACGGTAATTAACTCTGAATTACAAGCTGAAGAAGATTAATGCAGAAACGAATAATAAGTTTCTATAATCAATATTTGTTAATTCTTATAAGCCTAAGAAAAATCACGAATTACGATACGCGAGAGAGAAAAGAAGAGAGAAAATATAGGAATGAGAGTTTTAATCTTGGGACAATTGTATCATAAATTAAAAAAAAAAAAAATGTATATATTTATGTATGGGACATTCCACGTCAATTCGGTAAACACTTGACAGGGACATTTTTTAATTTCAGCAAGGATTTTTCCTACTTTGGTACTCTTAAAAAGCTTCCAAAAAAATTTGAAAATCTTTTCAATCACTCGTCTTCACCCTGTGATTTTGTAAAATCCATCTTAAAAACATTCAAATCTATTTTTATGAAACAAGAAAAAAAAAAAAAAAGAAAGAAAGAAAGAAAACGAGGAAACGAAAAGAAAAGACGAAATGAATCATTTTTACGCAAGATTCAGAGTGCGAGCTCGTTCTTTTCTTTTTTTTCAATCATTTTTTAATCCTTTTTACTATTTTCATGACCCGTTAAGAATCTGTTATAAAATTACGAAGAAATTGTGAATGTGTTTTAGAACCAGAGTAGCAATAAAAAAAAAAAAAAAAAATGCGGTACGCATTGTAACAGATTTTTAACATAGGTATGAGAATAGAAGAAACGAATTAAAAAAAGGTAGGAAACAATTATTTAGAAATTGAAAACAAAAACCCAGGTCCCACTTCTGAATTTTGCGCGAAAATGTTTCACATTGGAAACCGAATGTAATTTTTTTTATTAATTTTTTCTTGTAGTTTAATAAACATCAATTTGCGTGTTTTTGAGACGAGTTTAAAAAATCGTAGGGTAAAGACGAGTGATTAAGGAAATGTTGAAATTTTTATCCCAAGCTTTTTAGGTGCCGTACTAACGCAGTAAAAATCCTTGGTGAAGTGAAAAAATTTTACGGTCAAACCGTTCTTTGAATTGGCGTGGAATGACCCGTATATGTATGTAACAGGGTGAGTTTAAACCGTACCGCATCGGAACGCAATCTCTAGCCTGGGACTGTATCCCGGTCCCACAGGATCGAGAACAATCCGACCACGCAGCCCAGCTTCCCCAATTCCCTCTGACTCGTTCCATGTTTTCCGAACTGCGAAGCATTTTTTCTTGAAACATCTGATGCACCTGAAGCAAAAATAATAAATTACCGCCATTAGGTATTGTTATTCGGCTTAGGTGACGTTTTTTTTTTTAACAAAACATGAATTGCTATGAATTAAGGAATGAAATGGTGACGCCGTATTTACTTGGATATCAAATCAACATGATTCAAATTCATCGAAACATTGATTTTTAGCGATTAGTGATTTATATTGATTTCCACCTCATCGTGCGATTTTTGTTGATTTAAAATGATTGCCGAACGATCTTGACGGTTTTTAGTAATTTCGGGATTGGATAGTATCGGAAAAAGTTACTGCAAATCATTTAAAACACTGAGTAATCGTTAGAAATCAATGGAAATCACGGCGTAAACTAGAAATCAGTGATTTCTTCTTGAAAAATCTGATGCACCTGGTAAATTATTACCATTAAATATTATTATTCGACTTACGTGAATTTCTCATTAAAAATGAATTGGAACGAATTACGAAATAAAATGGTGGCGCTGTATTTGCTCAGAAATCAAATCACTATGATTCCAATTCACCGTAACATTGATTTTTAGTGATTTATACTGATTTCCACCTCATCGTGTGACTTTCATTGATTTAAAATGATTGCCGAACGGTGCAAACGGTTTTTAGTCACTTCCGGACTGGATAGAATCACAGGTAATCACTGGAAATCATTTAGAACACTGGGTAATCATCGGAAATCAGTGAAAATCACGGCGTAAACTAGAAAACAGTGATTTTTTTTCTTGAAACAACTGTTGCATTTGATGAAACTTTCGCCATTAAGTATTATTATTCGGCTTACGTGACTTTTATTCCTTAATCTACAATTGGAATCACCTGAACATTGAATAAAATCGTGGCAGCACATTTGCTTGGAAATCGGATCAATATGATTCCAATTAAATCACGGGAAATTACCGGAAATCATTTGGAACACTGGATAATAATCGGAAATCAGTGAAATCGCATATGACAAGACAGAAATTAGTAGAAATTTGTTACGACGATTTCCATGATTTCGTATCGCGATTCGTCAAGTGATTCCCAATGATTTACAATGATTGAAACCATCTCGACCAACTCCTTCTTATTTCCAACAAGATTTAAGTAGTTTAATATTTCCATAGTTATAAAATTTGATTTCCAACATATCAAGTTCGTTAAAAAAAAAAGACCCCTCGAATAAAATTGTAACGTTTTTTTTTTTCACACCTAATCATCGTTAAAAATTCTTCACTACAAAATTTCATCCTATGAAATGTATGAGAAGAAATCGGCACTAAATTATGGTAAATTTTGATTGTGAAAGAAAAAAAAAAAAAAAAACGTTAAAACAGAGAGAGAGAGAGAGAGAAAAAAAGAAGAATATATGGGTAGAGAAATCGAATCGATTAAATTTGCGGTACAAGAGAAACGAAGAATTGGATGCTTGGACGAAAATGATTCGACTGTCTTCTTTTGTTTTAAAATCACTTCTCTCATTTTCCCCGTCTGTCTCTTTCTCCTTCTCTCTCTCTCTCTCTCTTTCTCTTTCTCTTTCTCTTTGCGACTGTGGATTAATACGAGTCTGGACCGGAAGTCGGGGGCCCAGCCTTTTAGGGGGGGGGGGGGGGGGGGGATTGGGGGGCGTGTAATGGATGCCTTGCCAAGACATCTTAAAACGAAGTAATGGCTCAACTGTCTAATTTATCATGACACGGACTAATTCCGTTTGATATCCGTAGGTTATATCGGTGGCATACGGGTCAATTAGAGACGGATTCGGATGCTCCTTTCTTTTCACGATCATTGTTAAACACACACAGGGACACAAGAGTGATACACAAACGCAGCAGCGAGCCTCCGGTAAATACCCTCAATTCATCTCTAAATAACTATTTAGATAAAATATAACAACAGTTTATGCCTTTTCTAATGGTTATATATATATATATATATAAGATATATATATAAGAGAATTTTTAACACACATTTATTTGCGGTTTTTTTGCTATTTCTGATCGTATAGCAAAAATTTTGTATTAAAATCATTGCCTTGTTTTGTGAACAGTACTTTTGCAAAAAAAAGAAAAGAAAAATAAAAAATTTGTATCGAATCGGAAATATGAAATTCCGATCTTAATCGATACCTCGCAGAGTGTCCGATATTCTGAAATTTTGCCACCGCAAAACTTACCTGAATTGGATAATTTCTGTACTCGTCGCAATTGACCGTTTGCCAAACGATCGAAGAAAGGATGACCAATCTGAAACAGAGATGAAATTCTTCCTTTATAAGCAGCAACAACAGCAGCGGTATGTCAATGAAGAATTGTAATATGATTTCATCGGCGCAACTTTGCGCTTTCATCCTTATCACAATCGACTTGAGAATTGAGAGAGAAGATTGGAAATTTTTTAAATGAATGGAGGAACGAATTGAATCCAAGCGAAAACCCAAGTTGCCAATTTGGAAGCGTGTACTTAGATTTTTGAATACATATAACGATCGAGTCATCGATCAAACGTTTCGTTCTTATGTTGGAATTGATCGCTGAAATTTTTGTTTCGATCAAGCTCGCTCGATCGATAAAGAAACGTGATTCCGATCGAAAAAGACGAAAAGCTGTATGGATCAGAGTCAATGGAACTAATTCGCCCGAATGTTTCATTCTTGCGTTCGAACGAACGGATGATTAAAATTTTTTACCGATCAGGCCCGATCGATAAATAAAGCATCATGCCGAACGGATAAGACGAAAAGCTGTACGGATCAGAGTTAATTGAACTAATTCCCGGCCACCATTCAACTCCAAGAGAATAAAGTGTGTCACTTAAAGCAAGAAATAACGCATCGCTTGTTGAGAATTCTGGGAAGCTGCGGTAATTAATCATAATAGCAGAAGCGTTGCATTAAAAGCCTAGCAAATTACACTAGACGCATTCAATTCCGTGTTATAGACGCGCAGCGGCGTAGTAAACGCATTCTACTAATTCACTCTCGCGTAATGCGCAAATCGTAAATTGCAAATATCTACTCTCGACTCAAGTAGGTACGCGCTGTGCGAATTATGTCACGTCTCTCTCACGTTTCGCAGCCTGTCGCTGTATTATTCGTTTACGACCAACACGTTTTACAAAGCACATGGCCTCCGTTGATCGGAATAACACTGTGCAGATTTGGAATTTTTTAAAACTTTTTTTGCTCTCTTTTTGAAAAATTACTTCCCAGTTATGACGGATTTCAAACAGCGAGCAGAAAATGCCACAGAAATTTTGGTTTTTTTTTTTTTTTTTTCAACGATACCCGTATTGCTCAATATTTCCAGTTGATGCAACGAACGGAAATTTTTCTCAGCGCACGATTAGCATCGGCAAAAAGTGAAGCGGCGGTAGCAGCGTCTGAGAAAGCCGCGCTGTTAAGGGTGGTCCAACTCCTCGAGGATCTCGAGGATCTCGAGGCGAGGAGAATATATTCGATATACGAGTATACCCGAGGACGATACGGGTGAGGGGGAAAAAAAAAAAAAAAAAAAGGAGGCGAAACGTGAAAAAGGAAAAAGACGAAAACGGGAAAGGAGCATAACCGTGAAATATGACGCACGCTTCGCTCGCCGATAGCGCATTGTCTTCGGTGTCGAGATACTCGCCGTTCGGCCACCGTGCATATTGTTCGACCGGTACAATGGACGCGTAAGTTTAAACCGACTCCTATTAAGCATGATCGTAACAACAGGGAACCGGACGATCCGAGCCAATCGGGACGAAGGCGGACCGATGGATCTGCGACCAAGAAACTGCGCCTTTTTTTTTTTTTCTTTCCAATTTTTTCATTTATTTATTTATTTTTTATTTTTTTTACACCGTTTCTCGGAGATCTTTTTACTCGCCGAAGGCGGGAAAAAATCTCGAAAAATTCCGTCGCGTCAGTTTTTTTCATTACAGGAAAAAAGGTGTCATAGGCAAATAAAAAAAAAAAAATAAATAAACATGGAATGTTAAGTAAATTTCATGAATAAATTGGTTTTTTTTTTTTTTTTTTCATTTTATAATGAATATTGTTCAGTTCGTTGTGATGAAATTGTGGTTTTTTTCCTTATTTTTATGCTTTTCTTTTTTTTTCGTTTACGCGAACACTTTGTATTTTTCAAAAATACCGTAAGCGACGGAGGGAAATGGAAGTGATATTTGGATTCGGCGCTGTCGAAAGAATAATAATTGTCGAAAAAAAAAAATTTTCCTCAAAAGGATGTGTTAATAATGCAGGAATTGCTGAATAATAATATGTTAGAAAATATAATGTTCGTTGCATGCATTCGAGAAGAAAGACAATATATAATATATTTAACACTCAATGAACGACGAATTCGCGTTTTACTTGACATGTTGATGTGTATTGATAATTAATAATGAATTGTCATTAACTAAAGTAGGAAGAAACTTTTGAAATTCAATTTGGTATAAAAAAAAAATCGCATTTGAATGTATTTTTACTCTATAGCATATATATATATATATATCCAATGACTTCGAAACGTCGATAAAATTTCGATTCGTTCAAATCGTTCCGTTTCACTTACCGATCGTAAATTCTCTGTTATAATACAAACATGAGAGAAGTAAAATTTTCACACAACAAGTCGCATTGAAAGAATTTCAAAGAGACCAATAAAAACAAGAGTTGGAATAAATTTCGTGCTCACAGGTTTGAAACGAATCCATCGTAAAGGCTGAGAAATAAAAAAAATGTACCAGAGTCCATAAAAAAAATGTTTTTTTTTTTTTTTTAAATAAAAAAAAGCATAAAAAAAATACATTAACAAACTATGAATCGAATTCCTTCGCCGTTTACTCTCATTTCATACCTATACATATTTGTGCCTATTTACATGGGCATTTGCAGCACTTAAATTTCAGAATTACGTGTCGCACAAAAATAAGCATACGGACACATAAATCAATGTCATATTATGAAATTGATCCACGATCTTTGATACGTTCGTTCCAACTCTAAAGAGCGTTCGAATGTTTTTCTTCTTCACATTTATTGGAGTAAATATTTCTCACCTGAAAAAAGATTTTTGAGGATTTTTTTTTCATCAGATTTAAAAAGAAAATTAAATGAAAAAAATTGTGTTCAAAAAATTTGAAAAAGAAATTCGAGCGTTTACTGGAGTTGTAACAACGGTATGAAAAATCGCTGACCGAATCCAACACTGAGAAAAAATTCATTTGTTACAGTAACTAGAAAAATTCATTAAAACATGTATCGTTAGAAATAAAAGTGTTCGAATATTGTTGGAATTACGAAAAACGAGGCACGCGTAAAGATTTTGCGCTATTCTCGATCCTTTTTTGGTAATTGCAACGCAAAATCAGTTTCTGCGTTTTACTCTACTTTTTTTAGTTAATCGAGACTTCAACGTCAATTTATCGTTGCACGAGCGTTAAATTTTCGCAACAGTTGCAAGAAAATCTAGCAACAGCGATCGTAGTGAGAAGGAATAGTAACGGATACTAGAATTTTAATTTTCTACCAAGAAGTATATTTTTCGAGATTGTGATAAAAAATGAAAATATACAATTACTGAGCGGTAACCGCAACTAAAAATTTCTCTCAGCGAACAGACCCAGATCGATTTGGCACGGAATGCACCATATGCGTGTGATATATTATTATCTAATGTTCCATAAGGTTAACGAAAACGGCTGTGTACACAATGTAGCAATCACTGTAAATAGAGCGAGGAATGGAGAAAATAATAAAGAAAAATAAAAAGTAAGAGACGCGCGACACATCATATTTATGTTGTTGTATTAAATACATAGTCGCGTTTCGTCATCGCGTCGCGACCGAATCATCAGCAGCCTGCCCGGCGTCATCCGAGGTGCTCCGCGTTTTTCTTTCTCTTCGCTCCGCTGGTCAATATGACCGTTTCACTATTCTACCAGAGGTTACCGCTCTGTGTCGTACCTACTTCGTGGTGTATACTACAATGCGCGGAGCAGGGTGAGCCAAAGAAAGTAACCTATCAAATTTGTGGTGTTGGAAGGACCTGTTTACTGACTGAGAAAAAAATCTCTCCCGTTCGGATAAATTTTTAACTCAATTTTAAATGGAGTCAGTGGCAGTTTGAAAATTCGCATTTAAAGAACGGGCAAAGAAAATTCTTTTTCATTAAAAATGGTACATCTTTTGCCCGTTTGAGATAGGTCCGTTTAATATCGTAAATTCGATAGGTTAGTTTCTTAGTCTCACCCTAACGCACAGAACGATTATCCATCTGTCTGTCTACTGTACAGTTTAATGCGCATGCGCTAAAATTTGAGAGAATTTGTAACGTTTGTCAGGGTGACCAACAGTCGTAAATTCGGATGACGGGTCGCCGCGATGTTTGTAATAAACCTCAAAAATTTTCACAGCTTTCTGTGACGATGAAGGAAACGTTTTTTAAAGTGAAAACTGTGAAAATTTTTGAGGTTACGTCGGTGACGGTTGATCGCCCTGGAAAAAAATTTCCCCAGAATTTTAGCGCATGCGCGTTAAAACGTAGAAGACGACGAAACATTTTATCGATAGATAATCACTGCGTACAACATGCACAGTTGGAAAAAACAATAAGCCTGTAAAAGATCGGCTAACTAATAAGATAGTCATAGAACACAAAGTGAGTTGACCTCAGTGGACGATTCATTGTCGGTTGTTCTACGGTCTTCAAATTTCGTCACAAAATGTTACCGACGCTATTACCCGTAAATTGTTTATTAAAGTAGTGTGACTATCGATCGGATTCTTTACTCGCCTCTTTATGATTCACCAAAGTTTTCCCATACGTTAGACTTGTAAAATTGAATTCTGAATTCCGGAGGAATTTACAGGCTCTCAATCGATTCAGGATTGATTAAAGTAAATTCAGGCTAAGATCCACCTTTCATCTTCGACGATTTCCGCCAATAAAATGTCGGTAACGTAAACTTTTCAAAAATAGAGAACTCGCAGAGTTTTCGATCAATTTTCATAGCACTTTTACACACCAACTTCAACCGTGGATCTAAATTCTCCGAAATCATTCAAAATTCTGGTATATTCGATTGAATTCAAAAGTATAATTGACGAGCTGGCAAATACCTGGCACATTATAGTTTCCACTCATGATTGACGATCGACTTTTGGGTCCAACTGGCCCCAATTTCGTTTCATTTATCACCTGTTCGCGGGTGTATAATATGACACACTTAATTATACATATTTCTATTTTCAAGCAATAAATATATTTTCATGTATGCACGCGTGTGTGTATATAGGTATATAGTTGTCATAATTACAATAATAACAATTATTATTATCACTATTTGAAGAATATATCTGTGTTATATTATATTTAGTGGTACATTACTATAACTATCGTATATATTATATCCTATGTGCGTATATTAAATTCTGGCAAGACCTCGTATTATTATTATTATTGTTGTTGTTGTTGGTATTCTTGTTCTTGTTACTGTTCTTATACCGTTATCATAAATAAGTGTTGATAGTGGTTTTGACTATTGTTATTATTGTTGTTGTTACTATTATTATTGTCATTATTATTATCATACATATGATGTACATTGAAAGGGATTCAATGTCAATAACGCATCGATGTTAAATTTATCATGCACATTATATAATATGCCGTGTATATGTATATATGCATATAAAGGAAGAGGAAGACTCAACCGAGCGGAATTTCGTTCTCCAATTTCTGTCTCGTGTTATCTATCTAATTCTAAGACGTATCAAGAACCGAGGCAGACGTTGTTATACATATGGTGTCCCATTTTTTCAATCAAAGAAATAACCGTATTCTGATTTTAAATAATAAAAACGAAAAGAGCAACTAAAGGAATGAATATTGGATACGAAAATGAGGAAAAAAGTGTCCAGTAATATCGGACGAATAAGATATAATTTTTAAAAAACGACAAGATAAGGAAAATATTGTGATTTACGAATGTTGATAATTCATAATTTTTCACAAATATGCGTATTTTTTTGTAGTAATAAAAACTTCAATTTCGACAAACTGGCGGGAAAAAATTTTGCCGTATTTTACCAGATTATTCTGACTTTGAGTAATAGATGAAAAAAAAAAAAAAAAAAAAAAAAATTGGTAAAACTAAATCAGAGTTATCTAAAAAAATAGGAACATTTGAAAAATTGCATATCCTTTTAAACGAGGTTACGTTTTTCGCACGTATCGTGGCCGAGTTAAAGACTTCCGTGTTAAATTTTAACATCTTAACTACCGATCCTGATTGATGCCTTGTAGAATGCCCTATATATTACGTCTTGTACGTAAAATAACTGGACGTGATTTTATCTGCTCATACGGTTGCACGAGCAGGGAAACAAAAAAAAAAAACAACGTCAAAAATGGAACAAGGAATAGGAATGATAAAAAAATTTTATATAATAATAAAAACGATACCTGTAATATAAATATACAGAAAGTGTATGAATATTTAATATGTATTCATAACGCGATTAGATAATTAGGTGGACATATTCAATTTCAAAAATTCATACCAAAAGTATCAATCGTCAGATTTTTTTTTTTCTCGAGTCACAAGTTTTGTCAAAAATTCCAACACCTATTCTAAATATATATGTACGAAAATGTGCGAACTTGGTTCAGCGATCTTGATGCTGATATTCTCTTCGAAAGTGGGGTAGAAAAGGAAAGGATCCTGAAAATTTGAGCCCGATACGACGAAATTTGGCCGCTGGAGAAATTTTTGAAATTTAAAAAAAAGTCTGCTTTTCAATAATTTTTAAAAATTTGTATCTTAGCTTCTAGTTAACTCAAAGTCTCGTTCAAAACGGCATTCTTCTCTGTTGACCTTCCACTTTCAAGAAAAAAAAAGAAATAGATTTCTAGTTCAAACCGAGTCACTGCTTTACCGAAATTTTACCCGTTTTTGAAATGTTCTCAAATCTACAGTTTTCAATGTAGAGGGTTGACCAACTGCTGATATTTTTCATTCAGGTCTATTCTACCGATATCTTCCCTACGTTACATTAATTCCTTCTATTTCTTTAATATATAGCCACAAAAATCCAATCGATTTTTCAAAAATCGCTATTTTCAGATAGCTGTGACTTTTTTCTTTGAACCTCGATTTGCTTCAAAATTTTCAGTTTTATATTCCCAACAAGTCCTAAAAAAAACTTAAACTTTGAAATCGAGCTAGGATAAAAGCTATGAATTTTCAAATTACCCGAAAATTGCATTGAAACCGATAAGAATTTTATTCGCGTTACGAGATACGTTGGTAATAAAAAAAATAAATAAATAAATAAAGAACTTCTCCGCTATATTGAATTGATTTTCGAAAGTGTTAATTACTGCGATAAGTAAAATCGATCGGATGATCGGAGATTCGGTAAACTTGCGTGATAAATCGTCGCACGCGGCTAGAAGCTGGTTTCTAAACCCGATCTATAAACCTAGGCTATAGGCGATTCGACGATAGACGGCATTTGACAAAGCCAACGTATATATACACATTATATAGGATCAACAGCGATGCTCAACGCGCCCCGTCGAAATCAATTATTCAATGATACTGAACGCCCGGCTGGTTCGCCGAAACGAAATTTCATCCGATTTTATCTAAAATTAATATCAGATCGGTCGTCTATGATTTTTTAAATTTTTTTATGTTTTTTTTTTTTTTTTGGCGTTTCTTATCTTTGATTTTTTTTTTTTTTTTTCTCTTTTGATTTCTATACTTTCATTTCTTATTTTTCGTACGAAGGGAGGAGGAGTAACTGATCTACGATTCCACGCGTCGATCTCGATAGTTTTCGATCATCGTGACCGAAACTCTTCCATCAAGCGAGATCGATCATTGATCTATGCATGGGGATATTCTTTTCTTAGAAGAATAAAAGATCCGTAAGCCTTGATATTTTTTACTACGTTCGATCGTCAATCTTTCTCTTTCTCGTTGATTATATAGCTTCTAGAAATTGATTACATATTCACGTTGAATTTATTGAGACTAAATTATTGAAAGAAATAAAGAATATTTTTCAATTATCGAATAACAGATTTTTGAGATACCGTTTCTGAAGATATGATTTTTCCTTCGTACGTTTATTTTCAAAGCCATAAAACACCAAATGTCTTGGCATTACAATTTTTCTGAGACTTGCAACTACAGGTATTTGTAATGTTTCAAGAGTGCAAAAAAAATCATTCAAAATTATTGTTCAAGACTATTTTTGCTGTATTTTTAATGCTTGCAAATTCTTTGATTCACACAACGCGTTTACTTTTAAGCTAATATTTTATATATATATATACATATGCAGAGTAAAGTGAAGATCGTTTCAACGTTAATAAATTTTCAAAGTACGCGATATTTATAAAATGACGTTGAAATGACACTTGAAATTTATTCGATAATTCTGCCAAAACAAAATATATGTATAATACAAAAATGAGTTTATTCTTCGTGACGGATTTTCAAAATTAATCCCACATTTCGTTTCAGTAGCGAATTAATATCTACTATTAATTGGTTAGAAAAATTAAATTCATCTCCAGATTTAAACTCGGAATTGTGTCTAATTGAAGCCAAGAATAAGAAAAAAAATAAAATAAAAATAAAAATTCGACTGACGCGGTGAATATAATCAGTTTTTCGCCGTTCCCGTTTTTTTTTTACCCAACGCCACTCGAGTTATCTTTTTTAATTCTTCGCTTCAATTATCGCAGGATAATTAGAATAGTCCGTCCGTAAAATTTAATAAAATCCAAACGACTAGCGGTATTCAGGAAGAGGTGTTTCCCCAAAAATTGGTGCAGGGAACGAAGGAGAGGGGAAAAAAAAAAAAAAAAAAAAAAAAAAATATGGAATTCGTTCAGTCAGATATTTTCGTGAGCGTGTAGAAATATTTGGCAGCAATATTTCGTCAGCTGGTGGAGTTCGGCAAAGCGTGTAACTAGCCGAGAGTGTTCTCCGGTATTTTCATCCCCGCTTTTTTTACGGTCGACAATTAAAGCCGAAGCTGCCGTGCATTCGCTCCACATGCTACTCGGCTAAAATTTTCTCCCTGGCATCTTGCGGCGATGAGAGAGAGAGGAGGGAGAGAGAGAGAGAGAGAGAGAGAGATTTTCTTTTATTTATTATTATTGTTTTGTTTTCTCGTCAGGCTGCCATAGCCTGAAGTCGTTGAATGACGTGAAATTATAATTCCGTAAAATTAACGTCCCGTATGTTAATTGCAAAAAACCGGTCGACGCCCTGCCGCGTAAGTTTTAAGCTTACAGAGCGTAATATCCGACAGTGCGAAGTGAGATGAAATGCGTTCAGCAGCCGCTGCAACGATACGTTTTTATCAATTTTTCATTGCGAGATAATTGCGCGTTAGGGATTTATAAAATTATATTACAGCTCGTGAGGTGCGCTGGGAAAAATTTCATTTGCTACGGTAACTAGAAAACTTGAGCAAAACGGGTATCGTTAAAAAAAAAAATTGTTCGAATATTGTTGAAATTACGAGAAAAAAATTCGAAAATTAAAAAATACACTTTAGAAAAATCCTAGAAATTTTTTTTTTAAAGCTGGTACCGTGCGTACAAAATTTCAAGCAACAGTCTACAGTGAATTGACCTCTGCTTCTATTTTTTTTTTTTCTTTTCTTTATTTTTTTGCTCGAAAAGCAGGTTGAAGCAAAAGCCCAGACATTATGAATTTTGCACCAATATTTTTTACATCCGACGCTGTATTTTTGGGATTTTTTCTCAGATTTTTCGATCACGGCCGTCAAGGTGTTCCAAAAAAACAAAAATCCAAAAATTCACGACGCGGTCGAAATTTATTTTGAAAAATTTGAAAAAAAAATCGGGAACCAGATTTGAGGGGTCGAAGAGTCAGACGACCCAGGTCGAAATCGTATGGAATACCTCATATATACGTGTACAGTATTGTTTCCGAGCTTAATACCAGCGGAGTGCGGCTTTGGCAGTGGGTGGACGTGTAAGAGAAGACCGCTGGTTTATAATCTCAAGATCACAATGACGAGCATTCACGTTTAGAAGCAGACCTGCAGCGAGGGCCGAAACTGCATTTTATGCCCAATCAAAAACCAATTTTATTTATCCCCCCGTGGGTCCGTCCATAACTCGAAACGCGCTCCGCGCAACGTTAATAAATTAAGTGTATGTATATACATGTGTGTGTGTGTGTGTGTGTGTATATACAAGGCGTTCCGAAGGGATACACGATGCACGCGACATTATAAGTACCTTATTCCCATCGTAATGCCTCTTCGTCACAGAAAATCCCCTCCTTCGTCTTCGAAGAATAACCAACTGATTCACGATCGATTTAAGATGATCTAACGCTGTATTATGTGTGCACAGTCGGTAATTACGCGCCTGCGTCTTACCGACTGAGTAAAATGTCACAGTTTATTTTTAGAATTATCGTTCGGAGATTTTGGACGTTTTTTTTTTTTTTTTTGTTTTTACGCGACGGTTGCGACGATCATCGCTGATTGTGGGAGAAATTTTTAGTTCCGTTTACCGCACAGTCCGTAACTATTTTCATTTTTTACCACTATCGAAAGATATTGTTCCAGGTAGAAAATGAAAATTAGTTTTCTAGTATCCGTTGCTATTCTTTCTCATCACGATCACTGTTGATAGATTTTCTTGCAACCGTTGCGAAAATTTAACGCTCGTGCAATAATAAATTGACGTTAAAGCCTTGTTTGACTAAAAAAGTAGAGCAAACCTCGGAAACTGATTTTGCGTTGCGATGACCGAAAAAGGATCGACGATAGCGCAAAATGTTTACGCGTACCTCGTTTTTCGTAGTGCCAACAATATTTAAACATTTTTTTTTTCATCGATACCTGTTTTACTGAATTTTTCTAGTTACGGTAACAAATGAAATTTTTCTCGTGTATTAACATTCAAAAATATAACGATGATATTTTTACTCGGTCGGTAAATACCGGCTACACGTATATGCAGTATTTAAAATTAAAAATATATCAGCGATGTAGGTTCAAGTTTTATATAACAATATATTATATCTACAGGGTTTATTATTAGGCATTTATATATACTGTATATCGTTTTATAATTGTGTAGGCGAGATTCTACATTGTCGTATTATTATATATCACATCGGCATCGTCGTCGATACCATTTATTCAAATATTATTTATCGACGATTCATTTTTATTGCATTTAAACAAAATATATATATATATATATACAACATGTATGTATAAAACGATTTGATTTTATAGCATATATATTACAATATTCGTCAGGGCTAATCAGGCGTGTCATCGTATAACGTGTATGGAATTCGTTTCTCCTTCGTAACATAAATTATATATTATATACATACACACTATACATTCTCATCGTATTATAATTGGTAGGATATCGATTCGTTCTTCATTTCGTATAATCTTTTTTTTTTTTTTCTTTCTTCTCCTTCTTCGCCTCGTTTTCTTTTTCTCCATATGCATTAAATCTTTCGAAAATCTTCGTTTCTCGTTTATTTTTATTCAGTCGAAATTTGTAAAAATCTTCCGGTAAGGATACCGTTGACATTTTTTTTAAATAGGTATTATTTTTTTTTTTATTTACTTTCTTTTCTTTTTTTCATTGAAAATACAATTTCATTTATTCATCTTCGTTTCTTTTTTTTTTTTTTCTTCTCCTTTCGATAAGAACAATTTCGATGAAAAATACAAACAGGTATTAATGTTTTTTTTTTTTTCATCGAAAATACAATTTCATTTATTCATCTTCGTTTCTTTTTTTTTTTCTTCTCCTTCTGATAAGAACAATTTCGATAAAAAAATACACCGTACCGTGGCTCAGAGACTTGGTGTAATGACCGTCGTGTGTATACATGTTTCAACAATACGTATACACGTATGCATGCAATTACACATCGTGTACGTGTGTGTGTGTACATAAAAAGGTGAACGTAAAGTCGGCGTTATTCGGCATAAGTACAAGTGATTTATTACAGCGATTATCTTCCGGATAGGTTGACTGAATAAGAATATAAAGGGTTTAAACTGCATAAACCATCGTCGTAGTTTTATTTTATACCGAGATTGCATACGTATCCCCGTAATATAAGAACAACGAATGCATACTCGACCTGCAGTCAAGTATAATATCCATTTGTGCGGAATATTGTCATTTTACATGCATAACGTGCCGTTTATACATAGGCACGTATAACACATATGAGGTATTCCATGCCAACTGAGAGGACATTTTCCCTGACTCCCGCCAATTTGCTTCATTATTTTTCATACGATTCTACAACCTAAAAAAAGCGCTCACCATTCTTTTTCAGATTTTTCGTTCCAAACATTCTTTTTTCAAAAATGTTACAAACCCTTTTATGGTCCTAAAAAACTCAATTTTTTTAGTTTTTTTTCCAAAAATTCACATAATTTCTGGGTCTCAAAACAAACATTTCGAGCCATAGTTCAGAGTGGAGAATTGATTTTTTGTACTTTTTAAATATTTTTTCAGAGGAATAATTTTTCTTATTTTCTATGTATACAAATTCTAAATTTGCTTCATTATATTTTACATGATTCTACAACCTAAAAAAAAGCGCTCACCATTCTTTTTCAGATTTTTCGTCCCAACCATCCTTTTTTAAAAAATGCTACAAACATAACACATGTTTTGTATGCATACAAAATAAGATAAATTATTCTTCTAAAAAAATATTTAAAAAATACAAAGAATCAATTCTCCACTCTGAACTATGGCTCAGAATGTTTGTTTTGGGACCCAGAATTTATGTGAATTTTTGTAAAAAAAAAAAAATAAAAAAAGGCGTTGTTTTTTTTTTTTAGGACCATAAAAGGGTTTGTAACATTTTTTAAAAAAGAATGGTTGGGACGAAAAATCTGAAAAAAATGGTGAGCGCTTTATTTAGGTTGTAGAACCGTATGAAAAATAATGAAGCAAATTGGCCGGGGTCAGGGAAAATGTCCTCTCAGTTGGCATGGAATACCTCATATACATATATATATATATAAATATGTACATATATGTATAGTGTATACGCTAATTTTGCACGCTTTGACCCGCGACAAATTTTTTACCGCGCCGAACGAATCTCCGAGGCTTATATATACATATATATATACATAAGTTTATTCTATATATATGTAAGGATTTATTATATATATGTATATATATATATATATATGCATGTATATTAACGTACAAAACAGGCAGAGACCCGGCTTTAGATTTTTAGTTTTTGGTGCGTTAACTTTCACGTTGCGGCTGATTTCATATTCCTCATCTTCTTCTTCTTCTTTTCAAATTTTTCTGCTTTTTTTTTTTTTTCTTCCTCTCTACCGCTTTCGTTACTTTCCTCCGTCCCACCTAATTTATAATACATACATGTAAATTCTGAAACTCGCGTTACAAAAATGTGAAGACCGAACGACGAATTACAAGATTGTTAACAGAATTGTTAATTTCCATCTTCGAATAAACATAACGTACGATTAGATCGAGAAATAAAAAAATCGACTCAATAATTAATTCCTATTTTTGTTAATATTTCATCGCAATGAGTTTAGTGTTTTTTTTTTGTTTCTATTTCATTCGTAAAAACATTCTTCACTTTTACCGATTTTGTCTGCTTCGTTCCTATTGTTCAGTTTTTTTTTTCTACTTGTTTTTCATTCTTTTTTCCTCTTATCGCAGAACCATCCGTAACAACAACACTGGGAAATCTTCCTTCGCCGTTCTAGTTCATCGTCGATGAGATAATAAATATACGTGCGTATTCAAATCGTCATATCCGTTTGCCAAATCAACACTTCCTGTCCAACGTGTGAGATGATAGAACAATGATGTTCGGCGAGTGTTTTTTTAACGCGATAACTGACAGTGCATTACAGATAATTACCGCTTGATAAATCGTTGTCAATGGTAAACGTATTTCTCAATGGATGGGACGAAAATAAAAAAAAAAAAAGAGAAAGAAAATTAAATCAAGGATAAAAGTAGGTCAACTTTGATAGGGTTGAGAAAAATTTTTAAACAGCGTTTGCAGGAAAGTCGGGAAAGAATTAAAAACGGGATGAAATAAAATTGGACCCGTATTACATGCACGTGTATGTAGAGGTACGTATGGAGCATTCCACGTCGACTTGATCAACGTCGAACCCTCCGATTATTCGCTGAGAAAAATTTCTCTCGGCGTTCCTTGTAAAAAACCGTTGGACAATTTTCCCAGCTCAAAAGCGACACCCTGAATCTTGTCAATTTTTTTTCTTCCAGTGAATTTGATCTTCTTCCTGATTTTTAGAAACTGACGCGTCTTTCAGCGTGATTCGAATATCTGAAGTAAAAAAAAAAGAAAAAAAAAAAAAATTGAAGCACCGTTTTGGAGTTTGGGAGAATCGCATGTAAATAATTTGAAGTAAATAAAAAATTGTAAGGTTACCAGGCTGGTTCGGTTGGCGTGGAATGTCCCATATATTGTGTTGTACTTGTACGCCTTGATGAACAAATGTGCATTCTGCACTCGGACCGTGCTTTCGTATTAATTAGCGTTAATTGTTTCTATTGTCATCGCAATCAGTGGTTTACCAAATGCATACACACACACACACATATATATATATATATATACATACACAATAAGCTATGGCAGTGAACTTGCGCCTTGTAAATATTGTAATAATAATTATCATCGTCACGTATCATGTTCTCCGACCATTTTATACACCGCGCATCTAATTAGACTTGATTCGTTCAGTCGGTTACTTGTTTCATTATTTTTTCCTATTCCCAATGGTTCGTATTTACGTCACAGTTTCCGCATTTTTTTTGCAAGCATGTGAAGCAGATCGAAGCTGTTCGATTCGTGAAAATTATATCAATTCCGTAAATATAAATTATCGGATAGCAGAATCGAGTTCAAAAGTTTTTCACCTTGCAACGATCAAAAAAACTGAAAAAAAAAATAATCGGAAATCGTGCCTCGAAGTCACGGAATTCTATTCAAGCAAAAATTCTTGACGCGACGTTTTACAATTTTATTATCGTTCGGAAGTAATGTCTAAATTTCCGGAAAATAATACATAAATCGTATACATGAATCTGAGCTGAGACGTAAATTTTTCGTTGCAAATAAGTTGATGCAATATTAATTGAAATAAAAAAAAAAGAAAAGAAAATTAACGGATAATTTATTCGATTCATTTCAGCGCGTTGTTTAAATTTCTTCAAAATCTTCTTTTTCTTCTTTTCATCACATTCAAGACTCCCACACTGATATTGATTTTGTTAAAAGGATATCGGTGTTCAACAGCCTGTTGAAAAGAAAATTTAGAAAACTTGCTACCGTGAATTTGGTAAGAAAAGTTTTTCCAAACGAAACAAATAATTATGTAAAGGTTTTTATTCTTTTCTCAACTGTTTGAGAACAATTCAAAAGAAACGCCGAAGCTCTCGTTTGTTTTTTTTTTTTTTTGTTTTTTTATTTTTCGAAAAACTTTGAAACAAGGAAAAAATCTTTTTATCGTTTAATAAATTCGCGAAGCAATTAGGAAAAGGCATCGACTTTGAATCGGGGATGTCGCAAAGAGACCACCCTAAATAAAGATGAAATCAACGGCGCGGGATTCTCAATTTCGAACGTAGGACTCTCAAGTTGAACGGCGATGATAAATGTAACGCCTAAGGCAAGCAGCGCATGCGGTTCTGTCGAATTCTTAAACCAATGTTTACTTTAACCAGGCAATGAAACGGGCGTGGCTTATAACCACGTGGATATAATAATATACCGAGAGATTTTCTCGAAAGGACCTTCTCGACCATTGTTGAGACAGCTGTATCGGATATGCAAGTTGTAAACGTGAGCGGTAAAAAATTTACCGTATTTTTGCCACAGCAAACGCGGTAAACGTTACGGCGAATAAAATTACCAAGTTGCGTTGGTCGCGTCATGTGGGAAAAATATTGCAAGAAAAACAACTGAGATGAAATCCGAGAATCATTTTTTTAGTAATATATTTTTGCAACCAAACTGTAAGAAATTTATCGATATGTTCGCAATCGGCTGTGAATGTTGGATTGATTTCTACCGATAAAAGGAAAAAAAAAAAAAAGAAACGAAAATTATGATTGTGAGAATGCAAAAACAAATGACTCGCTATTTTTGTCTGTTACAGTTGTAATTTTTTAAATGAACGGTCATATATTTTGGCGATCGTCAATTTACCAAAAATGAATACAGATATATTTAAGTATATATGTACAAAGAAAATTTCTAGTCGATCCGACAAATATTCTCCGAGTTGAGCGTATATTTTCAAAAACGCGACGGAGCGTTTGAAAGTGCTTTTGAAACTTTGAGCGAGTTTTTCTTAAAACTATATTTTCAAAGTCGGTGAGCAAGATTTCTCGAAAACGGTTAAACCGATCGGTATCAAATTTTTACACGAGCTTTACGAATCACTCCCTTTTCACTCCTCGGTCGAAGGTTTTTTTCTCGCCGATAAATATTTTCCGTTTGACGAACGAATTGAGGCGAAAATTTTTATGGAAAATCGAATTTTTTTCTTTTTTTTTCTTTTTTTGAAGCCGCCGTTTTGTTCAAAAATTAATATTTTACTCATTCCTCCGGTTAAAGACCAGGTAACACCTCGTGTCGACAAAATATATTTCATCTTTTCATTTCGGATGATCCAGTCCGGAGATATCTCGCTCACCGCGAGACGCCATGTTTTTTTTTTTTTTTTTTAGAGAAGCTTAAAAAATCAATATTTTTACAAATAAAAAATATCAGAATAAAGTTCAACGTTAAACCCCCGACACGTATATAAATTCTTACACATATATGAATAAATTGAAATGTCTCTTCGTGAAAATTTCTTGAAAAATTGTTGTTTTTTTTTTTTTCTTTCGACCCCCTGACCGGACATAACCTCTCAAATAAGCGACAGGTTACCGTTTGACCGTCACTCGTCGATTCTAGGGAACTCGTTTTAATCATCGAACGTTTGCTTCAGGCTGCGAGAGTTGATTGATGTCGGGCAATAAAAATGAAGGAAATGAAATCGCGCGGGCTTCGAGGAGGTCCTTTCAAGAGAACCGCTCGGTACGAAGAAGAGACGTCAGGTTCGAGAATCGAGCCTAGAGGTAAAGCCCCTCGATTCTAATTTCTTTGGCCGCACTGCTTGCAGGAGATCCTCGTAAACCTTTCAAACGCAGGGAAGTGGACGCAACGCGACGCGGCGCCTCGACGATGGTGCACATGATCCACCTTGTCCGTCTCGAGGGTCGTAAATAAGGATGATAAGCACAGAAGCGGCGCCTCTATCCGTTCCTATCTCGATCTACGCCCATAACTTCCTTTATTCCATTTACGTTAACGCTGAGACAAAGTTTCCTTTTTTTTTTTTCTTCCAGATTTTAGTTAAACCGATATCTTTACAACAATTGACCTTCGAATTATATTGTTGGAATTAAGTGCACAAAAAAGAACAAAAAAAAAATAAAGAAGAAGAAGAAGAAGAAGAAGAAAAGAAACCAAGCAAATGTAACTTTTTCACTAATTTTCATTTTCTACCTAGAACTGTGTTTTGTCGATTATGGTAAAAAATGAAAATAGTCGAGGACTGACGGTAAACGAAAATAGAAAATATCTCTCTACGAAGAAGTATCAAGAAGTTTTCTGGGCATTGAACGAATAGTTTGGTAAGTACAGTCTTTGCAAATTTTGGTAGACTGAAATTTCAAAATAATTACAAAATTCATTAAAAATTCACGTGTACTCGTAAAAATCAACTAATTCGTTTCACATGCCAAAAAAGAGAGAAACACATTCCCGAAAAATTTTTAACACAATATTTTGTTTAAACAATTTTTCCGATCAATTTTGAGCATTGTTATTAATGAAATTTAATTTTCTGATCTTCTTCATTGTGGGTGACAAAGTGCGCAATACTGTCGACGAGACTCACTTTTTTTTTTATTCTCAATTGTGATCCAGGACTTTTACCGAACCCATAAATTTGGAAGGAGTAAAAAATGCATTTTTTGTTTCTTTTGTTTTTTTTTCTCCAAAGAACGAACGCGAAGAACTTCTCCCCAACACTTTTCGAAAAGCGATATTAAAAGCGATTATTCGTATTTAATTGAACGTTACAAAAGGAAATACGACCGCAGTAATTAATGACAAGTATAATTCATACGGATAGCTGAAAGGTGAACAACGTTCTTTGCAACAGGAGCTTCATCTCCAACCACACGTATATACATCAGCTTCCGCTTTTGAGCTGGTCATTCGTACTTTCGACGCATAACGATGTCCACCTCAAAAAAAAAAGAAAAAAAAGACGAGCTGAATGCGGTTAAAAAAGGTTTAATTACCGTTAGTAAGAGATCGAACGATTGCTGCCAAATAAGTCGGTGAATCAAAATACAACGAATTAAAATTTTCCCAGATCACACGTGAATGGATGATCGAAGGAACCGTTGGATGCTGGATCCCCTGACAAAAGGCGAAGACGATCATTGATCGTTATTCAAAAGCACGGCGTCGGTAGCTTCCAGTCTCGTCTCTAAATAATTATAGAAATCGCATCGGTAGAAATCGACGTTTGCCATGAAGGGTGAAATCAATCGTTCCAAGGACCGGACGAACGGCTCTCGATCACGTTACCTAATTGTCATCGGGACCCGTCAGTGTCAGGGGGCAAGCCCCTCAATCACGTTACTTACTCCACCTTGGCTGCAATCACCGCTTTATTGTGCTCGGCAGACGAGCCGCCATTTCCGTGACCCAAAGGATCAACGTTGTAAGTCTACGTCTTATTTTCGACTGCCGAATTCTAAGCGGAAACATCGTCTCAAATTGTCGGGAACGTATCTCGAGACGATACGGTACTCGGACAAGCCTTTTGTCCATTTTCATTCTTTCTTTCTTTCATTCGGATCTTCCTTTCTTGGTACTCGAGTAATATATTCTTCTCACACGCCAATCGACACCAGAAGTCCGATGACCGGGATCAAATCGTTGAAGTCAAACGCGCTAAAAATCCAGCTCTGCGGTGTGATGAAAAAATTGAATGTTTGCTACACTGATCGCGAGAGAAATTTTTATTTCCGTTTACCGCTCGGTTCTTGAATATTTTTATTTTTTACCACAATGAAAATTAGGTTTCTAGCTGTTGTCGGAAACTCTGGTATCCGTTACTGTTCTCTCACATTGCGATCACTGTCGTTAGATTTTCTTGCAACTGTTGGGAAAGTTTTTAACGCTTGTATATTTTATACATTTTAACATTACATTTATCGACATTTAAACAAACTTTGTG
This sequence comes from Neodiprion fabricii, assembly GCF_021155785.1. Taxonomy (NCBI): domain Eukaryota; kingdom Metazoa; phylum Arthropoda; class Insecta; order Hymenoptera; family Diprionidae; genus Neodiprion; species Neodiprion fabricii. Next base: position 18,600,251 of record NC_060245.1, read on the forward strand.
CATTTTCTGAATAAAATAAAAACACACACTAGACGACTCTCTTAATTCGTCTATCGAGTCGCTTCGAGTGCTCGATTCACGTCCGAATCAAACTTTGACCTGGTTTCCCGATACTTGTTAAACTTCGATCCAATATATCGGAACGATCGGTGAACGGTTTGAGAACTTGACCAAAGTTCCAATATCTAAGGAAGTTTGATGAGCGGATAACGCAGACAGTATTGCCTAATCTTTTCTTTCATCTCCAACGGATACAATCTTTCAACAAAACTTGAGCATCGACTGGCGACGTTTTCAAAAAGTACACCTTGTGATGAATTATACGACTTATGCAGATCCTTTACTTTCCTAATAATACCCAACACTGCACGCGATGCTTAAACAAAACCTCGCGGTCGAAACATCAGTTATTACAGACTATTGCGAAATATCTTTGCTCCCTCCTCCACCTCTTTCTCTTCTTCTTCCTCTTTTTATTCACCGTGAATAAAAAAAAATAAAAATATCCAACCAACAAAGCTACGGTGAAATCGGTAGGTACGTTAATTCGAATAAGTTCTGTGCTTGTGAAATGATAAGGACATATAATTGATGCGTCAAGGTACATGAATAATAACAACGACGTTAAACGCAGTAACGACTCGGTTATAAACCTCGATAATCCGATCTGACTGCCGTTTCGTTTTACGGACTCTCTTCGAGAAATCAACGCGTGCATCTCTCCTCGTCGTAAGAATGACGACGACTACCGCAATTAACTTTGCAGAGATATGAAAGAGGCGGGATTTGTTTTCTTTTTTTTTTTTCATTTATATTTTTTTTTTTAAATTTTTTCCCTCTCCTTTTCTTGCCCGCAAGGAACAGTTTCGGTACCGAAAGCTGCCGTGTACCTAATTACCCGTTTCTGAGCGAAATCTGCAATACCGATCTTAAGAATCGAACGACGACTGACCGAGCAAAATAAAACAAAAATACATTCGTCGGTTGTATTTATTTACATAATTTAATAACACATTCGCGACAAAACGTTGAAAAAACTGATTTTTGTACAATATTTTTAAGGTTTTGTAGAAAAAGTAAAGTTTGTAGGTTCCTTTTTTTTATTTATTAATAGAAAAATTCGTCGACAAAAGTTGATAAAAAAAAAAAAAAAAAACTAAATTAATCGATGTTCATTTGAGTTGAATTTTATTTGGAAATACGATTCACTGCAAAATCGCTTGAAACAAATTTTTCGCCGACTGTAACATTTCTTCGAAATTATCAATCCCAAGTTAATTAAATACACCCCTGGAACAATTTTGCTGAGAAAATTATTTTGTACTATCGGTTGCAGGAAAGTTGAGGGAGAAAAAAAAAAAAAACAATTAATTTCATTAAAATTTGCGTTACATGTAAAATAGATTTACGAAGAAAGAAACGTTTATAGAATCGAAAATTTTGTACAATGATGTAATTTTTTTTCTTCGTCCATAAAATTGTTATAGCAGTGATAATCGAACGTTTTTCCACATCGAGAAAATATCGTTTGGATCAGATCAAACTTGACAAACTTTTTTAGTTTTTAAACTTTTGTTTCGTGGTTTTTTTTCTTTCTTTTTTTTTCTTCGGTACAATAACGATTTAATCGCAATGAAGAAAATTAACGGAGGAAATAGGATCGATTAAAAATAAGGAAGGTGGTTAATAACGAAGAGTACTTTACATTTTTTTTTTTTTTTTTTTTTTTTTTTCGAACCGGAAACTTGAAGCGTAATTTCAACAGTTTAAAATCTCACCTGCTCCTCCATTTGTGATACACATTGTGATAATACCTGCAACAATGCGATTGGCTTAAACGCACGATTTCGCGCATGCTTATAACAATGCAATTTTACTAATTGTTAGTTAACAGGAAACAATTACACGCTCCCGTGATATCGCCACGTGTGTGTGTGTGTGTGTGTGTGTGTGTGTGTGTGTGTGTGTGTGTGTGTGTGTGTGTGTGTGTATAAAACCGGAAATTGTCACTCTTTGAACACGAGGATGGAACTGCACTTTGTATTGTCGTATTATAAAGATTAAACTGTGGTGTGAAAGACTGCATTTTATAAGACGATAGATACGATTTCTAACTCTTTTTCCCATTGTTTGAAAAGGGGAATAAAAAAGCGATTTAGGTGCCATTTTTTATTTGTAAAAGAAAACGGAATTCACAGCCGTTTACAATTCTTTCCCCTCTTATTTAGAAGAGAATCGAAAAAAAGATTGCTGGTGCCATTTTTTATTTGTAAAAAAAAAAAAAAAAAAAAAAAAAAAAAAAAAAAAAAAATGGCATTCACAGCATTTTTCGATTCTCTTCTTCACTCACATGCGTTGTAATTGTTGCCATTTTCATTTATTTTGATGAAATCTTTGAAAGGTACGTTTGAAAAAAAAAAAAAAAACGAAAAAAGAAGAAAATATTGAAAAAGAATTGATTTTCATCAATTCTGCATAATAATATAAATGTCGGTAGTTTTGCTGTAAAGTCGTGAAAATTTAAGGATTTGTTTAAACATTTTTCATCACTTACGTTTGCGATGGCAAAATTTTTAGTGTTGAAACAAAAAAAAAAGGGACAAATAATGATATCATTGTGGCACAGATGGTGCAAAAATAATCATAAAAAAAGAATCAAATTTTTGATGAAAAAGTTTCTCGAGAATTTAAGAAAAAGCCATAACTAGACAGAGGTTTAAATATTCACGAGTCGAAGACATTTGTACGGGGAAAAAAAAAAAAAAAACAGACAGAAAAAAACAACAAAATTTAGGACTTTGGAGGCGTTATTATCGTCCGAAAAAGTTTCACCAAAATCAAGAATTACGTTATTGGGTGAAAATTTCTTGTTTAAATCGATATAAAATGCTTCACAACCGATCCCATTTTAATAAAAATTGTACTTGAAATAAATTACAATTAACCGTGTCTTGAGGAGAAAAATTTTTGTTTTCAATTCCATTCGCAATATTTATCGCGGATTAAAAACTTTTCTCAATTGGAACGTAAGTGACGCAATATGTGTCGTAAAATGTAATTCCAAAATTATAAAGTTTACTACTAAGCTCCGATTATTCGAATTCGTGCAACAATAAATTGACGTTAAAGCCTTGTTTAACTTTTTTTTTTTTTTTTTTTTTTTTTTTTAACGATACCCGTTTTACTCAATTTTTCTAGTTGATACAACAAACGTAAATTTTTCTCAGTGCACGATCCGCAAATGCGCCCAGTTTCCGTAGGCGCATGACGTACACGCGTACACGTATGTGAGGTATTGTTGCGTTTAACTGGGTCAGTAATTAGTAATTGATGAATCGAGACAACGCGTATTGTTGCATTACCGTGTGGCCGTTTGATGCGCTGCATCGTCGTTTTAAACCAGTTTTTTTTTTTTTTTTTATACTGAATAGACCATAATCGACACCTCCCATATATACATATGTATACAAGCACATACGTACGTACCATAAGCCGCAGGTTAATGGTTACATTGTATACCCACGAAGTAACGAACTAATTGCCAATTAAACCATCGAGTCACGTAAATACGTACGTATATATGTATAAATAATGTGTTATGTATACATACGTATATTGTATAAACGCACCTTTCAAATTCCACGCGAATTGGATTCAGCCCCCCCCCCCCCCCCCCATTTTTTTTTCTCTTTTCAGTTTACAACGTTCGATACTATTCAAAATTGCGGATTTGGAATTGGTGAAATAAAGGTGGTGGGGTAAAAAAAAATTATACCGATATAAAATATATGTTTATATATGATAAAACGATATTAATAATAAATTAACAATTATTCAACCTAACGTAGTTTCTTTATCGACTCTCTTGCTGAGATTGAACACAAGTTTTATCTTCTCATTGTCCCACTTTTTGCACTTCCAACCAATCAAAGTGGTTCGACTGTTTTTTCTTTTTTTTTTCTTTTTTTTTTAAAAATTTCTTTTCACGCGTAACCGCATTATTTCGAACATATTATACTCTAAGAGTGTATTACCCGTGGTGTGTATATATGTATACATATATATATACAATATACACGACATGAAAGAAAAGCCCGACTTTGTTTAAATGCCCCTGTTTGAGCTGCATTATATAAATAAGGTTCGTTGTTTGAAGAAGCTATTACACTTTTCCGGAGTGAGATTGCATCGTTCTGTGAGAAAAGCAATCTCGTTATAACAACGAAGAGAGAGAGAGAGAGAGAGAGAAAAGAGAGTAAAAAAAAATCCCAGGCAGCTTCTACGACATAACATCATATTCACATCATCGCGATGATCAAATATTTGTTCGTATAATAATCTTGACAAGTTGCATGTGCGCACTGCATATATAGTATATATATATATACTATATATATATTAAGTTGCGAAGAACAAAAGGTTGCGTTCATGGTGGAGAAACATTTTTTGTATAAATTTTTTTGAGCTGTTCGTTTCGTCAACGGTTTGAAACGGGGAGAAAATTAATTTTCACAAACTTTCGAACAAAGAGAAGAATAAAATTCTCCTCCCGTTGACAATGATTCTTGAATTTTCTTGCCGGGTACGGAGAACGTTCGTTTGAAACGAATAGAAAAAATAAAAAAAAGTAAAAAATAAAAAAAGAAAACAAGTTGAATAAGAAAATGAATAAAATTAAGAAATTAGAAAAAAAAAACATCTGTCGTGTGTAAAATAGAGAGAGAGAGAGAGAGAAAATATATATAAAACAAATAAGGTGTAAGTAATATTTGCACGGCGTGAAAAACACTGCAGTGTATTATTAAAAACTCTACGTCATACTTGTAGGCAATATACGGGGTGTTGAAAAAAGGTCGATAAACCCGGATAGCACGAAAACGAAGTAACTTGGTGATAAACTGGTGATAGATTCCGGCTTCTCGCTGAATCCAAATTCGAACGAGAAAATTGGGGTCTCCGTTTGAAGTTTCAAATTTGGGCCTCATAAGGCCCCCATTGGGCCCGTCTGGCCCAAAAAACTAATATTACCGTTGGATTCCCAGGGAAAAATTATTCGGGAATCTATCATCAGTTTATCTCCAACAATAAGTTAGTTCGCTTTCGTGCTATCCGGATGTACCCACCTTTTTTCAACACCCCGTATATAATATTATACGTTATGCCAAGATCCAACGAGGCACTACGCGGAGAGAATAATGTAAACAAAATATCCCGCAGCCAGGTTATGTATATAATGTAATATATATAAACATATATACATATATATATATATATATATATATATATATATATATATATATTATATACACGTGTTTCTAAAAATTCATTAGCTATTCACAAAAATAGGATAAACCACTTTGACTTCGAGAGGGTTTTTTTTTTCTTTTTTTTTTTTTGCTTTTTTTCAAAGGGAGAGCAAAAGTAGGATGTTCCTTCTATCGGGTACCCAATTCTACGTGCCTAGAAAATATGTATAACCTAGGTGTGTGTGTGTGTGTGTGTGTGCGTGCATGTTGTCGTAATGGGGTGAGGTAAGAAAGCACCTCTCTCCACGCGCACCGTATACGATAAAAGCAAACCTAGTAACATCGCACGGGGAGTGAGAAAATAATAAAAAAAAAAAAAAAAAAAAAAAAAAAAACCCCTATAGAAATCGTTGAGTAAACAATAACGATAAGAAACTAGGAAACACGAGGAAAAATTTGTATTCCGTTTTCTTCTTTTTTTGTTGTTTTCCATACGATTCCTTATTTTCTCAACTTCTATTTACTTTCGTTGTTCGCAACAGTTACGAAACGAGACAACGACGATCTCGTTATCGGTCACGCTGATTCGAAATCTAAATCATTATATTATTCTTTATCCTTTTCGTTTTTGCGTAAACGCGAAACAAAGTAATACAAAAAAAAAAAAAAGAGAAGAAAAACAAACAACAACAACAACAATAATAATAATGATAATAACAATAACAACAATAATATTTACAGTACGAAGATCGTCGATACTCGCGTATCAATGAACGATCGAAATTATGAGTGAAAGAAAAAAAAAAAAAAACGTTCACCATGTGAGAGAAGAGAAGATGAAAAGAGAAAAAAAAGAAAAAAAAATAAACGATAATCAACGAATAACAAAGGTAAAACAAAGACGACGGTCGACGACCGGGGATAACGATTTCTTCTTTATCGACACGGTGGGAAATCGAACGTTGCAAACGTTTCACGGATCGGGGGTAAAAAAAAGAAAAAAAAAAAAGAAAGAAAAAAAAGGCGCGGTTGGTTTCCTACCGGCGGCGCCAGGAAATGAAAAAGAATAGCTCTGTATCTTTTGCCAACAATAAACCCTTTTACGAACTGTAATTAATCTCTCGATCGCCGCCAACGGCCAAACCTGCCCTGCCCTGTTCCAGATACGTAAAAGAGAGATTATATACATACATGCATATATGCATATACGATACATTATGCATATATGTGCAAACGCTTCAGTTATTGCAGAAATTATATTGCAGAAAATTGCAGCGTAGAAAGTACGAAAAAATTTTTGACGCGTGTTTTTTTTTGTTTTATTCATTTATTCTTTACTCTCCGTCTATAAATTGAAATTATGGTACGTATATACGGTATTTTTTTTTTACATCGAAAGATTGCGAGGCGCTCATTTTTACCACCGTTTAATCGTTTGTCTTGCTATTTTTTAACGCAGACGATATCGGGAGAATGGAAAAGACTTTGCTTGTTTTGACATTTTTTTTTTTTTTTTTAATTTTTTTTACATCGACATCGCGAGGAAGAAAGTTTTCTTAATTTATCGTGAATTTTAACAACGATCATCGAGCAGTTGAGAAATAACAAAAACTTGACGTTACAAAAGTGAACCGAAAAATTTCTTTCAAATTTGCACAAGCGTAGCGAAATTTATCTTTTGTTAATTCGTGTGAACAAGTTTTTTTTTCTTTCTTTTAATTGCACGTACATAATGCACAGATAAATTAACTTTCTTCCGTTCAAATAGTCTCGATTTTTCTACAACGATTCGGAAACAAAAAGCAAGTCAAGAAAACGAAGAAAAAAAAAAAAACAAAAACAGTCGTAAATTCCAATCTTACATATTTACTTTCGATCCGATCCAATGCGGAATTCGTTTCTTACTTTCGAAGCAGAAAATTTTCCGTAACAACGATACTAAAATCTGACGAAAATGTAACGCGATTTATGTATTGTCGAAAAGTTAAATAAGAAAATTACAAACTACAAAACGACTCGATAAAAATCATTCAATTTTCGTCAAACTTTGATCAAATTCAATATCATTATTCAATTTTCATAATTCTAATCTACCTGTAATAATATTTGCGGGTAATATATTTAGATTTGACGACAAAGAGAAAAAAAAAAAACAAAAAAAATTGTATAAAATTAATTTAGAAACAAGTGATAAGCGACGTTATACATAACACGTGTATGTCTGAAAAATCTCAACAGAGAAACAATTGTAGGAAAAGAAACGAACACATCGCCTCGTGTCAAATAAACGTATACATATCTTTATCCGAGATACAACGACGTTGTTGTTAACGACACTTTTTCCCTCCGAATTTTCTTTAAACAGTTTTTAAGCGAAAAAGCAATATGTCACCGGTGACTCTGGTCAGCTGTGAGTTAATCCACAAATGGATTTCACAACTAAATTGTATGCACGTTCGAATACAAATGTACGTAAACGTGTGCATACGTATAAACGTACATAGATGCCTGTGTGTAAATTTAGAGCGTATTGAAAACCGTTACACAAAATTTGCCAGAGAGGAAAGAAGAAGTAGTAAAAAGACATTTAAAAACGGTCAAGGAGGAAAAGAAGAAATGACTCGCTTTTAACTCGCGCGAGGTTCGCGTACAGTTTTTGAAAGCGGGCTGACTAATTATCGTACTTTATAATACCCACACACACACATATATATGGTACATTCTGTGGACCACGTTTTACGCAGCTCTCATCTTCTCATGCTAGGAAATAAAACTTTGAACGTTCGTCATTCGAGAAGAAGCATGAATTCCCACTTCGTGTTTCACGTCGTTTCACACCAATAAAATCATCAAATCTAATTTCTTCATCATACGGGATTGCCCAATTATTACGCATAAATTGGTCTAAGAGTCAATTTTATAGTCCGCAGCTTTCAAGTTTTCGTATAGATGTTGAATTCGGTTAAAGAAAACAACGGAAAAAAACAAAGAACGTCAAAAAAGATTCATGCTTGGTGTCGATGAATATTCGAAACCGCATAAATTTCAAGTAAAACAGTCTGGGGATTCACAAAAATTTCGTTACTCTGTACGGTGCAAAATTCTGTAGGAAAATGTACATCATTTTATTCTGGGATTGATGTTTCTTTGCCTCTTTCTTTTTTCGAAAAAATTTCAACCGGAAGTTCACTCGAATTCGTTTGACAAAAAATTTTCCGAATCCAGTGGCGACGGGTTGAACAAAAAAATTTGTAGATATACTTGTTCAAAAAATTGTGACTCCGAAAAATATAAAAATTAGCATTTTAACGTCCATGGAAAATCCGCACCGACAATTTTTTTATCGATGAACAATTTTTTTTTTTTATCGAATACGATGTCTGTTTTCGGTCTTAATCATTCGCTTCTCAACTCGGAACTAACAAAATTTTCAGCGAATTGATTTGTACTGTTTCTGAGTTATTTGAAAAAATTTCCACTTTTTATCCGACCAAATTTTTGTAAAAAAAATAAAAAATAAAAACCTTTTATTTGATGATTCTTATATTTTTGCAAGCAACGGCTTTTTTGCCTGTTTTATTCAGTTTGCGTTTATACAATTTTCGTTTTATAATTTTAAAACGTATAATCATCTGCATTTATTTTCCTCTACAAAAGCAGCTCGGTGAAAAATGGCGTAGATATTATACAGACGGAAAAAGGATTGAACGTTTTTTTGATTAGAAGAAATATAACTCGATTGAAGTTGGAAAGCAAAAGATGAAGGGTAAATAAAAAAAAAAACAAAAAAACCGCGTGAGAATAAAAATGAATGAGAAATATAATTGAGGTTAAGAAAACACTTCTTTCCCCGTTATATTACACCTCAATTTGATCACCACGTATTTGGTAATTTCAATAATATTTCAAATCTCTTCTTTCCTTCCGTACAAATATCTACAGTGTATAAAAACATTCATAGAACTAATGTAAGTAGCCGTAATACGTATAATATAAATATATTTGCCTAACTAATGACTATTTCTATGTATAATGTATACAGTAATACACGTTACATGTATATACGTATACGTACGTACTAAAGTTAGGTGAAATTTTAAACAAGGTATAAAACAGCTCGGTAGCAGCAAAAGCCAGTAGAGCGGAAAGATTTCCATTTTTCCATTCAATTTTCAAGCCGACTGGACTACGTTCACACACACGCGCACATGCATATATATATATATATGTACAATACACCTTTCGTAGGTAATCTTTCTTAAAAGCACAATTAGACACGCAGATGTCTTGCAGATATAATACATACGGCATATATGTATATATATATATATGGTGAGCCAAAAAAACGAACCTATCGAATCTACGGGCTTGAAAGGACCTATTTGTTGAGAAAAAAATTCTCCCGTTTGGAAAAATATTTATCTCAATTTTCAAAGATGTCGCAGGCTATCTGATATTTCCCATTTGAATAACACGCATAAAATAATTTTTTTTTTTTTTCATTAAAAACGATGTGACTATCGAACCGTTTGAATTAAAAAAAAAAAATTTTCGAAGCATATTCTCGCAGGGCATTAAATTCTCCGAAAAACAGACCCTGGAATTGATTTTATTAGACTCCAAATTCGTACACTTACGAGCCGTGAAAGTCGAAAAAAAAACTGTCGAGAAATGAAATGTCAAAGTTGACGTTTTTTAATTTCATAGAAAGTAAAAATTCTGAAAAATTTGATTTATAAATTTGATCGGATCCGTAGAAATTACGAGTTACGTATGTAAAAATGTACCTACTTTGCGGAAAGAAAGTAAAATATGCACGAGTTATGTGCATATATATATATATATATATATATATATATATATATATATATATATATATATATATATATATAATTGTACTTGTAAAGGTAACCTAAGCGATAAACAAAAGCTATGCATAGAACTTGTTAAATACGGTCCGTTATTAGGAACAAAACGGGACAACTTAAAGATACGGAGGGGATAATATGCTATTTCGAATATGTATGTGTGCATATATATATATATATATATATATGTATAGTACACGCCATTTGAGTTAAACGCGATTTGAATACACAAAATTACTGCACCACCAACGGCCGATGCATAGGTGTTGTTTACATTAATACACGCGCGTACACGCATGAAATATGTATTGTACACATGGGTCGCATTCGAAAATTTTCAAATAGGTTAAACGCTCGCCTAAGCACGTGTGTATTAGAATTGAGATGACGACGTGGACAAATTGACGTTACATGTGTACTTGGGGAAAGATTAAATCAATCTGACAGGATCTTTTCACGGCTGATAACGAATCAGATTCACGGTGTTAATCACTGTGTAAAAGTGGTTTACACTGACTACGATTGCATAGATTTTAAGGAAGGACTGACGGATCGCAAAGATTACACGATGTTCGTACGGCTTGCAAAGATATTACACGGATTACAAAAAGGTTACTAGAATTACAAAAGAGATTAACAGAATTGCAAAGATTCCAGACACAGCAAAGATTGCAAAGATTACACGATGTTCGTACGGCTTGCAAAGATATTACACGGATTACAAAAAGGTTACTAGAATTACCAAAGAGATTAACAGAATTGCAAAGATTCCAGACACAGCAAAGATTGCAAAGATTACACGATGTTCGTACGGCTTGCAAAGATATTACACGGATTACAAAAAGGTTACTAGAATTACAAAAGAGATTAATAGAATTGCAAAGATTCCAGACACAGCAAAGATTGCAAAGATTGCCAAAAAGTCTGCAAGGATTACAAGAAGATTAGACGGACTGCGAAGTGATTACAAGAATTACAAAGAGATTAATAGAATTACAAAGCTTCCAAAGACAGCAAAGATTACCGAAAGACTGCAAAGATTGAAACTAGATACACGGATTGCAACGAGATTACAAGAATTATGAATATTCCAGAGGTAGCAAATATTACAAAGATTACCAAAAACTGCACCGATTACAAGGATTACAAAAAAAATCCAGAGACAGAAAATATTACAAAGATTGCCAAAGGACTGCAAAGATTACAAGAAGATTACACGGATTGTAAAGAGATTACGAGGATTACAAATATTGCCAAGGGACTGGAAAGATTACACGGATTGCAGGGATTACAAAGTGATTACAATTGTTACAGGGATTTCAAGTTCTATAACGATAACACGCCGAATACAAAAAGAATGCAAAGATTACAAACGATTACAAGAAATTACAGAGGTTATATGTAACTACGTGATATTACATATGATTACATTACGCGTGTACATCGGATTACAATAGTGATTAACCCCTTCTTTGAATCTAAGGTGATTCAATCTGATTCGTTACGACTTGTTTTGAATCACCAATTACGTGTCGAAACAATTAAAGAAACACGAGGTTTAGAGTCAAAAATCATATTCCGACAAGTTTTATTATCCGAGAATTATATATCCTCCTGTAGCTACGGGGAAAATATGAATAAACTTGAAAAAAAAAAAAAAAAAAAAACATTATAAACGGTGAATTGTTGTCGAAATAATAAACAACGCATAATAATTTTTTCGCGAATGAATTGCTCACAAATTTACATTCAAGCGATTGTTTTAGGTAATTTTTTATGCACTTTGATTTTTTTATACATTTATTTTTTTTTTTTTTGACACCTTTCTAAAATAAAAATTAGTGCAGTACATTACCGGGTGTAAAAATATAGAATGTATAAACATAACCGTTGGAATCAGAAGTTACGTAATTATAATAGGCGAAACATTCGTTGAATTCAATCAATTACAGATATTACATGAATACAAATAGGAATGTGCAACGTGCGCGATAAGACTTGATATTTTTCCTAGTTATGCATCGTTTTACATGCGATGTACGTATTATACACCTAGTGCAGCAATGCAATGCAATGCAATAAAATAAAATAGAATGGAATGAAACGCCTGCGGTAATAAACTGTCCCTTAGTTATCTATCCGTAATACAGATTACATATTATAAATCTCGGAATGCGTGAGTGAGGATTTTTTTTTATTTTCTCTTTTTCTCTTTTATCCCTCCACGTGGATGACATTTATTGCAAATTTTCTTGCCTCAAATTTGACGAAATTGGAATATGTTATATTACACTATATTTCATGAATATATTCCCAAAATTTTAAGTCGATCTGAGCAAAACTCTTGAAGTTATTGTCTAGTTAGTCTCCTGCCCTTTAACACTACAGCTCTGACAGCAGGTATACAGCTTATTTATTCACTTCTATCGTTCCGCTCCATTATCCTGTTTCGAGAATATTTTATTCAGTAAATACAGGTAAGTAAAGCCATAAAGACATATTTTATATTTATACTGTACACTGTACGATATTTTAAAACGAGAGACGAGCGTCAGTTTGTCGTTGTACGCTTGTGATTTTTTCTCAAAACTACTTTTTCAAAGTCCGTGTTCACTGCCATTTAATAACTACTCGACCGATTCGTTTACAAACTTGGTACAAATTATCTACATATAAAATACCTCCCCCCAACGTTTGGTTGAAATTTTTTTTTTTTTACATTAAGGGGCTTTCCCATCCACAAAATGGCGGAATTTTTCGTGGAAAATAGCAGTTTACACTTCAGATGGCCGACGCAAAATTTTGAAATGAAAAAAAAAAAAAAAAAAAATCAAAGAACGTTGGGGGGGGGGGGGGGGGAAGGATTTGACGATACTTTGACTAAATTCTAACGGTTTTTTAGTATCGGATAATTTCCGACCGAGATATAGCGAACACCGCAAATTGTTTTTCTTTTTTCCGAAACGTTCCGGGGAAAGCTCTGTCACCGGCTTGTTTTTCAATATTTCCGCATTTAAAAAATTCCGAAATATCGTTAAAAGTATACTCAATAATGTACAAAAGGTTTGATTAAATTTGCTCAATCCATAGTTTTAAAAAAAATTCACAAGAAAAAGTGTTGTTTTTTTTACGCTGAAATCCTTAACCCCCCCTTAATCGACCTCGACGTATGTATAAGTATGTACGCGTATAAAGTCGAGTAACAAGGTTCGTTAGACGGTTATATACATTATATACATAGGTTCATCGATTCGCGTAATACGACACGGTATGATCTGCAACGCGAACGATGGGTGATTACACGGTAGCCCGATGGAGAAAAGAGAATAGCGACGTCAGCTGGTTATAGACACAACACAATTATCCTAGTTGCCAATCATGAAGGTAAAAGGTACCTTCTAAGGCAGGGGGATAAACTGCGTGTATATTTATTACAGGTTAAATTATGCGATACCTGCATGCAACATTGCGCCAATTACATTCACGTTAACTATTGGCAAACACACACACACACCCACGCACAACACACAAATATGCAATTTTTGCTGCAGCTTGCGCAGTATCATACGTGTGGGTAAAATAATACGATCATGATAAAACGCCGGCTGTAATAACAAATAAATTATACCTCGGGTTGTACGGTCGAAGCGTATCCGGCGTATGTATTTCGTAACGCGAATAATAATTTATCTTAAAACTACAAACCAGATATCGACGTTGTGATAATTGAGCGGTAAGAATTATCATTCGGAGAATAGGTTGCGCGAATAATGTACGTACGCGCGTTATTGTTGAAAAATAAACGTAGCTTTTCATTGATGAAGATTCTCAACGTGGGATGAAATTTTTTAAACACACGTACCAGTGGGTATATTTTCAACCTAATTGTAAAACGGTGAATGAAAACGTTTTTGTAACATGATGTATGATTTCTTTTGTTTGTAATTTATCGTATCCAGATTTAACGACTTTTTAACGATAAGGTAAAACGGATTTTCATACGAGTATGATTTGACTTATCGTTATTGACAACTGTTTAAAAAATTCTCACCTTTTATACTTTGGCACTTTGGTACAGGTATTACAGATTTTTATTGTCTGTAAGATTGAAGAATAGATGATGAGAAACATTGAATTCGTTTCGACAGATTACTTGTTTATATATAGCTGTGTGAATTTTAAGAATTGTAATTAAATCAAACGAACCAAATTAAATTGCACGATTAACGGTAACGAGTTTTCGTTTTTTCACTTCGATTATGCCGAATTTCCATTATAAAAATTTATAATCCGTTGTATCGTCAATTTTTCCTCCTCTATTTAACACGGTCTCAAACATTTACTTACTGCACTTTTCGTCATTCCTCTTTGATTTGAAAATTTTTTCGCAATCGTGTACAAAGATAAAACAGAGAGATAAAGAAAGTAACGATTTACGGTCAACATATGGAGTAAAATCGATAGATATCGTTCTGAACTTGTATCATACATATAATAATACGTATCGAGTGGTTTATAGTGAATATCGGTTTGTTCGGCGAGTAAAGTTCCCCGTGTAATTTTTATTTTCTTCACGACCTCGAGTTTTAAAAACCATAAATTCATCGAGATAGCGAGAAACAAAAGTAAAACTTAAAGCGAAACAAAGAGGAAGATAAAAAGATCGGTAGGAAAAAAAAAAAGAAGATCCACCCACGCACAAAACTTAATTGAAAAATAACAGTCGAGAAACAGATCTTTATCAACGTAGTTCGTGTATCGTTATCGATCATAATAAGCAATTCGAAAGCTAGATCATCGGTACTGCATTGTAATTAATTAACTGTCAGTAAGGAATTTTCTTATAAATAACCCGCGCGGTAAAAAAAACAAAATAAAATACAAAAATACCTCCAACAAATCAAGCCGATAACAAATGCTTGGTAAAATTTTTCACAGGTATGTTAGTTGTAAAAAAAAGAAATACCAAAATTCCAAACCGTTGACACTTTCGTCGAATAAAAAAGGGTGTACGTGAAAAACGTGTGTATACACGTACATGTATAAAAAAAAAAAAAAAAAAAGAAAGAAGAAAGAAAATCTTTTAAAAGGACATTTTCCCTCCGAACGCTTTCAGCTACGGGGTTAAAGGGTGCGGGGATTGAAGGGCGACGAATTAATTCGAGCCGGGTAGTTCGTCGCATTTCTTTATTGTATCACTAAATTTTTTTAGTTTTTTTTTTCCCCCCCCCTATTTCTAAGGCACCAAACCCGAATGTGTAACTGTGAGGTATTTTTCCAACTGCAGCCTCGCGCGCATCTTGTATAAACCCCGTAAAATCATGGCGGCTGAGTAGCAGGCGGCCCATCGTTGCATTGCACCGGGTGCACGTTTTAGCCGTAGCGAATCGTTCCCCTTGGATGATCGGATTTCTCCATTCTTGTTCAACGTGTGTAACGCGTATTATATATACATGTTCATTCTACTTCTGCGGTTCGGCGGCATTTCGAAACCCTTTTTGAAGACCGTAGAATACGCCGCACAAATGTAGCCTGATCTCTTGACGCATTCCGCGTCACGTAGCTACATATGAATTAGAAATTTTCCAGGCGAAGGGAATAATGTGACAGAAGAAATAAATCTGCTCGCAACGACCGGTTAATCGCATTAATCATCGTTTCGATGTACCCGACACCCGATTTCAAAGGATTTTCATATATTACAAAAAAATTTCAAAATATTTCATATGACTTCAAAATTTTACGAGAGATGACACTTGAAATGATTTCAGAAGATTTCAAAGGATTTCAAAAGATTCCAAATAAAAATAAACGTTTCAGATGATTTTATACGATTGCTGAATATTTCAACACGAAGTCCAAGTGATTTCAAGAGATTTCTAACGATTGTGGTGATTTCAAAAGATTTCAATAGATTTCAAAAATTACAAAGCAATTCAAAGGATTTCATAAGATTTCAAAGAATTGCTAAGGATTTCAAAGTTTTCGAGAGATTTCGAATGACTTCAAAGGATTTTAACAGATTACAAAAAATTTTTAAACATTTCAGGTAATTTCAAAATTTTACAAGCGACGATTATTCAAATGATTTCACAATATTTCAAAAGCTTTCAGAAGCCTTCAAAGGATTTCAAAAGATTTCAAAAGATTTCAAAAATTACAAAGGAATTCAAAGGATTTCATAAGATTTCAAGAGACCCAGACGATTTCCAAAGGTTTTAACAGATTGAAAATGATTTCAAGGAATTGCTAAGGATTTCAAAGTTTTCGAGAGATTTCAAACGACTTCAAAAGATTTTAACAGATTACAAAAAATTTCTAAAGATTTCAGGTAATTTGAAAATTTTACAAGAGACGATTATTCAAATGATTTCACAATATTTCAAAAGCTTTCAGAAGCCTTCAAAGGATTTCAAAAGATTTCAAAAGATTTCAAAAATTACAAAGGAATTCAAAGGATCTCACAAGATTTCAAGAGACCCAGACGATTTCCAAAGGTATTAACAGATCGAAAATGATTTCAAGGAATTGCTAAGGATTTCAAAGTTTTCGAGAGATTTCAAATGACTTCAAAAGATTTTAACAGATTACAAAAAATTTCTAAAGACTTCAAGTGATTTCAAAATTTTACAAGAGACGATTATTCAAATGATTTCACAATATTTCAAAAGCTTTTAGAAGCCTTCAAAGGATTTCAAAAGATTTCAAATGAAATAAGGTTTCAGATGATTTTAAATGATTTCTAAAGATTTCTAAACGGAGTGGAATGCAAATGATTTCACGAATTACATAGGATTTCAAAAGATTTCAAGAGACTCGGATGATTTCTCAAAATTTCGAAAGATTAAAAATGATTTCAATGGATTTCAGAAGATTTCAAGGATTTCAAGAATTTATAAATATTGCAGAGATTTCGAGAGATTTCAAAATATTTTCAGAGGAGTTCGGTCGATTTCAAAAGATTTCGAGAGATTTCAGCGGATTTCAGAAAATTCCGAAAGATTTTCAAGATTACAAAAATTGCACAAGATTTCGAAAATTTATAGAGACTTCGTAAGATTCGCGGAAAGATGCACACCAGATTTCATCGCGAGTGATTTGCCCGTTGGGTTGCGATAAGAGAATAAGAAGAAAAAAATTCAACATAAAATAAAAAATCGCAACGTAATTTTCTATATGGAAACAAAGATATAACGACGAACGTGTTTCCTTGACATTAGAAAAATTTAAAACATAGACTGCACGAGGATTAATTTAAAACTCATGTAACGGCCTCTGCATGAATTTTCATAAGACGAAGAATTTTTCCTAAGCTATGAAAAAAAAGTTCCCCAAGCTATTGTCAACAACTGAAAGACCCTTTTCAATCGAATTGTTTGTTAAAAATTTGTTTCAACATGCTAGGAAAAGAATTTTTGTAATCAAAATTAACATCAATCAACTTCAGTCTCACGGTTTAAAATTTAAAACCAAATTTTATAATTTCTCCAACTGTATACAATGTTCGACAATGAATATTGCTTTCGGTCCGATAATTGAAGCCGACTTATCAATTGAACTCAACTATTACGTTACGGGATTGACGCCATGTAATTTTATGACATCGAATCAACGATGCTCTCCCTTTCGCAATCGGATTAAGCAACTAAATAATAATAATTTTTCATCCCCAAGCTTCTCGGGATAATTTCTAACTCGATGAAACAACTTTCTCCACGCAACAATTAAACCTAAATTAGTCGCATTTCAATTTCTGTACCGGATATTCCTCCAACTCTCGGTGAAAAGTAAACAACTGAACTTAAAAAAGAAAAGAAAGAAAAGAAAAAAAAAAAAAACACATTCGCACAATGTATTAGAATTTCAACGTCTGATCTACCCACGTAAAATGTAAATTATACTTGCGAATGATAATATTATTTCGCATAAAGAATCCGAGAAGGTTTATTCAACGACTTCAACGATCAATGAATTAAGGCTCAACACAAGCCAAATTTATCCCCGCGGTTATACAATTCAATTATATTATACGATCTGTACCGTAAAGATTAACTGTTACAAAGATAAACAAATACGTACGATTAGTTACCTGCAGGATATATTATGCAATATAATGATTGCCAGGGTTGCCACTAATTTTGGATCGCAAAATTCCCCAACTTTTCCACGTTTATTCATATTACGCTATTTGTGTCTTTTAAAATTGCAACAACTATGAAGAAAATTGAATAAACCGTTGCACAAATAACGATAAATTAATCTCAAAGTCTTTCAACTTCGCTTGTGAGAAAAAAAAAAAAAAAAAAAAAAAAACACTACATTTTTCGTACAAAACTGAAGAAATTTAGTTCACAATTTTTCGAAAGCACCGTCAATTTTAATTTGTTTAATTTTTCATTGCGGAACAAACGTTAATTCGTTGTAAATTTCATTGATCGCGTTGATTGATTCACGTCTAAATTTGACGAGGTTGAAGTTCGCAGCGTTATCGCGATGGGGGGGAAAAAAAATAGAACGTTAAAAGAAGCGACGAGTCGTTTCGCAACTTAGAAATTAATTATCATTTCGAAGGGTTTGTCTTACACGATTG
This sequence comes from Neodiprion fabricii, assembly GCF_021155785.1. Lineage (NCBI taxonomy): Eukaryota > Metazoa > Arthropoda > Insecta > Hymenoptera > Diprionidae > Neodiprion > Neodiprion fabricii. The sequence continues at coordinate 18,618,955 of NC_060245.1, forward strand.
CGAAATAAGCATGTTTTGTTAATTAATACGCGATATTTATAGGGCTTAACGCATAATCTTTCCCACCATTCCCAAGTCGTAAAATGGTGAAAATTTGTTCAAATGCTCCGCGTTGCGTTTACGTCACTGTGACTTGAAACTCGTAAATTTGTTTAACGACTGTGGTAGTTTTGTTTTTTTTTTTATTCATTCATTTTCCTTATTGCGAAATGCTTCGGATCGTAAATGTTTATGAACCTTGACCCAACTCACCCAATATGAGCGAATAGCATCGTGCGAATCTTCGAGCGATCGCTTATCATCGTCATCATCGCTGTTGTTTCCTCCTGTGTAAAACAAACGGAGAAGAGAGAAAATTTAATACACCGTGTCAAGTGTGGGAGGTAAGAATTGTGTTCGAAAGAAATACGCGAGGCACGATAACTAAACTGAAATCTTACACCCTGAGAAAAAATTTTAAACTTTAATCTTATTCACGTCACGTTTTCTAAAAAGTGTCCGCAAAGCGATGTAAAGAAAATAAATCCATCTTGAATTAATATCCAGATTGGAAGAATTACGAAATAATCACATTTATATATAAACATTACTGGCAAAATTTTAGAACTGTTGTACGCTTAAGCGGAAAAAGAAAAACATGTAAGAAAGCAGCTTTCGAGTAAATCTTACATTCCAGTTTTAAATTCTAATAAAATAATATTTGAACTAAAATTGACGTAATTAATTTTCACAGAATTTCCTCTATAAAAATTTCTCGCATTGTCGAATCCGAAGTCATTTTTTACATTCACCGCAATAACCTGATTGTTAATGTTATTTTACATGATTCTGCAACAAATCGTTAAAGTATCATAAAACTTGTCGTCAAATTTTCATCAAGATATTGAACTATTAAATTCATAATATTTATCTCGTCAATATTCCGGACAACTTTTTTTCCACCGGAAATTGTTATTATTTATTTACTTTTTTCACATACAATAAATATTACACATATTATCAAAGATTGAGAATATCCTCTGCAATCTTAAGCTTGACCTCGTACAATATTCAGATATGAATGAATTAAAGTGTCAATAAATTCACATATACATATGTATAATATATATATTATTTTTATACTTTTTTATTTATTTTTTTTTCTCATTTCACAAAGCGTGAATAGGACCTAGACTAGCCGACTACGGCACATAATATAGTTTGTCGTATACGTGTATTGTACTTGAAACCGGTAGTACTAGTTAGAACTGTAATAATCGTATGCATGCCGGCCAATTTATACTCTCGCGTCATTTAAATTAACAGAGTGAAATTCTTCGGCTATGACTGTTTTATTTTTATTTTTTTATTTTTTTTTTTATTTTTTCCTCTCCACCTCCCTACTTCTCCTACTCCCTTTTGTCTCTTCTTTTTTTCCCTTAACAATTTTCCAACGTTACAAACACCGGTCGTATTGTAATAACGACTTCGTTTGTTCCTTTACCCGTTGTTCTTCGCGAGTAATTTGGCAAAATCGGCAAAATCGAACGAAATTGCGACAGCGAAAAGTGGGGAAAAAAAAAAGATTGTAAATGAATGATAGAAAAAAAAGAAACGTCACGTTTTTTTTTTTCTAGCTTGGTTTTGTCTCGAGTGAAAAATTATCTTCGACTGTATGAATTCTAGCAGGAATAGACGGGACAGAGAGAGGGAGAGAGAGAGAGAGAGAGAGAGAGAGAGAGAGAGAGAGAAATTATAATGAAACCATAAAACGAAAACCGCTCACCATAATCCGGGGATATTTTCATCCTGAAGACATTCTTACGTCAGATCGTAAGCCGCGTGCGTCGTCCTCCGTGTATTATATATAGGAAGTGGTTATATACGTATACAATAAACGCGTGAGTTGAAAGAACCGATTTTCTTTTTTTTTCTACAATTTTTATTATCTTCAACTTTTTATTTCGAGTGGAATGAAAAATAATTGGATAAACAAAAAAAAAAATCAGACAAAAATTGAGATTGAAAAACGACAATAAAATCAACACACGTGTACGCGAGTTCAGACGACACCTGTAACATACATCGTACCGATCCACAACGTCACGACGAATACACGCACCACACGCACACGCGCACAAAAACACCGCGTATTTGTGTAATTGTTTATTTACCTGCGGTACAGTTGTGTATAATTAAACAAAGGTAATAAAAATTGATCGTCGCCGGGCTGTATGTGTTCAAACGTTTCTACACATATGGTAATTATGTATATAATTTTTCTAAGGGTTTACGTGTACATACAAACGCACACTCATATATATATATATATATATATAAATGTATACGTGAACTAGTTTACATTACGTTTTATACGTAAAACATATCAGATCCGGCGTGTGCCTGCGGAGATCTGCGAATTAAATTTACGGTGAAACGTTGTCCAGATCCCGTGTACAAGCGGGGTTTTATTTATTTATTTTAGTTGATTTTTTTTTTTATCGTTTTTGCAAATTTCAGGCTCTTGGGTAAATAAGCCGAGATAGAAGCGCGGAAATATCTATTACTAGATGTGCGCGTGGGCGTGTAAAATTATTTTTTTGCAAAAACGAGAATAGAAGGATAAAAAAAAAAAAAACGATGAAAACTGAAGAAACTGAGGAAGAAGTCGGAAATACTAGTGCAGTGATGAAATATAAATATATTCTTTTGTCAGTGTGCGTCTGTCTGTGTGTGTGTGTGTGTTTTTTTTTTATAATTTATGTGGATACTTTACGAAGATGATAAAAAAAAAAAGAAAAAAAAGAAGGAGGTATTTCTATTATATCGCTAATTCCGAGTCAGGTGAAATTACACACGTCGCGCTCTTTGATCGGCGGAACTCGGAAGCCAGGAACCGCGTGTTTCGAATTTGAAGCGAGCGGCGCTGGTGTCTTTCTCTGTTACGGTGTTGCCGTGGCCCGCGACGAAACCGGACTGATTGTGAACGTGCCGGGTACGCGCGGCTTGTGGCTCTGCTGCTGCCCGATCCCCCCGATGCGAACAACGATTCACGTCTAACTGCTGCTACTCTGCCCTCTCTGCTCGGCTAGGGCACGGCTCTAATCGCGAGCCAAGCTCTGCACCACCGTCTTGCGTGTTCCATGGGTGGGATGGACGGGATGGATTGTCGGATGGATCTTGGGTTGTCGGTGGATGCGGCGCAGCGACGAACTACCCGCGGAGAGTCGCGCCGCTCTTCGTCTTTTACCTAATTCGTGCCCGCTCTGCCGGTAAGAATGATCCCCACGAATATTCTGCGACGCGAATTGAATATAGAGAGTCGGTGTTTTTTTCTTTTTCCTTCCAGATCTGTCTCTTCGTGTTCTATCTAATTCGTGCCCGCTCTGCCGGTAAGAATGATCCCCACGAATATTCTCCGACGCGAATTGAATATAGAGAGTCGGTGTTTTTTTCTTTTTCCTTCCAGATCTGTCTCTTCGTGTTCTATCTAATTCATGCCCGCTCTGCCGGTAAGGATGATCCCCACGACTATTCTGCGACGCGAATTGAATATAGAGAGTCGGTGTTTTTTTGTTTTTCCTTCCAGATCTGTATCTTCGTGTTCTATCTAATTCATGCCCGCTCTGCCGGTAAAAATGATCTCCACGAATATTCTGCGACGCGAATTGAATATAGAGAGTCGGTGTTTTTTGTTCTCTCTTCGCAGATCTGTCGCAGATCAGTCTCGCTTCACTTATAGTTGTAATGATCTCGCAAGTCTTGAGGATATTTACAACTCTATAAAGATGAAATTTTTTTTTTTTTATTTTGTTGTAGAATATCGTAGGAGATTGTCTATGCCTAGACATTATTTTCTATTAGATAACAAATATTTGTACGAGAAAGTATGAAATTGTATTGTTAAACCACCGCCAGATGTCGCATCTAACTCACGAGAACATCTTACTGAAGATAAATCATGTACCTGGCGGATTTAAGGTCTGCATCTCGAGACTCTTGTACTTTGAATATAATCTCGACGGATTTAGAGAACCTTTCGTAGATTTCTCCAAATCACTTTGAGTCGACGGGTGAATAATGTGCAAATAAAAGCAAAGATCGATCGTTGTTTTAAAACAGCAATTCTACGATATACAAGAGAGAGAAGTTCGCAACGTTGATGTAAAGATTCATTTTTAGTAAAAATGATTTGAGGAATCTATTTTCAAAAAGCAAAGTGTATTCAGCTTTTGGAAATTAAAATCCAAATTTTAAAAACAACAATGTTAGTCTTAACATTTCGTGACATTGACGTTGCTAACTTCAATCTGGTCGATTTATCAAAGATCCAAAGAATTGCCGATTTTTCTTTTTTCAATAATCAAATCTTATTTTAACACATCAGTTCAACTGAATAGACTAAAAAAATCTTACAACGCAAATCGTTGAAGTAGACGATAATACTTTTCACTGTAAATTCACAAAGTAAATATATTAAAATTCAAAAATATTTATTCCAAAACTCTATTATATATATATTTGTACGTATGTATAATATCAAAAAGTCAACAATAGTACCACGTATTACACATTTTGCGTTACATAAAAAAAGAGAAGCAGCGAGGAATTTAAGAAACGACAAATTAATGTAAGAAATTTAACCGAAACTTTGATTGTAATAATCATATTCAAGTGTATGAGATTATACATCACAGACACCATGGAACAGTTATTTTTAGACAAATCCATAGACGTGTCTCTGTGTGTTAGTGTTTGTGTGTGTCTGTAAGCATACATTATTATAGGACAAACCTACGTTTATACATATACATATCTATGCATAAAATGCTACCGTGAATCGGATTGCTTAAATGCCGCAATGGGATGAATTAATTTACGAGGGTCCGAGGTTATGGGCTAGGATCATAAAAGTCACGTGTTATATAAATATCATTCTTTATATTATACAGGGTGTGACATGCGGTCCTTAAAAACAACCATCCAACCACCTGAAGACCTTTACTCGACTCTGTAAACGACAAGAGTTTTTTTTTTTTTTTCTTCAAATGTTACGACCTTTCAAAGAAAAAAACAAGAAAAAATGGAAGGGAAAAAAAAAACGTTTCGGAAACTCCGATCCAAGAAACAAAAACGAAACGCAACAAAACAATTTTTTAAGTAAGAAAATTCTTGTGCACGACTCTCCAACTGTTTTCGATTTATAAAAAAAAATTTTTTTTTTATTTTTTTTCTACTAACCGTAACCAAAAAATATGTTCCGCGATGAAAATTAATTTTTCAGCTAAAAAATCTGGTGCTATTTCATGTGTCGTTGTTCTTTTTGTCCAAAGTCACTCGTACATACATTTTCCTTCGACTAGAACGATGTATAATTATTAAGTAATGTTGCGGTTAGGTGAAAGATAAAAAAAAAAAAAAAAAGGAAAGAAAATGTGTATAACAAGCAAACCATACGAACAAATCGATGTGGCAATCATGCTTCCGCAGAAAATTTACTAACATTGACGAATATTTATACCAGTTTGGACGAAACTTGTTTTTTCATTATTACATAATTGTTAAAATTTTTTTTTCACTTTTACGCAAAAACTTTTGTTATTGAAACGATATTCATTGCACGTAACGCCGTAAAATTGACCAAAAATAAGCGATTCTCGATTAAATCGAATTTTATCTAAAAATTACAATCGACCACTACTCGATATTATTTTTCTCAACAATCTGATTTTGTTTTTCATTCTCACGAACTACGCAACACGATATAAATTTATGTGATTACAGTATCACTTATTATCGTTGTCCAACTTACTAAGATACCCATTATATGTTTATAACAAGTGAAAGATAAATGAATATTTTCACCTGAAATTGAAAAGCATTCTTTAACAAAACTACAAATAATCCAAAAACTCTTCTACCATCAAGACTACGCGACGAAATTTAAAAAATTTTCGTTCCATACGCGCGGTTTCAAAAAAAAAAAAGTAGCAAATAATCGACTGATGGATTAATTTTTACCAAATCAATCGTCGTGTCGTGTTCGATTATTTTTTCGGACTCGATTAATCGATGCTCCAATTATTTTTACGCACTGCGTAGCCTGCGATATTCCGGTTGTTTGTCAAGTGAAATGAAAAGAAAAGAAACTAAAATAAAAATAGCTGGACAAAGAGGGGGGGAGAAGGATAGAGAAATTGAAAAGAAGAGGGAGGAATACGTCTATTATAGATAAATCCAACTAATGGGCCACTGGACGAGCCTGCTGCTTCTCGGCTGGCTAAGCTGCGATCTTAATCGTTACAAGTTGGAGAGGACGTGATTGGCCGCGGCGAGAAGATCCTCGTTCAAGGGATTAAACGATAGTCTGAAGTCCAGGCTTGAAAATTTTTTATGTCTGACGCAGAATTTTTCAGAATTTTTTCAAACTTTTAATTTTTTTAGGTACCGATAAAATCGTTTTTAAAAATTGTAGACAATTCAAATTGAGTCGAAAAAAAAAACAAAAAAAAAAAAGAAAACCGAGTACCTTTAAAAGTGAGAACAATCATGGAATATCACAAAAAAATAAAGAATAATTTACAACAATATTTATCTTACAGTCGTTTATTAATATCTGCGTGGTGAAATTTGAAGTCGAAAAAAAGTTTCTCATAAGACTTTAACAATAAATTGAGCTAAGTTAATTACCAGAATACTCGTGTCACAACCGTTAACGTCGCTGGCGAAATTCTTGTAGGAGTCGTGCAATAAAACTACAGTGTGTGACATGTGTGCGTTTGATTTTCTTTCTTTTTCTTTTATCATTGTTTGTTTTTTTTTTTTTTTTGTTCCTTCTTCATACAAAACACACACTTAACCACACACGCGTGCAACACAGACACATAAAGTTGCAGCGCGAACCGTGTCGAGTTTTATACTCCTCTTGTTATCTAATCCGGATTTTTTTTATTGCTCGTCGTCGTCGTCCGCACGATGCATTTTACGCAGGAACATAAAAT